>NC_090447.1:130997226-131300256 GCF_031143425.1 Pleurodeles waltl | reverse complement strand
TGGGAACTTTGAATGTGGGCCTGAAGGAGCTCTTCCAGCCCACTTGTGGATCCAGCAGAACTGTCACATCTCCTCTGATGCGTGACGCAGTCTCAAGCAGAATGATGAATTGTCTATGCTTGCCAAGGCTTTCCCAGCACAAAGATTCCGCATTGACCATGCAGCCTGCATTGGAACCTATGCTGTGCAAAGCTTCACTGACGCAGGCCTTCACATTGCAAGCCCTCTTCGACGGGATCTTCGACGATGACAAAGGACCTTGCATTGCAGCTCCTCTAAACCAATGTATCACCTTGGCTGTGCAACTCACCCTCAACATGGAACCTCCCAGCACTCAGCAAACCGGATTTAAGGTACCCTTGTTCAGCAGGCCTAGCATGGCACTATAATCTTTAAATCTGTATATTTTCAGTACTGCTGATTAGATTGTTGTTGTTTTGGTCTTGTTTTATTTATCGTGATGTACTCTATTTTACTAAATTGGTGTGGGATTTTTCTTTTGTTGTGTTTTCACTTTATTACTGTTCGAAGTGCTGCATACATACTTTACACATTGCCTCTAAGCAAAGTCTGACTTCTCTGTGTCAAGCTACCAAGGGGTTGAGCACATGTTAATTTGGGATTTGCTTGCACTTCACCCAGTCAAGGATTGTGGTTGCTGCTTGAGTAGGGGTTTACCCCACTTAATCAGTGGCCCAATGTCTTACAGGTGGTCTGTGTCATGCTTGGTATGTTTTGTGTGTTTGCTGATCTTATATTTACCGTAAATCTGCTATTATGTTTGGAAAAAATATAATTTTTAAAAACTCACTTGGTGTGGTACATATAACTAATTAAAAACATGATGTATGTCACTCAGAGTAACATCCCAATATAAACACATCAGACTTGTTTCTTCTCTGATGTTTCACTACTACATACAAACATGATTATATTTGCTCACACCATAACCATGTACCTCATTTTGTGTTACTTGGTGACAATCCTAATTTTAAGATATTTGCTGGTCAACTGTAGGTCTAATGAGGAATTTGATCTTAATGATGAATATTGCCATTTATATGCAGCGTCTGGCAATAATTCAATTATTTCTTGGACAGATATAGTTTTCCCACATTTTCTTTGACTGAAGTAGAATTTGACTTTTTTATTCAGTTGGGCCGCATCATTTTATACATATACCATTTTCTGGTATGAGTTTCCCTATTTTGTTAGGACTACCCCCCTGTTTTTCACTCTTTTTTGTTGTACAACTTTCTGTCTTTAGCACAGAGTTACACTGTCTACACTAACAATTGAAAACGTCTCACATTTATTGTCACCTATCAGTCATACTAAAATGTTCATTAAGTCCCTGTTACCCGTTATAATATGTAACCCGAGCATGTAAGATAAATGTCAATAATGTACTGCTGCACCAATTTTGCCATCCAGTACCATGTCAGTACAAACATAATTTAAGCCCTAACATTGTATGCTGACTTGGGCACTTTACATCCAGCAATTCAACTGCTCTAAGTTAATCCTTTTGAGGGGTATATCATTACCTTCTACATAGGGATGTCTCCCCTATGTAGTCCTCATAGGCCCTAATATGGGCTGCATGTTACTTAACAGCAATAAAGGGCTCACTTTTATTTCCAAAGATTTTGTACATATTTAAAAAAACTCAGCAAAATTAACATTTTCAAAAATTATTTATTAGGAAATGCTTTTATAACGTTTACTTTCTGATCACTAAATCATGTGTACTATTTTTGGCAACAAGATTTAATTGTCCATTAAGACAGGGCAGGTCTTCATGAGGTGTGCAGAATACTCCTGAAACATACATTAAGCTATGGTTGTTTTTCTTTTTTGTTTGTAACCCCAGACCGGGTGGTCATTTGTGGTCTGTATGCTGGAGTCAGCCCCTCCCGCTACATGATGGTTAACATAGATGGTGCTTCTGCTTGATGGACTTCAGTAATAAAATAGCCTGAAGAATTGGCCACGTTCTTCAGTCTACCTAAGAAAAATGCTCCATTTCTGGTTGTAAACTACACAGCACTTTACATGTACAAGAACTCTCATTTGGGCAAATTGACACCTTAACTGCTAGAAACTGACCTACCATTTAGGCTGCTGCTGGTGTCTGTTGGCCTATGCTACAAAAAACAAGGGAAACTGTAAATAAGCAGGGACTTTGGGTAAAGTAACTGTGAAGGAACAGTGGTCCCTGAATTATATGAGATGTTGCCCATGCTCCAACACATTAACTTAGTTACAATACTGTGAGTCAGGGAACTTTAGTTAACAAAGTTTTGATCCCACTGGTCACTTTCTAATCCTTATCATCTACCTTGTGGCACCTGATGTTGCATTTGTATTAGCCTCCCACATTGCGTTAGCTGCCATCACTCACACACCCGGCCATACCCCCTCAATAGGTATATTCATTTTTTTAATATTAATATGACTCAATTCAATAATATCCTTTTTTCCTTGCTCTTTCCCCTCCTAATCTCTTGTTTCCCCTCTTGCTTTTCTTCTGATATTTCTAGAGGTATTGGTTGCTTGTGCATCATTCTTCTGGCTCTCAGGCACATCCAATGTCCTGATGATGATCCCGATACTAATTGTAGGATCAAAACATTGTCCTCTAAAGTTCCCAGTCTCACAGTGTTGTAAACAAGTTAATGTTTACAAGCAGGGGCAACATATGTATGTGACTTATTTTGTATTTCTGGCATGTCAGAATGAAGTTGTCTGAGGACAATTGCTTTTAATGCTTTTGATTTCCCACGTTATTTGTCTATTTAATAAATTCAAATATCATTATGAAACAATTTATTCACCTATTTTCATAGACTTCATTGCAACTCTAAGACTATTACGTTCATCTTATTTAATTCAGGGACCATTGTTCCTTTAGAGGTGTCTGTTTGAGGTTCTCCGTATCTCAAAGTCTGGTTTCTGCAGACCTGGAACACTTGCCAGTGTCTGCCTGCAAATATCCTAACAGTTTTGTATTGTTTCCACTTAAGTTTGGTTTTATTATGCTCAGATTTGTTACTCAGCAGAAACATAAATTCAAGGTAAAATTGTGTATACCCAATCCAACCTGTGGATTCCTCTCTGACAAACACTGCTGAGTTATCCCACAATGAATTTATAAATGCCAATGTTTTACAATGAAACTGCTATGCTTTAGCCTACAAGCATTTTAGTTCACAGTTCTCTGTCTTTGACACGCTCAATTGTGTTTGGATAGAAGGTGGTCCTTTGTACCTGTTTACAACAAACACTTTTGTCTGCTGGCCATTTATTATTATGTAAGCAGTTTATTTATTGGTATGACACTTAACATATGGGGATACATAAGTGAATGTTTTATTATATATATATATATCAAACTTGTTGGCCTACTATTTTAACCCCTTCCCCGCCACGGACGTAATGGTTACGTCCATGGCAGCGCCCGTGTGGTGCCATGGACGTAACCATTACGTCCTGGGACTGGCAGTCGGGGGAAGCGCATGCGCTTCCCCCGAGGGCTGCCCCCCAAACCCCCCAGGCCAGGGCTGAAAGGGGAATCGCGCTGATTTCATGGAAAGGGGGAAAGACGCGCTGGAAGCCATTTGCTTCCAGCGCGTCTAAGGGAGAAGGTGAGTTTTTCACCTTCGTGCGGGGTGGGGGTGCTCTGAAAGAGGCATCGAGGGAAAGGAAGGGGTTTTCCTTTCCCTCAATGTCTCTTTGAGCATTCCTGCTGCCCGATCGCGATGCGATCGGGCAGCAGGAATGCCCACTAGACACCAGGGATTTGTGTATGTCTGATTTTTGAGTGGGGGAGCGACCCCTTGGGCAAGGGTCGCTCCCCTTTGGGGGCAAATGTATTTTGCGTCGTTTCTGCCCCCCCTGGGGGCAGATTGGCCCTATTTTTAGGCCGATCTGCCCCCAAGGGGGGCAGAAAGCCACTAGACACCAGGGATTTTATTGTTGATTTTTATTTTTTGTGTTGGGTGGCGGCCCCTTGGGCAAGGGTCGCCCCCAGGGGCCCTCATATATTTTTGGGCAGTTCTGCCCCCCTTGGGGGCAGAGAGGCCTATTTTTTTTAGGCCTTTCTGCCCCCAAGGGGGGCAGAATCCCAATAGAGCCAGAAATATATGTGTGTATGTGTGCTTTGTGTTGGGGGGTGGCCCCTTGGGCAAGGGTCGCTCCCCCGGGGGGCGCAATGTATTTATCGTCGTTTCTGCCACCCTTGGGGGCAGATTGGCCCTATTTTTAGGCCGATCTGCCCCCAAGGCAGAAAGCCAATAGACACCAGGGATTTTATTGTTGGTTTTTATTTTTTGTGTTGGGGGGCGGCCCCTTGGGCAAGGGTCACCCCCAGGGGCCCACATGTATTTTTGGGCAGTTCTGCCCCCCTTGGGGACAGATAGACCAATTTTTTTTTAGGCCTTTCTGCCCCCAAGGGGGGCAGAATCCCAATAGCGCCAGAAATATTATGTTTTGTATGTGTGCTTTGTGTTGGGGGTTGGCCCCTTGGGCAAGGGTCGCTCCCCCTGGGGGGGCAATGTATTTATCATCGTTTCTGCCCCCCTTGGGGGCAGATTGGCCTTATTTTTAAGCCAATCTGTCCCCAAGGGGGGCAGAAAGCCACTAGACACCAGGTATTTTTTTTTTCTTTTTTTATATTTGTGTTGGGGGGCGGCCCCTTGGGCAAGGGTCGGCCCCAGGGGCCCATATGTATTATTGGGCAGTTCTGCCCCCCTTGGGGGCAGATATGCCTATTTTTTAGGCCTTTCTGTCCCCAAGGGGGGCAGAATCCCCATAGCGCCAGGGATACTATATGTGTGTGTGTGTGTGCTTTGTGTGGGGGTGTGGCCCCTTGGGCAAGGGTCGCCCCCCCCCCAAAGGGTGCAATGTAATCTGGGCGATTTCTGCCCCCTCCCCTTGGGGGTAGATTGGCCTATTTTTTTTAGGCCCATCTTCCCCCAAGCAGAGAACACTTGACACAAGGGTAAATTAAAAAATGGTTAGTGGCGGAGTGTTTGTCAACTGGCGAAGTATTTGCTTTTATGATAATAACAGTTTTTCTCCTTTTTGTTCTAGTTCAAAGCTTTTGCTGACTTTGCTGTGGCTTGTTGCAGTTTTGGCAGTAGTTGTCCTGCGGTTTGCGTAGTTGCATGTTTTAGGTAAGTAAATGAATTTACTCCAAGTGAGTATTGTTGCAATGCATGAATGACATGTTTGTAGGTGGTGTACTGAATGCAGGATTGTGTGTGAAATTGTCCTTAGATTTATGCACAATGATTATTGTGTTGTCTTATGTCTAATTTGCTTTTTTTTTTTCTCTTTTTAGTGGGATATCGTTGGTGATTGCTGTGGCTGTGCAGAGTAGTTGCTGGTGAGTCAAGCTTTTTCAGGCAAGTGAGCGGTATAGTTTTTGAGTTTATAACTCTTAGTGATAAACCTATACTTTGTTACTTATCTTACACAGTGCTGGTTGTTGGTGGTGTATTTGTCCAGTTAATTTTTGTAGGAAGGATCATGGCTAGCCGTAGGATGACCGCTCAGCAGGTTGTTAGTGTGCTTTTTGAGTCATCTTCTGACCATGAATATGAGACTGACTCTGCATCTGAGGCAGAGGAGGAAGTGCAGGATTCTGGAAGTGAATTTTCTGTCAGAGATGAATCATCTGATGATGAAGCCACTCTCAGTGCTGATGAAGGGCCTGTTTTAGAGGAGGACAGTGATGTGCCAATGGTGCAGGAGCCAGCGGCTGAAAGGCTTCCCATTGGAAGACCTGACACATGGGTTGCACCAAACATGGAGCAGCCACAGTTGCCTGCGTTTACTGGTTTTCCAGGGTGTCGAGTTAATACGGAAATCTTTTTGCCCGTCAACTTTTTTGAGTTGTTTATGGACGATATATTTTTGGAAGAGATTGTTGAGCAGACTAATTTGTATGCAGAGCAGGTTTTGAGGGACAACGCTGCCAGACTTAGGCCACACTCTAGAGCTAGCAGGTGGATTCCCACAAATCTGGAAGAGTTAAAAAAGTTCTTGGGTTTAACTTTTTTGATGGGGCTGATAAGGAAGCCATCGCTGTCTTCATATTGGCCTACTAGTCCCTTGATGGCAACTGCTATATTTCCTGCCATCATGAGTCGTAACCGGTATGAGCTTCTTCTTCGGATGTTGCATTTTGTAGATAATGCTTTAGCCTTGCCACGAGATCATCCTGATTCTGACCGTCTTTTTAAGATTAGACCTGTCCTTGATCATTTGGTAGATCGGTTTTCAGAGATCTATGTTCCAGGGAAAGAAATATCTGTAGATGAGTCTTTGGTCCTGTTCAAGGGTTGTTTGGTTTTTAGGCAGTACATTCCTAGCAAGAGGGCACGGTACGGAATTAAATTGTATATGCTGTCAGAAAGTAGTACAGGATATGTTTATAATTTCCGGGTCTACACTGGTAGGGATTCCAATATTGACCCCCCCTGGTTGTCCTCCCACTTTTGGAGTTAGTGAGAAAATTGTGTGGGAACTTGGTAGATGACTGTTTAACAAAGGTCACCATTTATATGTAGATAACTTCTACACTGGAGTTCGGTTGTTCAAGGAGTTGTTCAGAGTGGACACAGTTGCTTGTGGCACAATCCGCTCTAATCGGAAAGGCTATCCATAAGAGCTTGTCTGTAAAAAACTTGAGAAGGGACAGTGCAGTGCCTTGCGGAATGATGAGCTGCTAGCTCTGAAATTTGTAGACAAGAGGGATGTATACATGCTAAGCACCATCCATGATGAGAGTACTTCACCTGTGGCTGTTTGGGGTCAGGTTGCCGAAGTGCGCAAACTTGTGTGCATCTTAGACTATAATAAGCACATGGGTGGTGTTGATAGAGTAGATCAGAGGTTAGAACCTTACACTGCTGCTCGTAAGTCTTATGTGTGGTATAAGAAATTAGCGGTTCACTTGTTCCACTTGGCAACTTTTAATGCTTTTGTTGTGTTTAAGGATAGTTCTCCAGAGTCAAGGATGACATTTGTGAAATTTCAGGAGTCTATCATAGCTAGCCTTGTTGTGCTGGAACAGGCAAGAGTTCCTAGAGAAGCAGTGGTGGAGGATGTGGCTAGATTGAAAGATCGTCACTTTGCTGAGCACATTCCTCCCACAGCCAAAAAAAACTTTCCTGCTAAGAGATGTAGAGTCTGTGCTCGAAGAGGTATCAAGAAGGAGACTAGGATGTACTGCCCTGATTGTCCTTCAAAGCCTGGGCTGTGTGTGGGTGGCTGTTTCAGGAGCTACCACACACAGAAGAATTATTGTGAAATTCCGTGAGCGTAAACTGGTGTTTTATATTTTTATATGTTCGGTTTCAGGGTTGGCATTAGTCATGTATTCAGTTAGAGCTTTTGTGTTTGTGGTTTTGTACTAATTTATGATTAGTGGTTTCTTTGTTGTTTAAAAACAAAAAAAAGGGGATGGCATGTGTAGGGTGGCACTTGGCTGGCGGTGTGCGTGGCGTGGCGCTTGGCTGGCGGTGTGGGTGGGGTGGCGCTTGGCTGGCGGTGTGTGTGGGGTGGCGCTTGGCTGGCGGTGTGGGTGGGGTGGCGCTGGGCTGGCGGTGTGGGTGGGGTGGCGCTTGGCTGGTGGTGTGGGTGGGGTGGCGCTTGGCTGGCGGTGTGTGTGGGGTGGTGCTTGGCTGGCGGTGTGGGTGGGGTGGCGCTTGGCTGGTGGTGTGGGTGGGGTGGCGCTTGGCTGGCAGTGCCAGCCAAACGCCAGTCTACACACTCATCAGCTGGTGTGATTGCTGTATCAGGCATGTGGGGGTATGAAAGTGATGGGCCCTTGACTGGCGCTGTCTGTGGATGCGAGTCTTGTAATGTGCTGGGCCTGTGGCTGGCGGCGTGAATGGTCTAGTGCATGTCATGTATGAAAGGTGTGTGAATGGACTGTAAAGCGGTTGGTGCCTTGTCGTGGCTTTACAGCTCACGAGCTGTGAGTCATTGGTTCAGTTTTTTGGCCTTTCAGTTATTACCAGTGCATTTCACTTTTGTGAAATCTCTTGTTAATAAAATTTGATCTACTGAACCATCACTCACCCTCGTGCCAAATCCAACCAGTATGTGTGGTACAAATGACAAAACCTGCTCCGCTGTAATCAGGCGTCGCAGCACACTTAAGACACGCTAGGTGTCTCAGGTTGGACCCCGATGATGAAGCATGCCACCAACTTGGTTGGTGGGTGAGGGGTCTTTTTCACATAACCTAAGTGCGTTTCTTTTCACAATTTTAGTGCTTGGCACATCACAGACGTATGTGGACACATCAAAATGATATATTACAAAACTACCTGTGTTTGGGGGGGAGGGGCCACCTGTGTTTTTGGTCCTGGGTGCGGCCTTCATCTAGGGAAACCTACCAAACCCAGACATCTCCATTGCAGGGAGATGTGGCTTGCGTGGATCCCCCAACATTTTCTTACCCAGACGCCTCTGCAAACCGCAAAATTTGCATAAAAAAGCATATTTTCCTGAGTTTTGTTTGTACGATCACCGCTCCAGCACAAAATTCCTACTCCCCAGTGTTCCCCTCAGTCTCCCAAGTAAAATGACACCTCACTTATGTGGGTCCCCAAAGCAGAGTCAGTCTAAGGATGTATAAAAGAATATGTCCTTATAAACTCCCTGTGCTATCCCCTCTATCTCTACAAGTTCTGGGCCTTATTCTGTTGCAGGCACCTAGCCCACCCACACAAGTAAGGTATCATTTTTACCGGGAGACTTGGGGGAATGCTGGGTGGAAGGAAATGTGTGGCTCCTCTCAAATTCCAGAACTTTCTGTCACCGAAATGTGAGGAAAACGTGTTTCTTTAGCCACATTTTGAGGTTTGCAAAGGATTCTGGGTAACAGAACCTGGTCAGAGCCCCACAAGTCACCCCATCTTGGATTCCCCTAGGTCTCTAGTTTTCAACAATGCACAGGATTGGTAGGTTTCCCTAGGTGCCAGCTGAGCTAGAGGCCAAAATCCACAGGTAGGCACTGTTTTCTATGAAAAAATGTGATGTGTCCACGTTGCATTTTGGGGCCGTTTCCTGTCGCGGGCGCTAGGCCTACCCACACAAGTGAGGTATAATTTTTATCGGGAGACTTGGGGGAACGCTGGGTGGAAGGAAATTTGTGGCTCCTCTCAGATTCCAGAACTTTCTGCCACAGAAATGTGAGGAACATGTGTTGTTTTAGCCAAATTTTGAGGTTTGCAAAGGATTCTGCGTAACAGAACCTGGTCCGAGCCCCGCAAGTCACCCCTCCTTAGATTCCCCTAGGTCTCTAGTTTTCAGAAATGCACAGGTTTGGTAGGTTTCCCTAGGTGCCCGCTGAGCTAGAGGCCAAAATCTACAGGTAGGCACTTCGCAAAAAACACCTCTTTTTTCTTCCAAAAATTTGGATGTGTCCACGTTGCGCTTTGGGGCGTTTCCTGTCGCGGGAGCTAGGCCTACCCACACAAGTGAGGTATAATTTTTATCGGGAGACTTGGGGGAACGCTGGGTGGAAGGAAATTTGTGGCTCCTCTCAGATTCCAGAACTTTCTGCCACAGAAATGTGAGGAACATGTGTTTTTTTTAGCCAAATTTTGAGGTTTGCAAAGGATTCTGGGTAACAGAACCTGGTCCGAGCCCCGCAAGTCACCCCATCTTGGATTCCCCTAGGTCTCTAGTTTTCAGAAATGCACAGGTTTGGTAGGTTTCCCTAGGTGACGGCTGAGCTAGAGGCCAAAATCTACAGGTAGGCACTTCGCAAAAAACACCTCTGTTTTCTTCCAAAAATTTGGATGTGTCCACGTTGCGCTTTGGGGCGTTTCCTGTCGCGGGCGCTAGGCCTACCCACACAAGTGAGGTATAATTTTTATCGGGAGACTTGGGGGAACACTGGGTGGAAGGAAATTTGTGGCTCCTCTCAGATTCCAGAACTTTCTGCCACAGAAATGTGAGGAACATGTGTTTTGTTAGCCAAATTTTGAGGTTTGCAAAGGATTCTGGGTGTCAGAACCTGGTCCGAGCCCCGCAATTCACCCCATCTTGGATTCCCCTAGGTCTCTAGTTTTCAGAAATGCACAGGTTTGGTAGGTTTCCCTAGGTGCCGGATGAGCTAGAGGCCAAAATCTACAGGTAGGCACTTCGCAAAAAACACCTCTGTTTTCTTCCAAAAATTTGGATGTGTCCACGTTGCGCTTTGGGGCGTTTCCTGTCGCGGGCGCTAGGCCTACCCACACAAGTGAGGTATCATTTTTATCGGGAGACTTGGGGGAACGCTGGGTGGAAGGAAATTTGTGGCTCCTCTCAGATTCCAGAACTTTCTGCCACAGAAATGTGAGGAACATGTGTTTTTTTTAGCCAAATTTTGAGGTTTGCAAAGGATTCTGGGTAACAGAACCTGGTCCGAGCCCCGCAAGTCACCCCATCTTGGATTCCCCTAGGTCTCTAGTTTTCAGAAATGCACAGGTTTGGTAGGTTTCCCTAGGTGACGGCTGAGCTAGAGGCCAAAATCTACAGGTAGGCACTTCGCAAAAAACACCTCTGTTTTCTTCCAAAAATTTGGATGTGTCCACGTTGCGCTTTGGGGCGTTTCCTGTCGCGGGCGCTAGGCCTACCCACACAAGTGAGGTATAATTTTTATCGGGAGACTTGGGGGAACACTGGGTGGAAGGAAATTTGTGGCTCCTCTCAGATTCCAGAACTTTCTGCCACAGAAATGTGAGGAACATGTGTTTTGTTAGCCAAATTTTGAGGTTTGCAAAGGATTCTGGGTAACAGAACCTGGTCCGAGCCCCGCAATTCACCTCATCTTGGATTCCCCTAGGTCTCTAGTTTTCAGAAATGCACAGGTTTGGTAGGTTTCCCTAGGTGCCGGATGAGCTAGAGGCCAAAATCTACAGGTAGGCACTTCGCAAAAAACACCTCTGTTTTCTTCCAAAAATTTGGATGTGTCCACGTTGCGCTTTGGGGTGTTTCCTGTCGCGGGCGCTAGGCCTACCCACACAAGTGAGGTATAATTTTTATCGGGAGACTTGGGGGAACGCTGGGTGGAAGGAAATTTGTGGCTCCTCTCAGATTCCAGAACTTTCTGCCACAGAAATGTGAGGAACATGTGTTTTTTTAGCCAAATTTTGAGGTTTGCAAAGGATTCTGGGTAACAGAACCTGGTCCGAGCACTGCAAGTCACCCCTCCTTAGATTCCCCTAGGTCTCTAGTTTTCAGAAATGCACAGGTTTGGTGGGTTTCCCTAGGTGCCGGCTGAGCTAGAGGCCAAAATCTACAGGTAGGCACTTCGCAAAAAACACCTCTGTTTTCTTCCAAAAATTTGGATGTGTCCACGTTGCGCTTTGGGGCGTTTCCTGTCGCGGGCGCTAGGCGTACCCACACAAGTGAGGTATCATTTTTATCGGGAGACTTGGGGGAACGCTGGGTGGAAGGAAATTTGTGGCTCCTCTCAGATTCCAGAACTTTCTGCCACAGAAATGTGAGGAACATGTGTTTTTTTAGCCACATTTTGAGGTTTGCAAAGGATTCTGGGTAACAGAACCTGGTCCGAGCCCCGCAAGTCACCCCATCTTGGATTCCCCTAGGTCTCTAGTTTTCAGAAATGCACAGGTTTGGTAGGTTTCCCTAGGTGACGGCTGAGCTAGAGGCCAAAATCTACAGGTAGGCACTTCGCAAAAAACACCTCTGTTTTCTTCCAAAAATGTTGATGTGTCCACGTTGCGCTTTGGGGCGTTTCCTGTCGCGTGCGCTAGGCGTACCCACACAAGTGAGGTATAATTTTTATCGGGAGACTTGGGGGAACGCTGGGTGGAAGGAAATTTGTGGCTCCTCTCAGATTCCAGAACTTTCTGCCACAGAAATGTGAGGAACATGTGATTTTTTAGCCAAATTATGAGGTTTGCAAAGGATTCTGGGTAACAGAACCTGGTCCGAGCCCCGCAAGTCACCCCTCCTTAGATTCCCCTAGGTCTCTAGTTTTCAGAAATGAACAGGTTTGGTAGGTTTCCCTAGGTGCCGGCTGAGCTAGAGGCCAAAATCTACAGGTAGGCACTTCGCAAAAAACACCTCTGTTTTCTTCTAAAAATTTGGATGTGTCCACGTTGCGCTTTGGGGCGTCTCCTGTCGCGGGCGCTAGGCCTACCCACACAAGTGAGGTATCATTTTTATCGGGAGACTTGGGGGAACGCTGGGTGGAAGGAAATTTGTGGCTCCTCTCAGATTCCAGAACTTTCTGCCACAGAAATGTGAGGAACATGTGTTTTTTTAGCCAAATTTTGAGGTTTGCAAAGGATTCTGGGTAACAGAACCTGGTCCGAGCCCCGCAAGTCACCCCATCTTGGATTCCCCTAGGTCTCTAGTTTTCAGAAATGCACAGGTTTGGTAGGTTTCCCTAGGTGCCGGCTGAGCTAGAGGCCAAAATCTACAGGTAGGCACTTCGCAAAAAACACCTCTGTTTTCTTTCAAAAATGTGGATGTGTCCACGTTGCGCTTTGGGGCGTTTCCTGTTGCGGGCGCTAGGCCTACTCACACAAGTGAGGTATCATTTTTATCGGGAGACTTGGGGGAACATAGATTAGCAAAACAAGTGTTATTGCCCCTTGTCTTTCTCTACATTTTTTCCTTCCAAATATAGGAGAGTGTGTAAAAAAGACATCTATTTGAGAAATGCCCTGTGATTCACATGCTAGTATGGTCACCCCGGAATTCAGAGATGTGCAAATAACCACTGCTCCTCAACACCTTATCTTGTGCCCTTTTTGGAAATACAAAGGTTTTCTTGATAGCAATTTTTTACTCTTTATATTTCAGCAAATTAATTGCTGTATACTCGGTATAGAATGAAAACGCACTGCAGGGTGCAGCTCATTTATTGGCTCTGGGTACCTAGGGTTCTTGATGAACCTACAAGCCCTATATATCCCCGCAACCAGAGGAGTCCAGCAGACGTAACGGTATATTGCTTTCGATAATCTGACATTGCAGGGAAAAGTTACAGAGTAAAACGTAGAGAAACATTTATGTTTTTTTCACCTCAATTTCAATATTTTTCTTTTTCAGTTGTTATTTTCTGTAGGAAACCCTTGTAGGATCTACACAAATGACCCCTTGCTGAATTCAGAATTTTGTCTACTTTTCGGAAATGTTTAGGTTTCTGGGATCCAGCATTGGTTTCATGCCTATTTCTGTCACTGACTGGAAGGAGGCTGAAAGCACAAAAAATTGCAAAAATGGGGTATGTCCCAGTAAAATGCCAAAATTGTGTTGAAATATTGGGTTTTCTGATTCAAGTCTGCCTGTTCCTGAAAGCTGGGAAGCTGCTGAGTTTAGCACCAGAAACCCTTTGTTGATGCCATTTTCAGAGGAAAAACCACAAGCCTTCTTCTGCAGCCACTTTTTCCAATTTTTTTGAAAAAAATGAAATTTTCCCTGTATTTTGGCCAATTTCTTGGCCTCCTTCAGGGGAACCCACAAAGTCTGGGTACCTCTAGAATCCCTAGGATGTTGGAAAAAAAGGACGCAAATTTGGCTTGGTTAGCTTATGCGGACAAAAAGTTATGAGGGCCTAAGCGCGAACTGCCCCAAATAGGCAAAAAAAGGCCTGGCACAGGAGGGGGAAAAGGCCTGGCAGCGAAGGGGTTAAACAATCTAATTTGTTTTACAACACTTGTGTATCTTGTAGTCTACGCTTTTGTATTTGTTTATGCTTTCATGCAGAATAACATTTTTCAGTTTAACTATAATTGCATAGTGTCTGCTCAGTGACTTACCAGGCCTCTGAGCCATGTTTGAATATTCATGAGGGTAGAGCAAGACACATATTTAGGTTATGATCGAAGCTGAGTATCCACCCCTCTTAACAAATTACCAAAGTAGTTGCAAGCATATTCATTTAATTTACCAAATATGGACAGCAAAAATTAGGCCTCTGCAGCATACGTGGAGTCACTCTGTGCAGAACTCCACGGAGTGGCAAAAAAACTCTGCTGAGCTGTGAGGAGTTACACGGATGGGTGGAGTTCCTTACCATGCCCATTCACATTACTTTTTATGTCAAACACTATACAAAGTGCGTACTTGCATACAAAAGTGCCCGCAAATGGCCCCACGTAGTTCACGTGGGTGCGGCCATCTCTGTTTATGGTGCTAGGCCTGTTTTTTTCTTCCCTTAATAATCTTTCCAATCTTCCACCCTTCTATTAATCTACCCCTCATTTTTATTTATTATTTTAGTGTGTCTTTTTGTGTCTGTGTATTTTTAAGTTTTTTAATTTTTTTTGACTTTTTGTATTTTTGTTTATTTTCCCTTTTACTTCCTTAGTTATTTCTTCCTTCCTTCCTTCTCCTCCTGTTTCTTTTCTTCGCCTCCATGCTGGCAGCAGGTGGAAGGCTGGGCAGTGGGTACCCCCGTAGGAGAATCAGCTGAGTTCGGCTAGGGTGTTCAGGTGCGATCAAGGCACCACCCAGTTCCAGCGCACCTCCTAGCAGCTGGCACACCGCTGGGTGGATATCATCGACTGAGAGTAGGACCTGCTTGACCTGCATGGAGATTCTGGGGCTCAGTGAGTATTAAATATATTATGATGTTTGTGTTCTACAATGCTAACCTTTTTTCCAAATAGCATGCTGCTCACACTCAGAGTTTTGTTACGTTTAGTTTACATTAAGAATATTATTTATTATGTGATCCAGTTCAAGCTAGGCTCTTGCTCGGCGCTACATGATTGTACTTGTAGTCACTCGCTTTGGCTGACTAGTTAAGAAGCCACTGCAATGCAGACTCCTCTGTCCTCCTGTCACCATAGTGAATTAGTGATATCAGTGAGTTAGCGTTCTCTATGACTTTCTTTATGCAGCTCGTACAGTCCCAAGCAATTTCACAGTAATATGTATTACTAATATGCATCTATGCATTGCAAAAAGGGGAGACTGAGTTGTTTCATCAACACGGTTGAGAAATGAGAATAGAATCAAAGATTGTTCATTGCAAAGCATTAGTCCCAAATGTAGTTTTTGTTAAGCAAATTTGGAATAGGGATATTAGATGTATAGCCAAATCAACAATAGTCGATCATAATTGCATCATAGGTGATCTGATTTAAGCACAATGTTACTGTGTTTGCCTGTTTTATAATAATTTTGTGGAGATTAACTGTACCACTAATATATTTTTTATCTTCTTTATTTCCTACAATGGCACCCAAGGGCAAGAAGAGGGGAACCACAGAGGCGGGTCCAGCAGGAACTGGGAGGTGCCGACCACCAGCGCCAATGCTGAGGGCTCTGCTCATCTCACTAAGTCTTATTATTTAATATTATTAGTTCCCCAACTTTTACCTCTGCCCATTATTATACTGTATTTAATTTTGCCTTGTTTGCTTTTTTTATACTGTCTCCTTTATTCTAACTTCCCAATCCAATTTTTGTTTAATTCCTGTTATCCCTGTGTTAGCTTTTCTTGTCTTTCATCAACCATTTGTATTCCCTTTTTTGCGCTTCAATAATTCTGAGTCATCATCATCATAGACTATAGCTTTGCCCCTCCATTCTGCAAAGTTTTAAATGCCCAAAATGCAGTTGCATTTGTTTGATTACAAAATGTAAGGGGAGATATACCTGGCATCTAAAAACCAAAGAATGTTTTTATCTAGCCACACCGACCACCACTGGAGCCGGCTCACGTTCCGCTGTAGGAGCAGATGAAGCGGGGGAGAAGCAGCAGCAGGGATGGGAGTGGGTAAGTCACATTGCTTGTTATTGATAATTACTATTACTCACTAACAACAACGGTGTTGTCATGATTGTGAACCCTACTTTACATCTGCAGCTGCAGTTGGGTTACTTATGGACTATTCTATCTGCAACTCAGCAAAAGCACACATAATGTACACTAAAAATTATGGCTTGATGGAAACGGGAAGGAACAGAAGGTTAAAATAAATGTGTGACATGAGTGAAAGGAAAGGATGCATTGTTGAGTGAAAGGAAGAGCGGATGAGTACAGGGTAATTGGATGGATGGGTGAAAGGATGATTGAGGGAAAGGGTGGATAGAGGATACTGAATGGATGGATAATGGATTGTGAATTTTGGTGAAAGATTGGATGAGAGAAAGTAAAGCTTAGATCATGGTGGCTATGGATGACTATAGTAGGAAGAATGAAAGGATGATTGAGTAATTGCTTGGATGAATAAACAAGGGAGTTCTTCTATAGAGGGGTATGCTGCTCACCTACTTCAAGTACTTTGTGTTTTATGATTATAAAACCTATGGTTCAAAGCAGGGGTATTTTAATGTGTGTTCTAATCCCTTGACTCACTGTATTTGTTAAATGAGGCAGGTAGGTATCCCACCTATCATCATCATCATCATTCATTAACCCCTTACCTGCCCATGGCATTTCACCACCCACAACCAAAGAAATTCAGTATGGTGCAATTCTTGCCTGCAGTGTTAGCTGTGCAATGTGCGTCTGCTTCAGTTAATGCCACATCTACAAAGTTTTCAATGCACTGCAAACCGATTTGAATGTGTGTTATTTTCCCTTCGCCCACTCAGTCACCTCTTAGTGCATCACTCCTTTATTCCTTTCCAAAGTTCTTGAGTCCCAGCATACTAAACAAATTGAAAAATCCATTCTTTGCATGTGCCACAGATGTATTCTACGCGTGGCACATAATGAAGCAATGCTCAGACACCCCTCTATTCTATAGCAAAAGCTGTAACTACCTGCCTAATCCTTTTACCCTCTGCCTTACTCTGCAGTAGAGTAAGTCAAGTTTCCTTTTCTTACTGACCAGCAAATTAATTTGTTGGAATTAATTTGTAGTGGTGGGTGAGGCCAGTGAGTAAACCGAGATTAGTAAGTTCCCGATTTGATTTCAAGTTTGGCGTAAGGGATACTCTGTGACAAACGTGCCAAATACAATCTATATAGCACGTTCCTTTCCCTGTAGTACAGTGCATCATTTTCCCCACCGTCTACTTAAGGGAGACAGGATAAATATATTTGCATTTTATACAAGACATGTGTAATGTATCTTCTTTATTCATCTACCTCTTTGGAGCCAGGGTAGAAACTAAGTGAAAGGCTTTTGGGAAATAGCAGGGCTATTATAAAGATAGATAATTGTCAACTACAGCTACCCCAGCTGCAGACAACAGCAAAGTACTTGAAGCACTGGCTAGCATGCCTCCATGAATTTGGCACAATAACTTGCACACCATAGTTCATAATGCCTTACTCGTAAATGAGAGGTAATTGATTTTTGTTTTTCCACTAAAAGTGTTTGTTCAGTCACTAGAAAAGCCTAAACATTAAGTACATTCCTATGTGAGGCATGTGTGGGTAAACAAATATCATTGGCCCTGTGACTCTCCTAATCATAATCACATCAAATTCCAATGCCCCTAGGGGACGAGCAATGTAGTACTACTGGGCCATCCACTACCTACTTTTGAAGAAGTGTTTGTTCAGAGCATTGTTAATAATTTGTCTTTTTTATTTTTGTTTTTCTTGATATAGCTACTCCTGCGGGACGACCATCAACCAGACAGGAGATAGTGGCCTGTCTGTGGTGGCAAAGGCAGGAGAACATCCAGTCCAAATACCAGTGGCTGGTGTTCCTGGACGAAGAAGAGGCTGAAATAGCTGCCTCAGAACAAGGACCCAGCTCAGCAGCACACCAACCCCAGACTTCAGCCTACTGGAGATTACATTGCGGGTGTCGCCGTCAGCTCTCAGGGTCCCTGACTGCACCTGCTGCCACCCTCTCCTGCACTCTAACAGGGCAATGCTCCACGGTATCCTGTAGCAGATGGACCGGGTGGAGAGCCGGCTCACTAGAATCGAGCAGAGCCTAGATCAGCTCTGGACCCATATAGACAGTGCCCTCTTCTGAACCCTTTTTAAAAACAATTTTGGTGGGAGGGACTTATTGTGGGTGGGCAGGTTAGGGGAGGGAGTTGGGACAGGGCTTTAAAAAATGTTTCATGTTGGATTTTTCGTTGGACTTTTTGGGGATGGGCTATTTGTTTGGGGAGAGTGATGGGCCTATTGTGAGAGAAAAGGGTGGGTTTATGTATTTGCTAAAAAAGGGGATGATTTATTCCACTTGATTTATGTCTCAAATGTTTATTTTGGTGTTTTAGTTTGCACTGCTGTCTTTTAGTGTAGCCTGCTTAAATCTGCTAAACAAAATGTGCCATTTACTCATACCATTGCTCTATTGCCTTCTGAAACTATATTGATTGCCATGGCCTATTTTGCCTATAAAAAACTTAGATACAAATAGACAACATAGGAGTTAATTACTAATTAAACAAGTTCACTTCAATCCATATTTCTTTTCTGACCTGAATAGATAAAGCTAGGGGGTCTTCTTATTGCAGGGGTTTCCCCAGGTTACACCCTAAGGGGGTGGTAGATAGTAGTAGAAGGCTAGCACGCTAACAGCGAAGACAGAAGGCGCTACTCTTACATATGCGAACTCCAACTTCAGGAGGGTTATTCATCACTGTCAAATAGATTGAAAGAAAACAGAGAGTTAGTGGGTGTTATTATATCATAACTTTAGGAAGACTGAGACCAGACTACCACAATGACAGTATTTGACACACAATAAATGACCTGATATGATAATAAAAACTAGCAACATCAACTTCTTCTGAGCAAAGGTGGGGAGCTAGTATTTGAAAGCTAAACTTAGAAAATGAATTCATGGAGTTAGGAGAGTTGGGCACAGAGTCACGAGTGATTGGACAAGGTTAAGAGTTTATGCAACACACAACACAAGGCATGAATGATGACGTTGATGGGGATGGTGTGGAATATTGCTCAGGTAGGAGAAGGTCATGCAGTGAGTTGGTGTCGCTTTCACCACATCTGCCCCAGCAAGTGTGTGATCCATTTATGGTGTAAAATTAAGTCGCACCTCAATAAATCACACAGCTCGGGGGAAGAGGGTTAGGGGCTCGATGAATGAATGGGAAAGGGGATTAGGGGAAAGGTGTGAGAAAGACAAACACTACAAAAAAGAAACCTCAACAATATTCATTGGGACACTGAGTAGCACCCCATCATCAATCTGTTGTGGAAGGTAATGATGGAGGAATAAGTAAGACTCAGTTCAGTTAAGTGTACTGCAAACAGTCATTTTGCCTCAGAGAAGCCCAAGATAGTATATCTCAAAATGTTATGCCTTCTAGGTTTGAAAAATACAAATAATGGAGGATTGAAGTTAAGCCACCCAGTTATCAAAATTATGATTGTTAAAAGGAAATTTATACTGTATTGCCAAATTGTACTGTGCATCTCTATTCTTCTTGGAATGTCCATCACTCTTGGGTGCCTGGAAGAACCTGTCCAGTAGGTAAGCTGTAGTCTTGAGCTTTCACCAAGTTTTGTTCATGCAGGAGAGGACTAAGAAAAGGCCTGAGTATTGATAAAAAACAGTAACCGTATTATAGAGTTAAGGAGAAGGACAAACGCAAGCAAGGTAATGAGGAGTCAGGAGTGTACCAAGAAGACTCAGAGCAAGAGGAGTTTGATATTTGAGCCAGCAATGAATCAAACAAATACTCAGCTGCATTTCTTAACAATGCACCTCTCTCTACTCCACAGAGCTCAATGAGTACTAGGCCTCAGAATCTTTACCACCATCATGGTTTCTCTATGAAGCTGATAACATTCTCCTCCTAGCTGCTGAGGTAGTCCTGCTGTGAGTCCTTCCATCCTCCTCCTAATTCTGAGGAACTCCATCCCAGTCCCAAACCATCCGAGGTAGTCCTGTGTAGTCAAGTGCACTGCTGTTGAAAAACAAAAAGAGAAACAGAACTGGAGTATTTTGTGTAGATGTGTGTCTGGTAACTAAAGTGACTGGTCTGGTCTGAAGAATCAGGAAAAAGGAGTGGAGCCTGCAGGTAAATTTCACAAAGTTTGAAAGACCAATCACTTTCAGGAGAAAATTATCACCAATCAGCCCGCAAATCATCCAAATCAAGTTTACAAATTTGTTGAACTCCCTCCTTCACTGTCAACCACCACATACATTGTCAATCATCACTCACAATCACTCACTATGTCACCACTCATTGGTCCAATAGTTAGTAGTTGCCTCTTCCAATCCAAGCATGGTGGTTGAACAAAATATTATCTCCTGCATAAGTAGCAAGTAGCAACACATTGGAATTTAGCATTGGCACTGGCAGTCTTTTAATCAATGATCTTCTGGGGCAGCCCTGCTAGGTGATTAAAAAAGAGGATAGGCAATGGCATGGGAGGGAGGAAGGCATTGTCTCCAATGTCCTGAAGGAAATGTGGGTGCTTCTTCACTGCACCCTGGTCCAACTCCAATCTGGCCATTTAATATGTGACAAAACAATTGTGGGGTGGCATAAATCTGACACACACACATAATGTTCCACTAGCAATTTTTTGCAAAGAAATATGGAAATTCAACAAGAAATAATAAAAACGTTTCATGGGGGCACTGGCATGCTCAGGCCAGGAAGTAGAGTTTGTCCTCAAACTCAGGTGGTTCACCCAGAAGTTGGTCAGCAAAAACACTTGATTCTTCCTCCTCCTGTGGTGTTTTGGAAACAGTGTAATCAGATGGTATAAAATGCTGGTTCATTTTGATCACGGTTAATCTCTCCACGTTTTGAGGCAAAAGACTGGTCCTTCTCACTGTAACAACTGCACCAGCTGCACTGAGTACTTGTTCAGCAGACATGCTGGCTATAGGACAAGCCAGATACTTTGTCGACAGCTTCTGAGTCAATACACCAATGGGTTTTGATCCACATACACCTCTTTTGGATCATCCAGATACTCCTGGAACATCCTCTGAAGTGTCATTGGTGCTGCCACTTTCTCAATCTATTTTGCCTTGACCTCTGCCGTGGACTTAAGACCTGCTACTTTAAATCAAGCCAATGCAGAGGTTGGGTCCGATTCTTCTGATTCTGTTGTTACTGGTGTTCTTATTTCTGGTGTTGGCTGCTGTGGGACAAGACTGCCCTCTCTGGAAGTTAAAGGTGGCACCCCAGAACTACAGAGTAGGACTCTAAGTTCCATCCATTCTTCTTCCAATTCTCCAGCTTGCTCAACAATCCACCTCTTGTATTCTGAAACATCCCCTTCAAAAAAAGTAATGAAAGAGGAAAGATTTTTTGTAGCTTGGATCAAGTAGGGTCGCAAAGATGTACTCTTTGGATGAGATCATTCCATTTTGTAACCTTGCATTTCAAGTCAAGCGTTAGCTTGGGCTCTAAACCAAGGCATGTGCTTCTGGGTTTTGGTTCACACCTCTGAGTATGAACCTTTCAGACACCTTTTTTAGCTGATCCTGTAGCAGACGCAACAACAGGATGGCTTGGCCCATCGTACTGTCCTCCTTGCTAACTTTTATTATGAAAACCTCAAAAGGGAGCAGCATCTGTATCAGACATTTGCCTAGGCCCCATTTGTCTGCATCCATAGGCATATCTTTCAGAATTGCATCCCTTCCTCCTAGAATGGCATAGGCATTGATCTGTCTGTACTGCTCATACAGACGTTGCAACTTATGATAGGTTTAGTTCCAATGTACCAGCACCTCCTGTATCAGGGCTTTAATTGGTACTCTAGCACAATGCTGAATAATCCACAACTGTTTCTGGGCTTTAAAAGAATGGCTGAAATGAGTGCAGATTAGTTTGCAGGTGGTCAGCATGTTGCAGACTATGGCTCTCATTACGACCCTGGCGGTGAGTGATAAAGTGGCGGTAATACCACCAAAAGGCGAGCTGTAAGTACTGCCAAATTATGACCATCGCAGTGATAACTCCCATAGACAGCCAATGTACCACACCAATCGCCAGGGCGGAAACAACACTCACCACGGCGGTAGCCATCAATAGCCAGGCGGAAGACAATGTCCCGCCCACCATATCATGACACCCGAATCCGCCACTTTTTCCGGGACGGTGCCAACGCCATCTAAACCCTGGCAGAAACATTGCACAGAAAAGAAATGCTCACCATCAGAGACACAGGGAACAACAATGCAACCATGGAACCCGAACTGCAAGTCTTCCCGATGATCTTCTACGTTATGCTCAAACTGGAACACCAACGGCGACGAAGACGACAACAGTGAGTACAGCCGCCTAGCACACAAGGGAGGGAGGGAGGAAAACGACAGTTACACACACACGCACAACACACACCCAACACACACACACCATACACTCAACCAGCTGCAGACGTAAACCAATGGCACACAACACATGAAAGAATAACACAAGGACCAGGGTACGGATGTACAGAAAATGTATTAGCATAGCAAAACCCACCACATGAACCAAATATATACAAATGTTCACAAAGGGCCAATGCCCAGTCCAAAGTCATAAGGGCACACATGGCCACAGGGTACAGTCCAAGGCCCAACTTGTATCCTGACATCATCCGGAGAGAACACAGCAGAGGCATCATTTTGCAAGTGGGCAAGCACCTCAGGGGGGTGGGGGGGCATATCATCCGAATACAGGGACTTCCGCACTGGTTTTGGAGGGGGCTCCATGCCCATGTCCTATTGCTGGGGGGTGCACAGTCACAGTGTCTGAGCTGGGAAACATGCCCACTGGTCCTGGAGGGGGCTCCATACCATGGCCCATTGCTGGGAGTGCAAGGTCACAGTCTCTGAGCTGGAGAACATGCCCACTGCTTCTGGAGGGGATCCATGCCCATGTCCCATTGCTGGGGAGTACAAGGTCACAGTCTCTGAGCTGGGGTACTTCCCCACTAGTTCTGGAGGGGGCTCCATGCCCATGTCCCATTGCTGGGGGGTGCAAGGTCACAGTCTCTGAGCTGGGGAACATGCCCACTTGTTCTGAAGGGGGCGCCATGCCCATGTTCCATTGCTGGGGAGTGCAAGGTCAGTCTCTGAGCTGCGGAACATGCCCACTGGTTCTGGAGGGGGCTCCATGCCCATGTCCCATTGCTGGGGAGTGAAAGGTCACAGTCTCTGAGCTGGGGAACATGCCCACTGGTTCTGGAGGGGGCTCCATGCCCATGTCCCATTGCTGGGGAGTTCAAGGTCACAGTCTTTGAGCTTGGGAACATGCCCACTGGCCCTGGAGGGGGCTCCATGCCCATGTCCCATTGCTGGGGAGTGCAAGGTCACAGGCTCTGATCTGGGAACATGCCCACTGGTTCTGGAGGAGCCCCTTGTGCAGCAGTCCCTGGAGGGTGGCCTACATGTCCTCCACTGGTGGTGATGGCTGCACTGTCTCATCGGGAGGTGAGGGCTGCTCTGTGGCAGCAGGTGATGGTGCCTCCTGGGAAGCCTCTGCTGGTGGTGATAGCTGCACTGCCTTATCTGGTGGTGAGGGCTGCTCTGTGGCAACAGGTGATGGTGCCTCCTGGCCTGCCTCTGCTGGCGGTGATAGCTGCACTGCATCAGCTGGTTGTGAGGGCTGCTCTGTGGCAACCGGTGATAGTGCATCCTGGCCTGCCTCTGCTGGAGGTGAGAGCTCCGTGACCACAGGTGGTGGCGGTGGTGGTGGTGGTGGTGGTTTCACCCTCCCAGCCTCTGATGGAGTTAAGGGCTTCACTCCCTCCATGGCAGGCACCTTCCCCTTCCTGGCTGTTTGTGTTCTGGGCTCCTTCCCCTTCCTGACTGTTTGTGTTGTGGGCTCCTTCACCTTCCTGGCTTTAGGTGTTGTGGGCCCCTTCCCATTCCTGGCTGGTTGTGTTGTGGGCTCCTTCCCCTTCCTGGCTGAAGGTGTTGTGTGCTCCTTCAACCTTCCTGGCTGTTTGTGTTGTGGGGTCTTTCCCCTTTCTGCCTGTTGGAGTGGAATCCCTTACAGTCCTGTCACCACGACTAGGAGGTGCCTCCACTGTCCCCATGGACTGTGTAGCTGAGGTGCTGGGCTGGCTGATTGGCACCCTGGTTCTATGGGCAGGCCGGGGGGAGGGAAGAGGTAAAGTTGTGCAAGGAAAAGCTTCTGGAGTGGAGTGGAGGTTGAGGGAATGGTTGTTGGAGGTGTACGTCTGCTGGACTTGGGTTGGGTGCAGGTGCATGGGCAGTGTGTGAGGTGGATGGCTGTTGGGTGTCTGAGTGCTTGCGTTTGTGTCCTCTAGGAGGGGGAGACAGACACGGTGGGAGCTGCTTGGTGTGGTGATGCTGGTGGTGGATGTTGACGCAGTGCTTGCAGGTATGAGTGTGGATGTGACTGGGAGGGAGGTGCAGGAGGCGGAGGAGGGGGAGACAGTGGAGGTAGTGGATGTGGTTGTGTCTGCAACTGTCTGGTGTTTGCGGGAGTGCTTGCGGGATAAAATGTGGTGCTTGGGTCTGCCTGTGCCACTCGTGGGTGTTGTCTTGTGTGCATGCTCGGCAGTATGTGTGCCTGGGGTGGGTTGAGGTTGAGGAGAATGGGACTGGGAAGTGGTTGTTGGAGGGGGGACAGTAAAAAGAGGAACAACGGCTGCCATCAGAGAGGAGGCCTGAGTCTGAATCGATCTCTGTTGGACCACTAATCCACTGTCAATGCCCTCCAGGAATGCATTGCATTGCTGCATCTGGGATGCCAGCCCCTGGATGGCCATCACAATGGTTGATTGCCCTACAGACATGGATCTCAGAAGGTCAATAGCCTCCTCACTCAGGACAGCAGGGCTGACTGGGGCAGGGCCTGAGGTGCCTGGGGCGAAAGAGATGCCCACCCTCCTGGGTGAGCAGGCATGGGCAACTCGCTGAGGGGCTTCTGGAAGGGCGGAGCTGGTACATGGGAGGCGGCTGTACCTGCAGCTGGGGTGGTCCCAGAGGTGTCTGCCACCACCAGGGAGCTTTCATTAGAGGAGGTATCTGAGTCTGTGTTGTTTCCTCCAGTCTCCGCCGTGGTGCTCCCCTCACCCTCCGTCCCACTGGTTCCCACTGGTTCCCTCTGCGTCAGTGGACTCTGCCTCTTGGGTCCTGTGGGATGCAGCTCCCTCTGTTGCCGGTGCCCCAGCTCCTCCACCAGATGATGGTGATGCACACATGGACAGGATGACAAAACAAGAAAGGGGGGGAGACAAAGGAAACACTGGGTCAATGACTGCATCAACACCACTATTGGCAAGCACATCACCGTCACACACAGGGAACAGGCTTAAGCATTATGCATTGCACCACAAGTGATATGGCCAGTAACTAAGGCAAGATGAGGAGCACACACCGCTAACTGCAGCACTCCTGGGACGCACGATGCCCTGGCTGAAATAGACTGCTAAGAAGCTAGGTTACCTGTATTTGCCATACACCCATTACCATTCAGTTGACCTACGCTGCAATGTCTGGCCCGGCCTTAGGGGCACCTACTAACACACATCCACCAGCCGGATACCACCCCACCAGCCAAAATATGTAATGATACCCACTGTACTCACCCCTTATGGCTGCTGTGTTTCCCTCAAGCGCCCATCCAGCTCAGGGTAGGCCACCGCCAGTATGCGGGCCATCAGGGGGGGTCAGGGCTTGACAGGCACCCCTTCCTTGTTGGGAGGCCATCCCCAGCTCAGCCTCCGTGGTCTTCTGTGCTCATCATCTCAGGTCCTCCCACCTTTTCCGACAGTGGGTGGTCTGCCTGCCATAGACCCCCAGGGTTTGCATGTCCTTGGCGATGGCACATCATATTCCCTTCTTTTGATGGGTGCTGACCTGCGAGCTAATACAGACATGAGAACAGCATTAGACAAACCGTCCAGCCTGTCACACAAATGGCCCGCCATACCCGTTTCCATCACCATTGGCACACACATAGCCCAGAACACACCATGTACACCGCCACTAGACATTCCCCGACCTCCCAGCCCCCTTACACGATGCTTGCACACACATCTCCAGGCATCCTTCCCACATGAATCGTGCCCTGGAGGCCCATACAGCTGTCCGTACTGGGATAGGACCCCATCCACCAGTCGCTCCAACTTCTCAGAAGTGAAGGATGGGTCCCTTTCCCCTGTCACACGGGCCAGACACCGGTCACAGCAGCACACGCAGTGTAGATGTTCTCCTGTTGAAGGTCAGGAAACAAGTGATGAATCAGATAGAAAATGGCGGTCACTTCTGCGGCGGTTTACACCGTCACTGCTGGCGTAGATCCCCATTGGCCACGGTACTCCATAGAGCCCAATATTATCCAATGGGGAATTGCACGGCAGTGCAAGACCGCCTTCCACCACGACGGCCAACATCGGAAGAATTACCTCACTTCCACCTGTCCCTCCATACAGGACAGGTGGTCGCCATTTCAGGGGGGTGGGGGAACAGGCCTATCAACAATTACTGCATAACAGATTAGATTGGCTCATACTTTGCCATTTACATTGTCCCAATACATAAGTGCACCATGTAGACTGGAGTTGTGGTTTTGTTGTTCCAATTGTGACACCTTACTCAGCCATGTGTCCCTTAGATACCTACCGCTGCGGATGAATAGGAGGTGGAGACATACTCCTGTGTACAGACCTCTAGTGGGCTTGGCTACGGTGGAGGATAGGCACATAATAATCACCTATAGACTGGACATGGCCACAATTAGAGAGTTGTGTGCCCAGTTGGAGCCTGACCTGATATCAGCTATCCATCATCCCACTGGGATACCCCCTCTTGTGCAAGTTCTATCAGTGCTCCATTTCCTGGCAACTTGTTCTTTCCAAGTGACAGTGGGCTTGGCAGCAGGAATGTCACAGCCAATGTTTTCAATCGTGTTGACAAGAGTTTTGTCTGCCCTGGTAAAACACATGTGCAGCTACATAGCTTTCCCCCAGGTAGAAGATTTGGCCACTGTGAAGGACGGATTCTATGCAATGGGACATATCCCCAATATTATTGGGGCAGTTGAGGGGACACATATTCTGTTTTTCCCTCCGCCAGAATGAATAGGTGTTCAGGAATCGTATGAGTTTCCACTCAATGGATATGCAGATTGAGTGCCTAGCAGACCAGTACATCTCCCACATCAATGCTAAGTATCCTGGGTCAGTGCACGATGCCTTTGTTTTCAGGAATAGCAGCATCCCAATTGTGATGGGCCAACTACAAAGGCACAGGGTGTGGCTAATAGGTGAGCCTTGGCCCAAACCCACTGTATGTTAGTGTATGCCTCTTGTCTCAACCCCATAGGATGGTGTGTGGCTAATATTTGTCCCTCAATACTTGCAGGTGACTCTGGTTACCCAAACCTATTGTGGCTGCTGACACCTGTGAGGAATGCTAGGACAAGGGCTGAAGAACGTTATAATGAGGTACATGGTCGAACCAGACAGATCTTCGGCCTCCTGAAGGCCAGGTTCGGGTGCCTCCATCTGACAGGTCCCGATATGGATCCCTGTGTTACTCACCCGAGTCTTCCAGATAGTAGTTGTGAGAAAGTAGCCTATTCTAGCATGGTTACCCCCACTTTTGGCCTGTTTGTGAGTGTGTGTCAGTGTGTTTTTACTGTGTCACTGGGATTCTGCTAGCCAGGACCCAAGTGCTCATAGTGGAAACCCTATATGTCAGTGTGTTTTGCCTATCTCACTGAGATCCTGCTAGCCAGGACCCCAGTGCTCATAGTTTGTGGCCTAATATGTGTGTTGTCAGTAGTGCTCAACTGTGTCACTGAGGCTCTGCCAACCAGAACCTCAGTGCTTATGCTCTCTCTCCTTTTAACTGTGTCACTATAGGCTAGTGACTTCATTTACCAATTTCAATTGGCACACTGGACCCCCCCCTTATAACTCCTTAGTATATGGTACCTAGGTACCCAGGGTGTTGTGGTTCCAGGAGATCCTTATGGGATGCAGCATTTCATTTGCCACCCATAAGGAGCTCAGACAAACCCTTTCACAGGACTGCCACTGCAGCCTGCGTGAAATAGTGCACATATTATTTCACAGCCATTTTCACTGCACTTAAGTAACGTATAAGTCACCTATATGTCTAACCTTCATTTAATTAAGGTTAGGTGCAAAGGTACTAAGTGTGAGGGCCACTTCCCGTAACTTTGTGAGTGCGGAGACACCATTACACACGTGCACTACATATAGGTCAATACCTATATGTAACTTCACAATGGTAACTCTGAATATGGCCATGTAAGGTGTCTAAGATCATGGAATTGTCCCCCCATTCCAAATCTGGTATTGGGGAGCCAATTCCATGCATCCTGGGGGCTCCACCGTGGACCCCCAGTACTGCCAAACCAGCTCTCTGAGGCTTGCAATGCAGCAACTGCTGTTGTCACTTCACAGAGAGGATTCTGCCCCCCTGGGGTCTGCGTAGCTCAATCCCAGGAAGGCAAAACAATGTATTTCCTTTGGGAGTAGGGTGTTGCACCCTCTCCCTTTGGAAATAGGTGTTACAGGCTGGGGAGGGGTAGCCTCCCCAGCCTCTGGAAATGCTTTGAAGGGCACAGATGGTGCCCTCCTTGCATAAGCCAGTCTACACCAGTTTAGGGACCCCTTGTCCCTGCTCTGGCGTGAGACTGGACAAAGGAAAGGGGAGTGACCACTCCCCTGTCCATCACCACCCTAGGGGTGGTGCCCAGAGCTCCTCCAGTGTGTTCCAGACATCAGACATCTTGCTTTGCAAGGTGTGGGGGCACTGTGGAGGCCTCTGAGTGGCCAGTGCCAGCAGGTGACATCAGAGACCCCTCCTGATAGGTCCTTACCCGATAAGGTAGCCAATCCCCCTCTCAGGGCTATTTAGGGTCTCTCCTGTGGATTCTCTTCAGATTCTACTTGCACGTTTCCAGCAGGAATCCTCTGCAACTACTACTTCATCCTCTGAACTCGGATCAACCACAGCCTGCTCCTGGAACCGTTGTAACAGCAACAAAGTATCCACAAGGGATACTTTTCCTCTGCAACTTCAGCTCCAGCCAGCAACTGCAACAGTTTCCACGGTATGCACACTCTGAGCTGAGGACTCCATGTCTTCACCCTGCACCAGAAGGACAGAAGAAAAATCCCATGGGGTGATGGAGTCACTCCTCTGCTGAAGCAGGCACCTTCTAAGTCGACGACCGGTTCTCTTGGACTCCTCTTCTGGCGATGAGCGTGCTCCTTGGAACACAGAGGGTGGACCCCATCGACATAGACTGGCCTGAGGTCTTGCTGTCCCAATTTGAAGGAGGTAAGACCTTGCCTTCCCCAAGAATGACAGTACCCCTGTGCACTGCGTCTTCTTCACCTCATGAGGCCTCTGTGCACTATTTGCAAAATTCCTTCATGCACAGCCTGGCCCAGGTCCCCAGCACTCTATCCTGTGACACTCAACTCACTGAGTTCTTCTCCGGCGGCGTGGGACCTTCCTTTGTAGTGTTGCTCCTCCTTTGTCCCCGTTTCCTGGGACTCCTGTGGGTGCTATCTGGTGCTCTGAGGGCTCTCTGAAGTTCAGAGAGCCCCCTCTTCCTCCTCACACAGAGTTGAGGCCCCCAGGTCCCTCCTGGGTCCAGATAGCTCCTTCTTCACACAAAACGAGACTTTGCCAGAACCAAGGCTTGTTGGAGAATTCCAGCGCCAAATCTCGCCTGCATCCAACTTCACGACGTGGGACATCCAGTGCAACACACAGGAACCTGCTGACATCTTCCTTGGGTGCAGTTCTGCAGTCTTCGTCCAACCAGGGACTCTTCTTTTGCACCCTCTTCTGGGTTGATAGGGCCCCCTGTCCTTCCTGGAACTTCTTTCGACTTCTGCACTCGGTCTCCTTCCTTTGCAGGTCTTCAGGTCCAGGAATCCACCATTTGTTGTTTGCAGTCTTGGTTGGTTCTTGCAATAACTCTAATCACGACTTATAGATTGGTCCTAAGGAAACTTCCAGTACTTTACCCCTGCTTTTCTGGGCTCTGGGGTGGGGTAATTTACTTACCTTTTCTGTATTCTTACTCTCCCAGTGATTCTGCACACACTACACTTGTCTAGGGGGAGAATTTGTGGTTTGCATTCCACTTTCTTAGTATATGGTTTGTGTTGCCCCTAGACCTATTTTCTCCCATTGCATTCTATAGCATTTCCTATTGTTTGCACTATCCTATGACTAATTACTTATCTTATTTTGGTGTCTAGTGCATACATTGTGTATAATATTTACCTCCAGAAGGAGTATTGCCTCTAAGATATTTTTAGTTCTGTGTCACCGAAATAAACTACCTTTATTTTTGGTAACACTGAGTATTGTCTTTACTTGTGTATAAGTACTGTGTGACTATAAGTGGTATTGCAGGAGCTATGCATGTCTCCTAGTTCAGCCTAAGATGCTCTGCTATAGCTACCTCTATCAGCCTAAGCTGCTAGAACACTAGTACATTTCACTAATAATGGATAAGTGGGCCTGGTATAAGGTGTAAGTACCCAAAGTACCCACTACAAACCAGGTCAGACTCCTACATTGGTGGTGAAGCGGTGGGATGAGTACTTGCAATTGCTTTACCACTTTTGTTACTGGTGCTTTTCACAAGGAAACTTGGTCCAATACTTAGAACCTACATAGTATATACCTAGAAATAATTTTCTAACTTTCGAAAAAGTTCTTTAAATTTTGAAAAAGTTTTTACAAAGTTATGAAAAGTTTTCTACAAAGTTATGAAAAGTTTTCTTCTTTTCTCTAAAAAGTGAGCTCTGTTATTCTACTAACTTCTTACTCACTTTCCTAAACTTTTTCTCTTTCAATATGTCTTCTGTAGAAGCTACCCCTAGAGTAGTGAAAACAACTGATGAGAATCTTAACTTTAAAAGTTTGAGGGGGTCTCTGTATTGAAAGAAATTTAGGGATTGGGAAGAACCCCAATAAGGGGTTCCTCTTAAATCTTCTCCTCCAAGATGACCAGGGACTCTGCACTGGTCCAGATCAGATGGGGGGAGGGGGAGCTTAGAGGAGGATTCCAACCAGCAAGGCTCAGAGGAGCAAACTGACAATCCTGGGGGGGGGGGGGGGTCCTTCCACTGATCTATCTGTTAATTTACCCCTTAGTACAACTGGGAGTGGGAAGGGTTCAAACACTAGTAGGGCTCCCTTCACACCTAGAGGCCAGGTCACTAGGGTGGCTCCAGTTAGGGATAGATCAGTATCTGCACATTCCCATGTTACCTCTGTTTCAGAGGTATCCCACACATCTAACCCTGAGAACTAGTCCCTAGATAGGGAACTCAGAAAGCTGAGGTTAGAGGAGGCCAGACTGAGGCTACAACAGCAACAGTCAGCCTTAGACAGGGAATCCCTGGCTGTGGAAAGGGAAAGGCAGGGGTTGGGGTTAGTTCCCCATGGTGGCAGCAGCAGTTTCAGAAATTCAAATGTTAGGGAACCTTCATTTGACTCTAGGAATCTGCATAGAGTTGTCCCTCCTTACAAGGATGGAGATGACATATATAAGTGGTTTGCTGTACTTGAGAGGGCCTGAAAAGTTCAGAGTGTCCCTCATGTTCAGTGGGCTGCTATCCTGTGCCTATCCTTCTCTGACAGGGGGAGAGACAGACTCCTTATTGTTAGTGAGGATGATGCAGATAATTACCAAATTCTTAAAAGTGCAATCTTAGATGGTCTGGGCTTAACCACTAAACAATACAGGATAAAGGGCAGAGAGACCAGCAAGGCATCATCACAGGATTGGACAGTCTTTGTAGACTGTTGAGTAAAGGCCCTAGAAGATTGGTTAAATGGTAGTAAGCTGACAGACTATGAAAGTCTGTATAACTTAATTCTGAGAGAGCATATCTTGAATAATTGTCTGCCTGACTTGTTGCATCAGCATCTTGTGGACTCATATCTGACCTCTCCCCAAGAATTGGGAACAAAGGCAGACAAATGGGTCAGAACAAGGGTGAACAGAAAAGTTCTTACAGGGGGTGACAAAGACAGCAAAAAGAAAGATGGTAAAAAATCTCAGGACAAGCATGGGGATTAAAGTAAACACAAAGATCCTTCTTCAGATCCAAAACACTCCTCTAGGGGCGGGGATAAAACTTCTTCATCTTCTTTTAACTCTTCACACAATCGGAAAAAGCCTTGGTGCTATGTATGCAGAGGTAAAGGCCGTTGGCCAGGGGATAAGTCCTGCCCAGGTAAAGCCCCCGAGCCTATCACCACTAATACATCAAACTCTAGTGCCCCTAGCAGTAGTGGTAATAGTGGTGGGATTACTGGCAATAGTCAAACTAAAGGTTCAGTTGGGTTCACTTTTGGGGTCATAATAGAAACTGGGGTAGACAGTCCCAAGACAATTTCTGTCACACCTGGTGGCATTGGCCTTGACACCTTGGCTGCTTGTCCCCTTAACATGGATAAGTACAGGCAGTCAATTTTAATAAATGGTGTTGAGGCCCAGGCCTACAGAGACACAGGTGCTGGTATCACTTTGGTGACTGAAAGTCTGCTGTCACCTGTACAACATCTCCTTGGAAAGAAGTACCAGGTTACTGATGTCAAGAACTCCACTCAGTCTCTCCCCTTAGCTATAGTTCAACTTAGATGGGGTGGAGTTACTGGCCCTGAGCAGGTGGTGGTATCACCTAGCTTACCTGTAGACTGCCTCTTAAGGAATGACCTAGAGGCCTCAGGAGTGGCTTAAGTAGAGTTTAGGGCCCATGCATCCATTCTGGGTATCCCTGAGGAATTGCTTCCTCTCATTTCTGGTGAAATGAAAAAGCAAAGGAGAGAAAAAGGCCTGAAATATCATGATCCATTTTCACCAACAGGTAAGAAGGGTATCAAAGTATCCCTTCCCCACTGTGCCACTAAGGATACCATTCCTGTGGTGGGAGAAACTTCTCCTGGGGTGGAACCTGTACCAAGTGAGCCCTCAGCTACCACAGCTGGACTCCCAGAGGTAAAAGTACGTCTCTGTGGAACTACTAATCCAGATGTGCAGAATTGCACCATTGTAGTAAATTTGGATCATCCCTCCAGCCCTCCCAAAGAAACCTTAGTGCAGCAGCCCTTCACTACCTCTAAACACTTAGGACAGCAGCCCTGTCCTAGTTTGGAACTTATAGGACAGCAGCCCTGCCCTGTTCCAACTAAAGAGAAACAGCAACCTTGTTCTCTCTTACAGCCATATAGACAAACTTTATGCCCAGCTATGGCTTTATTGAGACAGCATCCCTGTCTAGCATTTACTGCATTTGACATAGGCCCAGTGGACCAATCTCACTGCCCAATTTCAAAACATATTAATAGGAACTCTGAGAATTTACACTCCCACTGTTGGTTAGGTAAAAATCTCCAAACACAGTGGTTTACATCCCCACAGGGACATAACCATACAGTGGATGATGAAGGGAGTAACCACTCTATTGCAGATCTACTCTTCACTTATCACCACTTAGACAATAAAGTCTCCACTGGCCAAGGTTAGCCTTATTGTACTTTGTTTGGTGGGAGGGTTATGTGAGAAAGTAGCCTCTTTCTAGCATGGTTACCCCCCACTTTTGGCCTGTTTGTGAGTGTGTGTCAGTGTGTTTTTACTGTGTCACTGAGATCCTGCTAGCCAGGACCCCATTGCTCATAGTGGAAACCCTATATGTCAGTGTGTTTTACCTGTCTCACTGAGATCCTGCTAGCCAGGACCCCAGTGTTCATAGTTTGTGGCCTAATATGTGTGTTGTCAGTAGTGCTCAACTGTGTCACTGAGGCTCTGCCAACCAGAACCTCAGTGCTTATGCTCTCTCTGTTTTTAAATTTGTCACTATAGGCTAGTGACTTCATTTACCAATTTAAATTGGCACACTGGACCCCCCTTATAAGTCACTAGTATATGGTACCTAGGTACCCAGGGCATTGTGGTTCCAGGAGATCCTTATGGGCTGCAGCATTCCTTTTGCCTCTCATAAGGAGCTCAGACAAACCCTTTCACAGGACTGCCACTGCAGCCTGCGTGAAATAGTGCACACATTATTTCACAGCCATTTTCACTGCACTTAAGTAACTTATAAGTCACCTATATGTCTAACCTTCACTTAATAAAGGTTAGGTGCAAAGTCACTAAGTGTGAGGGCACCCTTGCACTAGCAAAGGTGCCCCCACATAGATCAGGGCCAATTCCCAGGACTTTGTGAGTGCGGGGATGCCATTAAACACGTGCACTACATATAGGTAAGTACCTATATGTAACTTCACAATGGTAACTCCAAATATGGCCATGTGAGGTATCTAAGATCATGGAATTGTCCCCCCATTCCAAATCTGGTATTGGGGAGCCCATTCCATCCATCCTGGGGGCTCCACCATGGACACCCAGTACTGCCAAACCAGCTCTCTGAGGCTTATAATGCAGCTACAGCTGCTGCCACCTCACAGACAGGCTTCTGCCCCCCTGGGGTCTGAGCAGCTCAGTCCCAGGAAGGCAGAACAAAGCATTTCCTTCGGGAGCAGGGTGTTACACCCTCTCCCTTTGGAAATAGGTATTACAGGCTGGGGAGGGGTAGCCTCCCCCAGCCTCTGGAAATGCTTTGAAGGGCACAGATGGTGCCCTCCTTGCATAAGCCAGTCTACATCAGTTCAGGGACCCCTTGTCCCTGCTCTGGCATGAAACTGGAAAAAGGAAAGTGGAGTGACCACTCCCCTATCCATCACCACCCTAGAGGTGGTGCCCAGAGCTCCTCCAGTGTGTCCCAGACTTCAGCCATCTTGCTTTGCAAGGTGTGGGGGCACTGTGGGGGGCTCTGAGTGGCCAGTGCCAGCAGGTGACATCAGAGACACCACCTGATAGGTCCTTACCTGATAAGGTAACCAATCCCCCTCTCAGGGCTATTTAGGGTCTCTCCTGTGGGTTCTCTTCAGATTCTACTTGCAAGTTTCCAGCAAGAATCCTCTGCAACTACTACTTCATCCTCTGACCTCAGATCAACCGCAGCCTTCTCCAGGAACCGCTGTAACAGCAACAAAGTATCCACAAGGGATACTTTTCCTCTGCAACTTCAGCTCCAGCCAGCAACTGCAGCAGTTTCCACGGTGTGCACACTCTGAGGACTCCCTGTCTTCACCCTGCACCAGAAAAACCCAAGAAATATCCCGTGGGGTGACAGAGTCACTCCCGTGCTGAAGCAGGTACCTTCTAAGTCGATGACCGGTTCTCTTGGACTCCTCTCCTGGCGACGAGGACGCTCCTTGGAGCACAGAGGGTGGAACCCATCGACACAGACTGTCTTGAGGTCCTGCTGTCCCAATGTGGAGGAGGTAAGACCTTGCCTTCCCCCAGAATGACAGTATCCCTATGCACTGTGTCTTCTTCCCCTCCTGAGGCCCCTGTGCATTATTTGCAAAATTCCTTTGTGCACAGCCTGGCCCAGGTCCCCAATACTCTATCCTGTTACTCTCAACTCGCTGAGTTGTTCTCCAGCAGCGTGGGACCTTCTTTTGTAGTGCTGCACCAACAGCATTTTGCTCCTTCTTTGTCCCCATGTCCTGGGACTCCAATGGGTGCTATCTGGTGCTCTGAAGGCCCTCTGAAGTGCTGAGAGCTGCCTCTTCCTCCTCACACAGAGTTGAGGCCCCCAGGTCCCTCCTGGGTCCCGATAGCACCTACTTGACGCAAAACGTGACTTTGCCGGAACAAAGGCTTCTTGGAGAATTCCAATGCCAAATCTCGCCTGTATCCAACTTCACAATGTGGGACATCCAGTGCATCATGCAGGAACCCGCTGACATCTTCCTTGAGTGCATTTATGCAGTCTTCGTCCAACCAGGCACTCTTCTTTTGCACCCTCTTCTGGGTTGGTAGGGGCTCCTGTCCTGCCTGGAACTTCTTTCGAGTTCTGGACTTGGTCTCCTTCCTTTGCAGGTCTTCAAGTCCAGGAATCCAACATTTGTTGTTTGCAGCCTTGGCTGGTTCTTGCAATAACTCTAATCACAACTTGTAGTGTGTTCTAAGGAAATTTGCAGTACTTTACCCCAGCTTTTCTAGCCTCTGGGGTGGGGTAATTTACTTACCTTTACTGTATCCTTATTCTCCCAGCGATTCTGCACACACTACACTTGTCTAGAGGGGAATTCCTGGTTCGCATTGCACTTTCTTAGTATATGGTTTGTGTTGCCCCCAGACCTATTTTCTCCCTTTGCATTCTATAGTATTTCCTACTGTTTGCACTTTCCTATGACTAATTACTTACCTTATTTTGGTGTCTAGTGTATATATTGTGTATAATACTAACCTCCATAAGGAGTATTGCCTCTAAGATATTTTTAGTACTGTGTCACCAAAATAAACTACCTTTATTTTTGGTAACACTGAGTATTGTCTTTTCTTGTGTGTAAGTACTGTGTGACCATAAGTGGTATTGCAGGAGCTTTGCATGTCTCCTAGTTCAGCCTAAGCTGCTCTCCTATAGCTATCTCTATCAGCCTAAGCTGCTAGAACACTAGTACATTTCACTAATAAGGGATAACTGGACCTGGTATAAAGTGTAAGTACCCAAAGTACCCACTACAAACCAGGCCAGCCTCCTACAGTAGTGGCATGCTGCATGTTGCACAACTTGGCCCTCAGATGGCATGTTCCTTTTCTGCAGGAGGAGGAGGAGACTGGAGATGCCCTTTTGGCAACAGAAGACCCTGATGAAAGTGATGATGAAGTGGCTGATGATGAGGACAACAGAACATCAGTTATCCGTCAGTACTTCCAATGACACACAGGTGAGACAGTGAAACTTAACATTTCTATGACTATTGGTGTATTCTGTGTGGCTGTGGCATGATGGCATTCACTTCCTTTTACCTCTACTTACTGTCACCTATGGTTTGTCATTTTGAAGATGTTGGTGATATAACAACTGTGTACTGATGTGCTGACTGAAGCCAACTACAGGTCATTATTTCTATGCTCTCACAATGTACAGTACATTTGCAATGGATGAAACTGTTTCTATGTATACATATTTTCAACACATGACATGTAAGTAGTCGAGTTGTGTCCAAGGGTGTTTATTGTAGTGTGAAGAAATTGAGGGGAAAATTCAATGGAAAAGGGTGATGATGGAGGAAAGTCCAGGGTATTGTTCCAGTCTGTTTGTTGCACAGGTTCAGTGTCCAAGGGGCCATAGGAAGGGGAGAAACAGCAGTTCAAAGTGGACAAAGTGATAGTGTGGGACACAAGGGGAACAATCAGGAGAGTCTCATTTCTTGGCGGTAGTCTTGGCAAGTGTTTCTGGCTTCTGTCTGGGTCACAGGAAACGTTTGCGGGGTGGATCACCTTCTGTAGGGGAGGGGTGCTGGTGGTCTATGGGTCCTGTGGTGGGGCCTCCTGCCCACTAGCGGCAGCAGAAGTGGAGGGATGGTCGATGGACTGGCCAGTGGTATGGGTCTGCTGTTGTGCTGATACCTCCCTCATGATGTTGGCCATGTCTGCCAGCACCCCTGCTATGGAGATCAGGGTGGTGTTAATGGCCTGCAAGTCCTCCCTGATCCCCTGATACTGTCCCTTCTGCAGCCGCCTGTTCTCCTGCACGTTGTCTTGGATCTGGCCCATCGTGTCCTGGGAATGTTGGTAGGCTCCCAGGATCTCGGAGAGTGCCTCCTGGAGGGTTGGTTCCATCCTCCAGTCCTCCCCCAGGTACACAGAAGTCCTCCCAGTGTCCCTGCTGGCCTGTGCCTCTGTCCCCTGAATGGTGTGCCCGCTGTCACTGACCCAGGTCCCTGATTGTCTTGGGGCGAGATGTGGCCTGGGGACCCTGTAGAGATGGGACCCTGCTAATTGGAGCATCCTGGGGACAGAGGTGTGGGGAGGCTGGGTGGTGCCATGGTGTTAAATTCTGTTTGGGGGACTGGATAGTGGTGGCACCTCCCCTCCACTGACATTCGCTGAGGTACCTGTGGGGATGTAAGTGATGTATTATGCTTCATGTGAATGACATATTATACATCCCTGGCTTCCCCTCTATGGTTGCTGTTGCCCTGCCACCTGTTGTTTGTGTATGGTGATGTATTGTGGGATTGTTAGTTTCCCCATGCTGTGCATGCTTTGGTGATGGGTGTCCATGCAGGGCTGGGAGGGTTGTTGATGCATTGGTATTGCATGCAGGGGTTGGCATTGAGGTTAGTCATATCTGTAGGTGCAGAGCGTGGGATGGAGTGGAGTGATGGGAGTGAGGATGAGGGTGTGAAATGGCATGCAGGTATGGGGGGGTAGTAAATTTTGACTTACCAGTGTCCAGCCCTCCAGCTATTCCAGTAAGTCCCTCAGAGTGCAGTAATGCCAGTACTTGCTCCTCCCATGCTGTCAGCTGTGGGGGAGTAGGTGGGGTTCAACCGCTAGTCCTCTGTATGGTGAGCTGGTGCCTTGCTACTATGGAACGTACCTTCCCCCGTAGATAGTTCCACCTCTTCCTGATGTAATCTCTTGTTCTTGGGTGCTGTCCCACAGCGTTCACCCTGTCCACAATCCTCCGCCATAGCTCCATCTTCCGGGTAATGGAAATCTGCTGTACCTGTGCTCCAAACAGCTGTGGCTCAACCCTGACAATTTCCTCCACCATGACCCTTAACTCCTCCTCAGTGAAAAGGGGGTGCCTTTGTGGGGCCATGGGTGTTGTATGTGGTGTGTTGGTGAGAGTGTGTCGAGTAATGTGGTGGGGTGTGTGATGTGGGGTGCATGAGGGATGTATGGGTGTAAGTGGTGTGTGTCTAGTTATCTCTGTGATGTCGATGGCTAACTCTTGCAGTCTTTTGGTGTTGGCAAAGAGTTGTGGGTAATGTGGGTGGGTGTTTTATAGTGGTGTGGGTGTGTGGGTGTAGTGTGTGTATGAATGTCAGGTGTGTGTTTTTAGTGGCCAATATAGTGTTGTTTTGTTTGTGGGTGTCTATTCTGAGCACGGCCGTATGTACCGCCAATAGTTTAGCCTCATTGAATGTCCGCTGTGGTCATTCATGTGTCATAATGTGGTGGGTGTAGTTTTGTTGGCGTAACGGTATGGGTGTTTGTATCAACACTTTACCACTGACCTTTGGGCTGGCGGATTTGGCTGTGTGGCAGTATTCTGTCAGATTGGTGTGTGTGTGTGTCATAATATGGAAAACGTGTATCTGCCACTGCGGCGGTATGTTGGCGGTCGTCAGCTTAAAGGTAAGGGGTATTTATTGCCAATATCATAATGAGGGCCTATGTCTTCTTTTTTGAGTAAGTCTTGCACAACCAGGTTGATGCAGTGCCCCAAACACAGAGCCCTGAAATAGCCACCATCTGCTATGACCTTGACTATGTTACGGACATTGTCCATGGCAACAAATCTAATTCGGAGACCCCTGGACCACAGCCATTCAGACACCTTGTTAGTAGAACATGGCTACTGTTGCATGCCGCCAAATGCTCTTAACAATTTCCTCAGGGACAAGACCTGTAGATAGCTTTTGCTTTACTCCCACAAAAGAGATCCAGTATGCAGTGATACACATGTAATCAGTAGCCTGACAACTGGTCCACATGTCTTTGGTCAGGTGGATGGTATTGACAACACTTTTCTGCAAACTTTGTTCATATCAATTGCAGCACATTGTGATGTAGCGCTGAAAAAACAGGTCTGACTTGCAACCTTCCATTTCGGATAGTTGGCTGCCACAAACCCTAAGCATCCCACTCCTTCCACAAAACAAAAAGGAAGGAGGTCCAGAGCTAACATTTTTGCCAGCTTCCCATTGTCCAAACATGCCATTGGGTAGTTATGGTCGTAGGGCCCCTCCTGCCTAAACATGCCCTTAACTGAAGCCTGGATTTTCATCTTTTGTTGGGCCACTGACACTGGTGACTTTTGAGATGTTGGTGGTGGTAGACTCAATATGCGTTGTGGTACAGTCACTGTATGCCATTATGTCTCCATCTGACACTAATTCTTCTTGTGCCATTGTGAGGTGGCTGAGGCGGGTGATTCTGGCGCAATGCTAGGGACGGGGCTGCTTTGTGTGAGGATATCACCCTCCTCTTCCTCACCTTTCACCGTGATTTGAGCAGTTGTAGCTGATGTTTTCCAGCTCTCCTCATCTTCACCATTGCAACCATGTTCAGCCACTTTTTTACGGTGCTCCTCCCACTGGATTGCGTGATACTTTTTCATATGGGTCATCTGGCCTCCAGTACCATAATGTGAACCAAGCCTACCTTGATGAACACTCTTGTGGCAATTAGAGCATATCACAATGTTCTCCTCCTGTTTGCTAATCATAAAAAAGTCCTAAACTGGGGAGGTGCACCTTCTTATTGGGCCACTGCCATTGCTTGAAGAAGAACTGGAGATAGATGAGTGTGTCAATTGCTTCTCTGCAGTGCAGACTTTTACTGAGGAATGGATTGGTGCAGGTCTCTGCTGGGGCCTTATAAATATGGATCTGGTGGCACTGCCTGTGCTACATCCTCAGAGCAGGTCAGATAGTAATGTTGATTCCTCTGTGCTATCTTCCACAATGACTGGCTCGTCATCATCATCCTCCTCATCATCATCCCCTTCCATGATTCTAAGGTTTTCTGGAACTTTTCTTCTCCATTGCCTCTCCTGAAGTTTGCCGGACTCTGCTGGAATCCACTCCATGTCCCTATCATTGTCATCAGAAGTGGTGCTTGGAGAAGATGGTGGATTAGTACCCTAATTTTGCTGGAGATTTGGGATCCATTGATTCTAAAAGAGGATGTTCTTGCTTGCATGAATCTTGATCTCCTGTTCTGCTCCAACTTCTGTAAGATCTACTATTGCTGGCTGTTGTCCACTCTGCTCTGTTTCTTGAAATGAATGGGTACTACTTTGTGAAAGGGACAAATCCATTTCAACATCACTGCTCGTCTGCGTCTCCATGATTGCAGTGGCTGCCTCACTGGCAGATATGGTCTTGGGCTTAGGTTGGGGTGGTGCTGTTGATGCTGGAGTGCTGCTCCCAAGTTCCTCCCCAGAGACCAAAACAGGTTGCTGTTGACATGTCACTGGCGGAAAGCTGCTTCTTCTCACTAGCTACTTTTTTTGGAGGAACTTTCTTTAGGGCCAGCTTAAGCTCTAAGTTGGCAGTGGCACTAAGAAGCACAAGCGGAAAAGTTTGGAGGACTGAAGTAAGTGCAAAGCCTTCTGCAGTACTGCGGGTGATATGAGGTCTCTTCTCTTATGCACCTAAAACAAACCAAGCAAGAAAAACATTCACTTAGTGAAACATGGTATTGTTGCAGGTTGAAATAGTACAGACAAATACAATCTTAGTGCGGTTGGTTACTTATGTGATAAATACCATTTTAATCAAACATTGTAAAGTCAAACTCCACCACCACACAGTAAAATGTAATTTCAAATCAGGCAGCACAACATGCAAATATAGCTCTTTGTTTTATCGCTATCTGTTTCGAAGGAGACACCTGGGGTAGTCAGAGAGAGGTGCATGGGTACATGTAATAATCCTTAAAAAGACCTATGATGGCAAGGTGTTCTGGGGAAATAGAATAATCGTTTAAAAAAGGAGTTGTGCTGCTGATTTATCTGCAGTGCTCTGCAGCCATAGTGTCCAGGAGGAAATGGAATTGTTATACACCTAAGGAAACCAAATGCTGTAGTGCAGCCGTGTGCCTTTGGTAGATGGATGGATGGAGGAATGGATGTGGATGGATGGATCAAGGCAAAATGCAGAATTAAATACAATTAAAATTAGAAATTAAAAACATATAAAGAAAATAAAAAAAAGATAAAAAGCTAAAAACAAAAACAAGAAATTAAAACAATTGAAATTCTAATAATAAAATAAAATAAAAAACTAAAATAAAGAATGAAATAAAACATTGAATTAAAATATAATAGAATAAAAATCAAAATAAAGAATTACAATAGAAAATTAAATATAAACTTAAACAAATGATCAATATTTAACATGTATGTAAACTTATGGCAAAGATAGTTTGGCTGGATGTACCAAATGGCTGCCAGCCAAATGGTAAAATACCAACAAAGAGCAAGGAGGCATGGCAAACAAAGAACACATGCACTCCTATGGCAAAGGGAACCTGGCTGGATGGACAAAATGGCCACCAGCCACATGGTCAAACAACAACACCAAGGAGCAAGGAGGCATGGGAAAAAAGAAAGACCACATGCAAGCCTATGTCAAAGGAACACTGGCTACATGCACAAAATGGCTGCCAGCTAAATGGTAAAATAACAACGAGCAAGGATGCATAGCACACAAAGAATACATGCACTCCTATGGCAAAGGGACCCTGGCTGGATGGACAAAATGGCCACCAGACCCATGGTCAAACAACAACAGCAACAGGGAGCAAAGAGGCATGGGAAAAAAGAAAGAACACATTCAAGCCTATGGCAAAGGAACACTGGCTGCATGCACAAAAAGGCCGCCAGCCACATGGTCAAACAACAAGGAGCAAGGAGGCATGAGGAACAAAGAAAGAACACATGCAGGCCTATGGCAAAGGAACTGTGGCTTCATGCACAAAATGGCTGCCAGGCGCATGGTCAAACAACAACAACAACAAGGAGCAAGGAGGCATGGGGAACCAAGAAAGAACACATGCAAGCCCATGGCAAGAACACTGGCTGCAAGCACAAAATGGCTGCAAGCCACCTGGTCAAAAACAACAACAAGGAGCAAGGAGAAGAAAAAAGAAAACATGCCAGCCTGTGGCAAAGACACACTGGCTGGATGCAGACAATGGTCGCCAGCCACATGGTCAATCAACAACTGCGAACAAGTAGGCATGGAGAGCAAAGAACACATGCAAGCCTATGGACATAGACTACACAAAATGGCTCTTGGCTACACAGCATGAAGAAAAAAGACAAATGGTGGATGATGACAAATACACACCCCCACACCCACACACACAGACACTGGCCATAAGGAGGCATGGTGGTATCTCTGAAGAAAACACCAACATTAATTCAGCAATGCAAAACACAAAAAATAACTGTGCTGTAAAAAATCTCACAATAACAGTGCACACATCCTCCTATGCCATCAAATATTACCACATAGCATACACACGTTTTGCAAAAAAATTGAAATGCAAAAAAAAAAAAACATTCTTAATTGAATCCAATGCCATCCCTTCCCTAAATTAAGTTTTAAAAACAAATACCACTGAAATATTTATTCCATGCACTGATGACTACTAGTACTCGGCCTACTTAGAAAATGTAGTTAGTGTGCCCTTCCTATTTGCGACCGCATCGCTATGTAGAGTTGATTTGTGACCGCGAAAGCGGTCGCAAATCAACTCGCAGTTACCATCCACTTGAAGTGGATGGTAACTCATTCGCAAACGGGAAGGGGTCACCATGGGACCCCTTCCCCTTTGTGAATGCAAACAATAATATTTTTTCAGAGCAAGCAGTGGTCCTATGGACCACTGCATACTCTGAAAAAAAAAGAAACAAAAAGATTTCGGTATTTTTTCTATTTGCAGCTCGTTTTCCTTTGAGGAAAACGAGCTGCAAAAATAAAAATAAAAACCTGCTTTATTCAAAAGAAGTCACGGACATGGTGGTCTGCTGTCTCCAGAAGGCCACCATCCCCGTGAGTGCCTAGACTCGCTATGGGGTCGCAAACTGCGACCCACCTCATAAATATTGATGAGGTGGGTCTTTGCGACCCCATAGCGAGTTGCAGAAGGTGTCTGAGACACCTTTCTGCATAACATTTTGTGAGGTGCAAATTGCGAGTCGCTGGTACTCGCAATTTGCACCTCGCAAAATGTTGACTTCCTACATCTGGCCCTAATTGTAGTATACTATGCTAAATGATGGTCAATAGCTACTTACTGTTCAGGCCTATTGGGTGTGAAGGACTATCCAGCCAGACAGAGGATTGAGAACGGGTTCATTAAAAGATTGCTGGCCTTGCTTCTGAGCGCTTTCCTTTATCTGTGTCATTCAGAGCTGAGGATCAGTTACATCAGTGATCAAATCAAGCATTAGTCACTTCTTTTATGGATGAATGCCTAGATAAAGGAGAAAAATAATTTTAATTGTTTGGTTCTAACAGATTGTATTTAATTAGATAAAGTGCTGGAGACTCTGTGGCTGTCATATATGTCAACACTTTTATAAAGCACAATTGCCACCACATAGGGTGTCCTGTCGCTGAGAGAAAGTACGAACAAAGAGAGTATAACAGAGAGTGAGAAAACAGGCAGATCTAGTGTACCACAGGTCTATATTAGGGAGTCCTAATTGATAGTAACCCCCTAGGTGCGTGTGTCGTCCAATGGCCGACACACACACACCCTCCCTAGTGCAGGCCACATTCATTGGCCGACACCAGGGAGGGCTTTAAAAAATCCTCTGGTGCTTTGCTTTTTTTTTTAATGATTTCGGTAGATGCAGAAGAGCTTCTGCGTCTCATCCTGCTCCCAGCTCCTGCCCGTCTGTGACATCAGCACTCCTCGAGACAGGCTGAAGTCACAGTTTTCCCCACTGGAGGATTGAGGAGCAGGTGACCTTCCTCTCTCTGATGGAGAAAAAATGCCAACACGGCTTCCCCAGATACCAGGGAGGCATTGCTAGAAAGGGGAATGTCTCCCCTTTCCATCTATGCCTTCCTGGCACCATTTCCTGGCACTGCAGTTGTGATCAACATCTAGGAAATGGCCCTAGGCCCCAAGGATTTGTTTGGGAAGGTCAGCCCCTGCGTAAGTAGGCAACACCCTTCCCTGCAGGGACATTTTTTTTTTTTTTAAATCAATGGTTTTCCCCTCTGGGGGCACGATAAAAAATAAAATGGCGGGGTCGGCCCTCCTGACATGGGCTGGTTAGCCCAACCCAGCGAGCAGGTATGTGCAGCAGCAAGCACAGACAGAGTGCTCTCTTGGCAGCCCTGCAATTTAGCTTAGCCCCAAATTCTACCTTTTACTGGTGACCCTGGATGTAAAGTTGATATGGCAACTTTTTGCCAACTGACTACATCTATCTCTTCTTGGATGTTGACTTTCTTCAGCAAATTGTGCAGCAAACAAATGTGCATGCCGAACAATTTCTGAGAAAGGGGAAACATCCTTTTTTACGACTTTTTTTTTACGAAAGTCGTGGTTAACGAAAAACCAAAATGCTTTTTTTAACCACGACTCCGTTATTTTGTGCCTTAACTACGTAGGTTCTGAACAACGAACATGCATGGTTAAGGTACAAAGAAGGGAGTTGGTGAAGGAGGACGACGCAGGTGAGAAGGGGTCGACTAAGGCAAGTGGTGGGTTTAGGTTTTGGGGAGGGGGTGGGGGGTTAGGGGGTTTTAGGTTTTGGAGTGGGGTTGGGGGGTGGGGCGTTTTTGGTTTTGGGGAGGGGGTGGGGGTCAGGGGGTTTTAGGTTTTGGGGTGGGGCGTTTTTGGTTTTGGGGAGGGGGTGGGGGGTCAGGGGGTTTTAGGTTTTGGGGTGGGGTTGGGGGGTGGGCCGTTTTGGTTTTGGGGAGGGGGTGGGGGATCAGGGGGTTTTAGGTTTTGGGGTGTGGTTGGGGGGGTGGGCCGTTTTGGTTTTGGGGAGGGGGTGGGGGGTCAGGGGGTTTTAGGTTTTGGGGTGGGGTTGGGGGTTGGGGCGTTTTTGGTTTTGGGGAGGGGGTGGGGGGTCAGGGGGTTTTAGGTTTTGGGGTGGGGTTGGGGGGGTGGGGCGTTTTTGGTTTTGGGGAGGGGGTGGGGGGTCAGGGGGTTTTAGGTTTTGGGGTGAGGTTGGGGGGGTGGGGCGTTTTTGGTTTTGGGGAGGGGGTGGGGGTTAGGGGTTTTTAGGTTTTGGGGTGGGTTTGGGGGGTGGGGCGTTTTTGGTTTTGGGGAGGGGGTGGGGGATCAGGGGGTTTTAGGTTTTGGGGTGGGGTTGGGGGGGTGGGGCGTTTTTGGTTTTGGGGAGGGGGTGGGGGGTCAGGGGGTTTTAGGTTTTGGGGTGGGGTTGGGGGGTAATGCTTTTATCAGGAATGCCTTTACAACGAAAATCGTTGTTAAGGCATTCGTGTAAAATCATTAGTAGTAGCAACGAGGTCGGTGTTCCGACCTCGTTGTTAAGGCACTAGTTGTTTAGGAAATCGGTGTTCCGTCGTACAACCCTGAGAAAGTATGGCGGCACTCTAGGACCCCGTTCCAGGGCACAAGAGTGGACTCCCACTTTGTTGGTGGAGTTGAAGATATTTTAGGGTCTTACGCTCAAAATGGGGTTAGTGAAGAAACCCACTTTGCAGTCATAGTGGACAACTTGCATGGTATGGGTAACCCCCATCTTCGTACCATATATGAGCAGTTTGTTTTTTGCTGTTGCAGTGCATGTTGCATTTCAATGGCAACTATACAATTTGTGTAATAAAACTTGCATTCGGCACAAGAAACTGTTTACCCACATGATCCAAATGGCAACATACAATGTGAATCTTTTTTATCGTCAGGCGACAGGAAGACTCGTGTTTTTCCTTGACTTTCAGTTGTCTGTGATTAAAAGACTCACTGCTGCTACAGAAGCAGCAGCCTCCACTTCAAATGTTCTGGAGGATGTGGCAAGGCTGCAGGAGTCACACTTTGCTGATCGCATTCCTAAAACACCCAAAACCATCAACCATGTTTCGATGTAAAGTATGCTCGAAGCAGGGAGAGGCAGGAGCATTGTGTCTACTGTCCCCAGTGCCCATCTCAGCCAGCCCTGTGATTTCCTACTTGCTTTATGTTGTATCATACTAAAGCAAACTTCTGGGAAATTGAGTGAGGTGAAGCTGCTCTTGCGTAACCTTTTCAATGGCCGTGCATAGATACCTAACCTCCATGGGCTATTACTTTGCTAGGCAAGCAGTCACAGAATTTTACTTTATCTACTTCTGAAAATCATGGACTTCCTTATGGCTTGTTTGACACCTTTATTCGCTGTCAGAGCGTGGTAGGTGTTCTGTTCGATGATAAACATGCATTATAGTCTCCACACTGCACATACTAGTGGTCAGAACATGTGTCACGTTGTCATGGAGTACCCTGTGTGGCTAAATGAATTTTGAATTGCGTATTATGGAACTGATGTATGCTACACAAGAACCACCCGGATTACCAACAAGAACCAGAATAAGTGTAATACGTCAAACAAATGCCCTGTGGGACATATTCACCAAAATTTGTACTTCTTTAAAAGTGTGCAAACTCAATTTGTAGCTTCACTTTCATAGCAAAAGTAGAAGTGTTGGCGAATGAGTCCCATGTGATATTTGTGTGCCTTTTTAGTTTAGAGACCTTAGGTAGTATTCACCATCATGTCTGCCTTAGTTTCAACAGTAGAAGTGCTTGCTCATTTCGAAGAATAGGCCTCACAAGGCATACTCGGACACCCCCAACTTACATTCACAAACTGAAAGGAGGTGGATTAAGCACAGTAAGGCCCAGATTTACAAAAAAATGTCTCAGTGCGGGGCAGTGACAAAATTTGCAGCACCATGTCAATTTTGAAATTTAGGGATGTGCCATATTTAAAAACATATGGTGCACCACTTTGTTTCCCCCTGAGCTGGCACTAAATTTAGCTGCCAGTGCCACCGGAGCATGAAAGACATGTCTTCCAGAGGCTCATGTCGCTGTCACGGGAGCCATTAGTAAAGGTTCCTTACGCATGCGTTCGGTAATGTTCAAGAAGAACAAGGCGGTTACTTGACAGGTGGTAAAACGTAGTCAAACTTATTCTGCCCTGTGGCATATGAATGTGATGGGCCCTTGTCTGGCTGTCTGGCGGTGGGAAGTTGATGTAAGTGCAATGATCGGTTGGATTGGGCCCTTTGGCTGGTGGTATGAAAGTGTTGTGCGTGAATGGTGTGTGAATGGACCATAAAGTGGTTGGGGCCGTCAAGAGGCTTTATAACTCACCTTCAGAAGGCTTGGTTTCAATATTCAGATATTTATGCTTTGAAACCAGAATTTCTGGAGGTGCTAAAACCAACCAGTGTGAGTGGTGGATTAACTTTACTAGTACCAGTACTAGGGACTCTCACCAGTTTTTCTCCACCCAGAATCCCCTGCAAATCACAAACTTTGGTTAAAAAACACATTTTCCTTACATTTCCATGAGAGAAAGTCCTGCAATTTTCAGGCAGCCACACATTTCCCACCACCCAGCATTCCCCTAAGTCTCCAGAGAAAAATGTTGCCTCAATTGTGTGGGTGGGCAATTGGCCGCAATAGGGAAGGGCCCAAAATGCATTGTGGGGACATCAAAATTATCTATCACTAAATAACCTGGTTTTGTCTATCTCTGCATTTAGGCCTTCCAACTGTAAGACAACCTTTAAGAAAGAAGTCATTATGAGAAATGTCCTGTAATTTACATGCCTGTATGAGGACCCCTGTTAGACCTGACAGCCTTAGGGTGGTCATCCCTCAACATTTTGCCTACCTCCCTCCACTTTAGTGACACTGTTTTTGCTGGTTTTCGGACTCTGCACACTTTACCACTGTTAACCAGTGCTATAGTGCATATGATGTCTCCCTTAAACAAGGTAACATTGGTTCATCCCCTATTGGCATATTTGATTTACTTATAAGTCCCTAGTAAAGTGCACTACCTATGCCCAGGGCCTGTAAATTAAACACTATTAGTGGACCTGCAGCACTGATTGTGACACCCACCCAAGAAGCCCCTTAACCATGTCTAAGGCCTGCCAGTGCAAGGCCTGTGTGTGCAGTTTCACTGCCACTTTGACTTGGCATTTAAAAGTACTTGCCAAGCTGTAAACTCCCCTTGTTCTACATATGTCACCACTAAGGTAGGCCCTAGTTAACCCATAGGGCAGGGTGCTATCTAGGTAATAGGCAGGGCATGTACACATGCGTTTTATATGTCCTGGCAGTGAAAAACTCCTAAATCTGTTTTCCACTACTGCGAGGCCTGCTCCCTTCATAGAATAGCATTAGGTATGCCCTCATATATTTTTTGAGTGGTAGATTCTGATCTGAAGGGGTAACCAGGTCATATTTATTATGGCAAGAATAGTAATAGAAAATCCTGCTTATTGGTGAAGTTGGATTTTATATTACTATTTTAGAAATGCCACTTTTAGAAAGTGAGGATTTCTCTCCACTTAAAAAACATCTGGGCCTTACAGCCTGTCTCTAATCCACGTCTAGGCTGGTTTACAGCTCCCTTGTGAATTTCACCCAGACAACCACAAACACAGGACACTCAGTCACACCTGCACTCCTCTGCATAGTGAATGGGTCTTCCTGGGCCGGAAGTGTGGAGGGCCTGACACTTACATTAAAAAGGCTCACACAAAAGACTGTCAAACCTCCTATTGGGACCGTGCAGGCAAGACTGCACTAAAAGGGGAACTTATGCACTTCAAAACCACTCTTTGAAGTCTCCACAACTTCAAAGGCATTTGTGGGTATATAAACTGGGTCTCTGACCCCGCCAACTAAGACACTTCTGGACCTACACCTGAAACCTGTCAAGAGGACCTGCCTGGCTGCCCAAAGTACTCATCTGGACTGTTTTGCTTAGAAGGACTGCTGCCCTGCTGTTGCCCTGCTGCCTTGCTGGCCTCTGACTTTGCTGAGAAGGGCTCTGCCTTCCCCAAAGGTGCTCTCTAAAGGCTTGGATAAAGCTTTTTCTTTGTTTTCAAAGGTACTGTACCTGGGGGTCCATGTGACTCTGTTACCGGCACCGGTGGAGTCGGATTGTTGGAAACGACTCCTTCAACAATGCCATGATAGCCCCAGTTGGAGCTATTGTGTTTCTAGGTGCTTTAATTGGATTTAATCTTTAAAACTTCATAACATTGCTTGTATACATGGGACTTTCATTGTTTTAACAGTATTATATTAAGATAAATATTATCTATTTCTCTAAACATTTGTGGTGTTTTCACTGTGTTACTGTATGATTTATTGCACAAATAATTTATACATTGGGTTCTAAGTTAAGCCTGACTGCTCAGTGCCAAGCTACCAGAAGGTGGGCACAGAATAATTTGGATTATGTCTGGTTTACCCTGATTAGGATTGTTGTCCCTACTTGGACAAGGGTGTATAACTCTGCCTATTAGAGACCCCATACCCAAATAACCACTGCTTCTAAACTCTATATCTTGTGCCCATTTCGGAAATACAAAGGTTTCCTTGATACCTACTTTTCACTCTTTATATTTTACTAAATGAATTGCTGTGTACCCTGTACACAATGAAAACCCATTACAAGGTGCAGCTCATTTATTAGCTCTGGGTACCTTGGGTTCTTGGTGAACCTACAAGCCCTAAACATCCCCACAACCAGAAGGGCCCAGCGGAGGTAACAATGTATTGCTTTTGAAAATGTGCCATAGCTGGAAAAAGTTACAGAAGAAAATGTTAACAAAAATGGCTGTTTTTGCAACTCAATTTCAATATTGTTTTTTATTTGAACTCCTACTTTCTATAGTAAAACCTTGAAGAATAAACACAAATGAACCTTTGCTGAATTTGGAATGTTATCCACGTTTCAGAAATGTATAGCTTTCCAGGTTCCACCATTGGTTTCATACCTATTTCTGTCACTAATTGGAAGGAGATTGAAAGCACAAACAATAGGAAAAACAGGGCATCTCCCAGTAAAATAACAAAACTGCGTTTAATTTTTTGTTTTTCTTATTCTAGTTTGCCTGTGGTGATTTTAGTACTGCAAACCCTTCATTGATGCTGTTTGCAGGGAAATCCCAGATGCTTTCTGCTGCAGCACTTTTTTCCCATTTTACCCCCAAAAACACATTTTATCTGTATTTTGGCTAATTTCTCAGTCCCCACCGGGGGAAATGACAAACACTGGGTAACTTTAGAATCCCTAGGATTTTGGGAAAAAGGACACAAATTTGGTGTGGATAGCTTATGTGGAAAAAGTTATGGAGCCCTAGGTGTGAATTACCTGAAATAGCCAAAAAAAAGGGATCAGCACTGGTGGTGTGTTGCCTGGGGGGAGGGGTCAGCATCTAAGGGGTTAAAGAATCAAGTACTTTTTTAAAAGGCATGTTTTAAATGCCTGAGTTTGAATTTAAAAGAAGTTTGCTGCATCTTTCAATTGCTAGATCTGTACAGTGGTTCTCTCTGTAGGTAGCAAAACACCTTTAAAGGCCTCCATCTTTGCTTACTGTAATGCTGAGAGAGTTTGTTTTCAATCTGGGAAGCTTTTAGTACCCCAGCTAGTATGAAACCTTAAATTTCCTAGGTCTCAAACATCCACTGTAGATGCTTACTGACAAGACTAAGGCTGAATACTGTAACCTTCGGTTGCTTTCCCAAAACTTGGTTAATTTTTTAACAACATTCCTTATGCCCCTGTGACTTTCTTTCCTGTCAGTGTATTATGCACTTAGTTTTTTTTTTTTTTTTTTTTTTTATAGAGGAAGTGTCATTGAAACCCCATTTTAAGACAAGCTAACTGTAGGTAATGCAGGCAGGGGATGCTTTCTATACAATTATTATCTTTACTCCATCCTTGTTATGTGGTAGCAACCTACATACAAAGTGCCATTCATCTGAGGGCATGTTTACGATAATGTTGTCAGCAGACTTCGCCGACATATGTTGTATATTCTTTGTTTCATATTATCTGAGTGAGGCAGTTCTTTACTTCATTGTATGAACTCAGTATCATTTGGATCGCACTCTGCACTTTACGAATACTAGTTTTTCAGGCTTCCCTGTTTTTCCTTTTTATTAGGGTCGTTTGTTCCACTCTTCTTGAGCGAGATTGCATGTCTTTTTGTCTGTGGATTTGATTCTCACTTTGTATGTTGAATGCGGCCTTCCAATATTTTGATTTTCTTGATGTTTGTGCCATTGTCTATATAGATGGTATTTTAGTTTATTCTAAAAATGAACAAGAGCCCATCCAAGATGTACGGGCCATACTGCAACGTTTACAGGAACATTCCTTGATTGCCAAATTAGAGAAATGTCAAGCAATACCAACTAGTAGTAACAATAAATTCTAGAAAATAAATATGACAGCTCCAGCCAGCATTCAAGGCAGTGAGTGAGTGGCGCAAAATGAATCTTTCAAACATGATAAAGAAAACAGGAAATGAGAATGACAGCTCTCGCAAGCATAAATACGCGGCTCAACCATAGCCACAGTAAACAAGCCCCCCTAGTAATATCAGTCAGCGTGTATGTAGTTTGAGCAACAACCCACAACGAAACATACCAGCGTGGTCAAAAGATACAGGCAATTATAAAGACAGGCCCCGCAAGTGGCAGTATGCTTAACAAGTGTATTCACAACGACAAGTGCACAATCGACCTTCTTAGGTGTTCATGTACCTGAAGCAATTAAAAACCATGAAACCTGCACACGTGGTTAAGGATTCGGGAAATCATGACAGCCCCCGCCAGAGCCAGTTTAGGAAGAAAGTGTATTAATACAGAAATCACCTGCCAGGCTTATTGGGACCCTTGTACTCACCAAGCACGTCGAAGTAGCGGTGTGACTTACACCTCCAACAGACATCCTACCTAAACCTGAAGGTTCATTACGCTAGGTAGTCCAGACAACCTTAATGTTAAGTTTTTTGTTACATCTACAAGTTTTGCTTTTAGCAAAACATTAATTCTGAAGAACATCTAGCCTAACTCATAGTAAATTAAAAATACAAGGTACACAAATGCACAATCCCAGCAAAAAACACAATTAATTGTTGAAGTGTGTAAGATGTCACACTTATATGATTTAACCATAATGATAGCATCATCCATAGGGATAGAACTCAAATCTGTTTACGCATCAACTATGATAACCAGGCATTTGGTTATCATAATTGGTCTTAAAACAGCAACAGCCCAAGACAAAGTGTAACAATTGTTTAACTAGATTGTCTCTGTAGTGGAGGCAGACAACGAGCCTGACCTTTTCACAGATTTTGTGAGGCTATATTACAAAAAAAGGTAGCAGCAGGAAACACATACGTCACCCAAGATTAGTATGAATGTTTAACAGGTTTACCTTACCAAAATAAACCTGTGCTGCAGTGTAAATAAAACTATGCTTTGTGTAAATAATTAAGATTTATGTAGGCATGTATTTTTGTCCTGCAAGGAAACCCTCCTAGTTAAAAACGTATCTAGTACTTGACCGAGACACTTTTCTATTAAGTGTTTATTTGGGGGTGACAGCCTGATTGGGCCACAGTGTTGGAGATATAGCAGGATTCCAACATTCCTCTGTAGATGTGGGGTTGTCCTGCTCTCTGTTATGCAACGCAACAACAGGACACAACAACATTTGAAGCACTACTTTGGTGAAAGACATTCCCAGAAACATAACCTGTACACTTCCAAAAAATGTGACACAGAATAAACACATACATGTAACATTGTCTGTCATTGGATCACACAATACAGACTGATATGTAAACGTTTGTTTTTCTATTTGATACCCCTGACACATTACACCTGTCAGCACATATTGGTAAGTCTATTTTGACATAATGAAAACAAAACATTAGGTCCTAGACTTGCAAAATGATCACATTAATCAACAATAGTGATGTTCAAAGTAGGAATTGTTTAAAAGAAGCCAAGTTTGAAGCAATAATGTTCATTGTCTATTTACATAAAAGAAAAACTACCAACAGTATTTGTAATATTAAAATATCATACAGCTATATTATTCTATAAATGCTTCAGAGTGTATGATATACTTCCTATCCAATGGACAGATTTTGCTTGAGATTCATGAACTGTTTAGTTTATTAGATTTTATTAGCCATTTTCTTCGATTTTCCTTAATTTTTTTAACCATTTTCACATTTTCTGTTGCGATAGATTTAATAACAACTGTTTGTCAAATCCTGTTTATAAACACAGGCCCTCATTCCAACTCTGGCGGGCGGCAGTAGCCGCCCGCCAGGCGGGAACCGCCAATCGGCCGCCATGCGACCAAAAGACCGCTGCCGGCATTCCGACATTCCAGCTGGGCCGGCGGGCGCTAACCAAGTTAGCGCCGGCCGGCCCAGCAGGAATGGGGCCGCAACACAGGAGCCGGCTCCGAATGGAGCCGGCGGTGCGACGGGTGCAGTTGCACCCGTCGTGCTTTTCACTGTCTGCGAGGACAGACAGAAGTATACTTCCCTGTGATCAGATCTAGGTTAACACATTGCTCAATAGTGCCCAGTCCTGTCCTAAATCCGAACTGGGTGGGTGAAAGAATAATATTATCCAATTCCCAGTCATTAAGTCTTGCCAAAATAACCCTACTAAAAATTTTCATGGAAGAGTCCAACAATGATATTAGGTGATAGTTTTTGGGATCAGCTTTATCACCTTTCTTGTGTATCGGTATAATAATGGACGTGGTTCAGGACATCGGGATATCCCCAGTCATAGCTATATTAAACAGCATAGTCAGAATAGGTACCCAAAAATTGCTTTTATATTTAAAAACATCCACTGGCACCCTGACCGGGCCTGAGGCCTTATCCCCGGCACTAACTGAAATAGCTAATAAAACATCATCCATGGTAATATGTAAGTGTCAGCGAGGCGGGATCCTCGGGGTTTGCGCCTGTTCCCAATATATCCATCTCTTGGCAGCTCCAAACTCTACTAGCTATCAGCACAGAGTTAAAGAATGGCCAAGCGGGGATGGAGTTTAGGTTTTGAACAGCGGGGAAGGAGACCCGTGGAAGCAAGAGTTAAGAACACAATAGCAAGATCATTCACATTAATCTTCATGAACTTTGTTTTAATTCTTTATGCTCTAATAACATGAGAGATCAGGAACTTTTCAATAACGTGACCTTTTTATAATCATATACTCAGAACATTGAACTCTCTCAAGTTAATCCTTGGAATAGCAATTACGTCACAACAAGAGTCAATGAGGACATTCGTTCCCAAAGAATTAACTGATTCATGAATGGTACTGTAGAATAGGCAAAATGACTAAACTTGTTTTTTCTCAAAAGATCACACTCTGTTTGATCTAAGTTTCAAGATTCAATTGCCCAGAAATTATTGCGCACCTTATTGCCAGGCTGCGCATCAAGACTCAAGTACCTAGAATGATCGCGCGCTCTGCCGATCTGAACTGCAAGGGTTAATTGCCAAGAATGAATCGCACACATTGTTGTCGATTCAACCATCAAGATTCAAATGCCTCAAAATGATCGTGCACTCTGCCGATCTGAACTGCAAGGGTTAATTGCCAAGAATAAATCGCGCACACTGTAAATCACAAAGCCAAAAACTCAAATGTTTCTAGAAACGGAGTCGGGGGCCTACCCCGACCTCCGCCTTACCGCCCTGCTTGAAGATCAGCAAGATAATGGGGACAGGGCCAGGAAATGTCCAAGTAGGCCTCTGGAACATGAGCCCAGGAAAATGCTGCTGCTCTGCACCGGGACCTCTGAATAGTGAGCACGTAGAGCTGGGCTGGGTTCCTTAAATAGACCCAAGCCCTGCCCACATGCCACACCCAGCCAGGCTGCAGGAAAGGCTTGAAAATTAACAATACATTACAAGCAGCATTAATGAAATTTCAAGATAAATACCTGCAATGCAAAAAGTCAATATGCAATATCAACACATAAAGCATGCATTATTACATTGCATAAGGTTTGTCATTTTGCATTATGTTGCCCGTAGAGCGCACACTGTCCTGGTGTTGACAGTACTCCCCCCTCCCGAACACACTCTATGGCCTAGCTTGTCTGGGTTTAGGCAGTGAAAATGCCACACTAGCTGTGGAGCATGAATGTCAGATGCTGAGACCCATGAGTCGTTCTCTGGACCGTACCCTTTCCAAGATAGTAGATACCAGAGAGTACGACCTCTAAATTTTGAATCCAGAACCTGTTTTATTTCGTATTCCAATTCTCCTTGTACCAGTACTGGAATTGGTTGAGAGAAAGGTTTCTGGAAAGCTCTTTTCAGGAGAGAAGTGTGAAACACTGGATGAATACGTAGTGATTTTGGTAACTGTAGTTTGTAGGTTACTGGATTGATCTGTTGAAGAACTGTGGAAGGACCTATATATTTGGGATTAAAGATATGTCTTTTCTTGAAATCAATGTGGCCTGTGGAAAGCCACACTCTATCTCCTGACTTATATTGTGGTCCCTCACAATGGTTTTTGTCATAATGTTTTTTATATTTTTGTTTTGCTATGTTTAGATGTTGCTGCATTTGTTTCTGGGTTTGATTGAGTTGTTGTACTGTTTCTGACACTGCTGGTGTAAGTGAACTTTCTTGTGGAGTTGTGAGTGGCAAAGTACATGGGTGATAACCAAATAGACTGAAAAAGGGCGTCGCTCCAGTAGAAATATGATACGAGTTATTGTAGGCCAGTTCAGCTAACCAAAGCATTGATACCCAAGAAGGGAGTGCTTTTTCAGCGTAAGCACGCAAATATTGTTTCAATGTTTGATTGAGTCCCTCAGTTTGGCCATCCGTTTGAGGATGATGACTGGTAGATAATGTAGATGTAACTTGTAGCGTTTTGCACCATGTTTTCCAGAAGTTAGAGGCAAATTGTGATCCTCGATCGGAGAGAATTACTTTTGGTAATCCATGATAACGGACCACTCGATTTAAAAGTATTGTTGCCAGTTCACTGAAGGTAGGCAATTTCCTGCAAGCAATGAAATGTGCATATTTTGTGAGACTATCTATCACTACAAGGATTACTGAGGGATGTTGAGCAACTGGCAGTCCTGTAATAAAGTCTATTGATATATGTTCCCAAGGTCGGAGTGGAGTTGGGAGAGAATGTAACAGTCCTTTTGGTTTTGAAAGACTTAGCTTGGTACGAGCATAAACTTCACAGTTAGTTACCATTTGCTTGACGTCTTTTGTCAAAGTAGGGCACCAAAAATATCATTGGATTAGTTCAAGTGTTTTAGGAATACCTGGATGACCTGCCGTAGGTATAACGTGCAACCAATGAAACACTAATTTCCGCAACTTGGTAGTGGGAACAAATAAACATGCACCATGAAAAGGTAGACCTTGTTTGATTGATCTTTTGGGGTCTGCTTGAGCCCATTTCTGCCATTTTTCAATGGTGAAAGAATTAAGAATATTTTCAAAAAAATCTCCGGTTTTAAGGATACAAAGGATTTTGTCAGGAGCAATGATAACTCGTGGGGGCTGGATTGTGGGTAACATGGTAGAGTCTTGTCTGGACAAGGCATTCGCTTTGCGATTGTCTTTGCTGGGGCGAAAGGTTACCACAAAATCAAACTCAGCAAAAAACAGCATCCATCGTAATTGTCGAGGAGTCAAAAGTCTAGCTGAACTCATGAACTGGAGATTACGATGATCTGTGCACACTGTAATAGTATATTTGGCACCTAACAAATAGTGTATCCACTCTTTAAAAGCATCACAGATTGCTAGAAGTTCTTTCTCAACAATGGCATAATTTTTTTCCGCTCGTTCAGTTTTCGAGACATGTAAGCTACAGCGTGTAGCTGACCAGTATCTTTGTTGCGTTGCGAGAACACTGCACCAATTGCCACATCTGAAGCATCTGCTTCTACTATGAATGGACGTTCAGTATCTGGGTGAGTCAAGACTGGGGCGGTGGACAGGGCTTCTTTTAAGGTTGAAAAAGCCTTGTCAGCTTCTGGAGACCATACAAATGGTTCTTTCTTTCGTAGTAACTTGGTGATTGGTGCCACTGTCTGTGAGAAGTGGTCTATGAACCTGCGATAGAAATTTGCAAAACCAAGGAAACACTAAACATCTCAAACAGTTTTTGGGATTGGTCAATCAGATACTGCTTGCACTTTTCTTTCTGCCATGACCATGCCTTGAGGGGTAAGGATGACCCCTAAAAATTCAACAGTGGTAACATGAAATTCACATTTGCTCAATTTGCATTATAAATGATGTTTCCAAAGGGCTGTGAGAATCTTTTGGACATGTTGTACATATTTGACTTCGTTATCAGAATAGATTAGAATATCATCAATATAAACTATTGCAACTAGATCTAGATATTCTCTAAGGACATCATTCAGAAAGAATTGGAACGCTGCTGGAGCATTACAAAGTCCAAAGGGCATGACTGTGTATTTAAATAGACCATATCTAGTTTTGAAGGCGGTTTTCCACTCGTCGCCTTCTCTCATCCTGACTAGGTGGTAAGCTCCTCTTAGGTCTAACTTGGTGTAAATTTTGTCTTTTCTAACTTGATCCAACAGGACAGGGATCAAGGGTAATGGGTATTTATTCTTTACTGTGATTTTATTTAATCCTCTATAGTCTATACAAGCCCTAAGATCCCCATTAGCCTTGGGAACAAAAAAAAGAGGAGATGCTGCAGGGGACTTGGAAGGGCGGATAAATCCATTAGCTAGAAATTGATCTAAATAGCTTCCTAGATATTGATTTTTGTGTTCAGACAGGGCATACACACGACAACTAGGGAGCATAGCACCAGGAGTCAGATCAATTTGACAGTCATAGGGTCTGTGAGGTAGCAAGGTTCCTGCTTCATTTTCATCAAGAACATCAAGGAAGGATGAATACTGCAAAGGCAGTGTTACATCTTTTTCAGCGGCTGTGGCTATGTGGGAGTTGTGGGAATCTGTGACACTTGATGTCTGGAGACATTTTTCTTTACCCAGAAGTGAAGAAAAATTGATTTTCCTTTCTTGTCAAATTATTAAAGGATTATGGTAACTTGATCACGACATTCCTAGGATAATTCCATACTGAGGAGCATGGATGACATCAAAGATTATTTTTTCTACTTGTTTGATGTCTTGATTTCCCCCTTTTACAGATCACAGACAAGGGGAAGGTTTGCAGAGTCACCGGACCTCTAGCTAGGAGTTTTCCATCTCCAGCTTGTATTATTTCTGGTGGTTTCTTCTTCTTACATGGGATCCCCCATGTTTGAATCAATTGTTCATCGTTAAAATTACCAGTAGCCCCAGAATCTACTAAGGCTTTCTTTAGATAAGTCTTTTGTTTTACTAGCACTTCTAGATCTAATTTTAAATGTCTTGACTCGAGTAAAACCTTTTTAGCATCTTGTGAAGGGTCCACGATTACACCCAAGAGCAACCCTTCCTTACACCTTGGGTGTTCTAGTTTTCCTGATTGATCCATGCATTTGCTATAACCTTCTTGGTAGGGGTTTGTTTACTTTTTGGTTTTGCTGGACATTCTTTAGCTAAATGGCCCTTTCGACCACAGTACAGACATTGTCCGTTCTTTCTATGTAGATCTTTCTCTTCTTTCATTAAGGGCCGCCTGATGGTTCCTATTTCCATTGGTTCATGATTGTTGTCTCCATGAACTTGTAATTCTCTATGCTCATGAACATGGCAGGAATTTTTCTCAGTCTTTTTGCGTGTTCCCCGTTGTTCTGCAAGACGATGGTCTAATCTTAAAACAAGATTTATCAGATCTTGACAATCCGTGAGTTGAGGATCAATCTGTGCAAGAATGTCTTTTAACTCATCTTTGAGTCCTTCATAGAACAGGGCTGATCTCTTTTCCTCAGGCCAGGCCGTTTCTGCTACCAGACGATTAAAGTTAGCCAAGTAAGAGACAAGATCCTTATTTCCTTGTCGCAATTCTAACAGTTCTCGGTCTGCGGACAGAGTAACTGTTCTTCGATCGAAAACACTTTCAAATTCTCAGACAAAGTCTCTCCAGTTATAAAGCAAAGGATTATCTCAACGCACGAGAGGGATTGCCCAAGTGGCCGCGTCTCCAGTCAAATAAGAAATCAAGAAGGCCACCCTGGATTGGGGATCAGGGAAGGTGCTTGGTCTACAGGTGAAATGCAATTTTACTTGAGTCAAAAAGGATTGTACCTTCTGGGGATCACCTGAAAACCTTTCTGGGGGAGCCAAAGTAATGGGTGTGGGAACTGTGAGTGATATGTTAGTTGGAGGATTCCCTTCTGAACTTTGAGGAGGAGGATTAAGCCAGCCCGCACCCAGAGGACTTTGCTCCTTCTTTCCCACTCTGTCCTGTAACTGATCCACCCTTTCTGCTAGATTGGCTGCTATCTTTTTTGATTCAAGTACATCCAATCGAATCTGCGTAATTACCTTAAGTAACTCGTCCAACGTGGCCATATTGAAAACCTAGCACAAACCAGGAGGATTAAAATTTGTGGGCTCACTATTCTGTCAGCGAGGCCGGATCCTCGTGGTTTGAGCCTGTTCCCAATATATCCACCTATTGGCAGCTCCAAACTCTACTAGCTATCATAGCACAGAGTTAAAGAATGGCCAAGCGGGGGATGGGGTTTAGGTTGGGATCAGCGGGGAAGGAGACCTGCGGAAGCAAGAGTTAAGAACACAATAGCAATATCATTCACATTAATCTTCGTGAACTTTTTAAAATTATTTATGCTCTTATAACATGAGAGATCAGGAACTTTTCAATAACGTGACCTTTTTATAATCATATACTCAGAACATTGAACTCTCTCAAGTTAATCCTTACAATAGCAATTACGTCCCAACAAGAGTCAATGAGTACATTAGTTCCCAAAGAATTAACTGCTATACGATTCATGAATGATACTGCAGAATAGGCAAACTGACGAAACTTATTTTGTCTAGAAGATCACACTGTGTTTGATCTAAGTTTCAAGATTCAATTGCCCAGAAATTATTACGCACCTTATTGCCAGACTGCGCATCAAGACTCAAGCACCTAGAATTATCGCGCGCTCTGCCGATCTGAACTGCAAGGGTTAATTGCCAAGAATGAATCGTGCACACTGTTGCCGATTCAACCATCAAGATTCAAATGCCTCGAAATAATCGCACACTCTGCTGATCCGAACTGCAAGGGTTAATTGCCAAGAATGAATTGCGCACACTGTTGCCGATTCAACCATCAAGATTCAAATGCCTCGAAATGATCGCGCACTCTGCCGATCCGAACTGCAAGGGTTAATTGCCAAGAATGAATCGCGCACACTGTTGCAGATTCAACCATCAAGATTCAAATGCCTCGAAATGATCGCGCAGCCTGCCTATCCGAACTGCAAGGGTTAATTGCCAAGAATAAATCGCACACACTGTAAATCACAAAGCCAAAAACTCAAATATTTCTAGAAACGGAGTCGAGGGGCATACCCTGACCTCCGCCTTACCGCCCTGCTTGAAGATCAGCAAGATAATGAGGACAGGGCCAGGAAATGTCCAAGTAGGCCTCCAGAACAGGAGCCCAGGAAAATGCTGCTGCTTTGCACTGGGACCTCTGAATAGTGAGCACATGGAGCTGGGCTGGGTTCCTTAAATAGACCCAAGCCCCACCCACATGCCACACCCACCCAGGCTGCAGAAAAGGCTTGAAAATGAACAGTACATAACAAACAGCATTAATGACATTTCAAGATAAATACCTGCAATGCAAAAAGTTAATATGCAATATCAACACATAATGGATGAATTATTACATTGCATAAGGTTTGTCATTTTGCATTTTGTTGCCCGTAGAGCACGCACTGTCCTGGTGTTGACAGTAAGTGGTTGGAATACCCCAACTCCAGTTTCCTAGTTATGTCTACTGGCCCACTCCTTTTTTTTAAAGACCTCTGAAAAGTGGTCCACACATATAGCCCAGGATTCACTGTTACCCAGTTCAGGAGGCACCCATTTGGACGAAAATGGGGCATTCACTATTTCCTAGAACAATTTTGTATTATTTGTATCCGTCGCCAGCACCAAATTTGACCATGCCTTTTCCCTCAACTCTTTCTTTCTTTTTCAATTTTCTCTTGTAGGCAGCAGTTAATTTTGGGCAAACACTCTTGTACAATATTCTGTAAAAGGTCAGCTGGATCCATATTGTTCCATTTCAATCTCATCCCATTTGTTCTATGTGCCTCTACCTGGTTCACGGTAATTTGGAACACATCCTTATGGCCCCAAAATGTTGTTGAAAGAATAATTGGATCATGATCACTCAGTAATTTCTGGGCAATATAGGGGGGTATCACACACATTTTTGGCAAATGATGACACTTCAATATGATAAATTACAGATGAAGAATTATTACCTCTAAATGTTGGTATTACCTCACCATTAAAGCCATGTTTACATTCTATTGACATCAAATCATATTTAAACAAAATCATATTGAGTGCCTCACCATAATCATTATGGCAAAAATGGTCATCCCCTACCCCCTCATTACAGGTGAGCCCAGAGGTTCGGAATATTGGTAGGTAACATGATTGGATGTTCAAATCTCCGTCCCATAAAATTAGAATGAATAAAATGTAAAAATGTACGTAGGTTTCTGATCTAGAGCATGAACTACTCTTCAGCGGGTAGAATCAAAAACATTATTATAATAATTAATAAATACCACATTGGTTATACTCTTATGCTTGAATCAGAACAATTGAAAGTTTGGAGTCTCCCTGGAGATCTTTTTGACCACTACAGGGAGTTTATTTGAAATAAGCACCTGGAGCCCACTCTTAGCCCTCTCACATTGGGAACGAGTAACTGGTAGGAAATATGAGGTAAATCCTTGCATATGAAGTAGGGAAACGCACCATGTTTCTTGATATATACCAGGTCAAATGTATTAATGATGTTACCCCACTCCTCTGTCTTAGTCTTACTAAGTAGAGCTTGGACATTTCATGTAGCAAAGTTATGGGACTCTTTATTATTTCTAATATACTCATTATCGCCGCTCCTTGCCTCTATTTGGCTATTGGTGCTTAAAAAAATTCCAATTAGTTCCCTGTTAGAATTATTAATATAGGCCTTGGGGTCCCCTGAGTGTCTGTGGGGGCATTACTGAAACCAATAGACGTTATCTTTTCAGTAAACCCCCCCATACTAGGCCCCCTCTTTAAACTATCCACGTGTCCCCTATATCTTTGTCAATCATTATCTGAAAGTGTACTCAAGGCCTGATATCTATTGCTTGATGGCACTGAGGGGGTGTGGTGTTAAATTTTAATTGGCTCAGAATAGTGGCATACCGGGGGGGTGCCCTGATTGTACAGGTTGCAAATGTAGATAGAATGCACCCAACAGGAGCAATGATGGAGTGTTGCCATGATGTGGATAAAAAGTAGCCCTAAATACAATGTCCCTCACAAGTCTAGGGCTCCGAAAGTTAATAATTATACAATCCCCCCACACGCTTTCTCTAACAGTCCCACCCAACCTACTCTTCAAGTTAGGAGGATCTGGTGGGCATTATCTATTGTGAATAAATTGTTTTGGACCAACCAATGCAGTACTTTGTTCTTCAGAGTCCCTTGCGGTTCGCTCTGACCAGGCCGTAAAGGAGGCGCATTTGCCATGATAATAACATAAGGGCAACACTCTGGTGGTAATTTAATAGTTGGAGAATCCTCCCTCAGTTTCATCGGGGCTGACACACTATTCTGTGAATTCAAGATGTTTCCTGACTGGGACATGCTAGGTGCTTTAGAATTTGTAGTGGATCTGAAGCCGTCTGGTGGCAAACCGTACGGCTTCTCACTAATAATTGTATACTGCCCACTGGATTGCCCTACACTACAGGCCACCCTTTGCTTCTCTTTAGAATTATGCCTCTGCCTAGGGCTCAAGACTAATCCAACTTTGTCCATAGGCTCTATGCCCTGTGATGTAGCTATGGGGCCTAACTCATTTTGTGCAACCTTCTGTACAACAGACATTTGGGAGGTAGGAGCCACCAACGGCATAGAACATTTCTGACACATAGCCATTATTTTCCCCTCCTCGCCTTCAAGTTTATCCAGTTTATTTTTAAGTGGTTTAAGCAGATCATTAAAAGACAGATATAAGATTATTTCAGTATATGGGTTCAGGATTAGCTGGCATTATAGGGCCAGATCGCTATCAGCCCCCTTTCTGCACCATTTCCTCCTTTTTACAGTGGGTGAGTAATTGACTAATACAGGGGTAGCAGTAGCTGTAGCCATACACCCTGAGTGGTCATCAACAGTCCTTATGTCCTCCAGTTCTAAAGTGTGATTTGTATCAGTTACCAGGTCTATTAGTCTGGGAGGTCCCTCTATGCCTTCGAATGGTCCAGCTGCCCCCAGAGATAAGCGCATTTCAGCCAGAATCAATTTCCATGGAGATGACTCCCACCGCCTGCACTAAAAATGAATCGATTGTTGAGCAACGAGGCTCAGTATCTACCTCCTGAACTACAGTTTTCCATTTGCCCATAATTTTATAATACATATTAACACCCACTTCAATAAATCTGTTTGCAGCTGCAGAAGAGAGGACATCCAATATAGGAAAACAATAATAGCACACTTTAACGTCTCAAATACTTGCTCAGCATACCTTATGGTCACACATCGTTTAATAGACAGCCTAATCAAACATTAATAGATCCCAAAGCTAAAAGAGTAGGCCCATCCCAGCCTCGTTTGGCCGTGGACGGGCACAGACGGGCCAGCTCTTGGCCCGGTCTTGGCCCAGGCACGTCCCACATGCGTTCCACACAGCGGCAGTGCAAGTCTTAATTTATGCGCACTTGGGCGCTGCAGAGCGTCGTAGACAGCCTCCACCTGCCGGTGTGCCTGGGAGGTGTGGTCCGGTTGAGGCCTTCGCCCCCTGTGGCCAAGAGCGGAGTGTTGCATGCAGCGGAAGCGCAGGTCTTAATTTATGCACTCTCGGGCGCTGCAGAGCATTGTAGGCAGCCTCCTCCTGCCGGTGTGCCTGGGAGATGTGGTCAGGTTGAGCCCTTCGCCCCCGTGGCCAATAGTAGAGTGTTGCGCGCAGTGGAAGCACGAGTCTTAATTTATGCACCCTCAGGCGCTGCAGAGCATCGTAGGCGGCCTCCTCCTGCCGGTGTGCCTGGGAGATGTGGTCCGGTTGAGCCATTCGCCCCCCGTGGCCAAGAGCAGAGTGTTGCACGCAGCGGAAGCACGAGTCTTAATTTATGCACCCTTGGGCGCTGCAGAGCGTCGTAGGCAGTCTCATCCTGCTGGTGTGCCTGGGAGGTGTGGTCCGGTTGAGCCCTTCACCCCCTACTCTCTTGCCTCAGACTCCCACCTCGCCCTCTGTGGGAAACGGATTAACTGTTTCACTACCGGGTCACCGGAGGCAGCTGATTAAAGCGTTATTGTTTTTAAGGGTGAATTTACATCCTCTAATATATGGCTCCAGGTCCTTTGCGATAGCACCAGTACAGGACACTGATAAGTTGCGCTCTGGACTGTGAGTATTATAATAATGTCCGGGTCAGCAGAGGCAATGTCAGCACATCAACGCATACTATGCTACTCTTTTCAGGAATGCCATTGTAATCACTTCTGGGTCAGAGGCGGCAGAGTCACCTGCAAGCCCTCTCCAGTCCCAGCCTCCTGCAATGATGACACCTTTTCAGTTTCCTGCAAGGCTCTGCCTCGTTTGGATGGTTTATTTTTTTATGCTTATGCATATTCAAATATCCAGTATCACCACTGCAGAAAGGAGGCAATTAAATCAATACCAAATAATTTTTTGAATCACACAATCTGACTACTACTGGTCGCGTGTCAGACTCCTATTGAAATGCTAACTCAGTTTAGACCACAGATATTTCCAATGATGTTATTTGTTTTTTGCCCTATTCCTAAAAAAGTTCAAAAAATAACATCTGTCTCAAAAAAGTATGTGAATGAATACACCTAATGTCAATATGATTGTAGATATGGATTCTGAGGCCAAGAAAATGGGTACAGGTCATCAACTTTGCTCCTTGCAGAAAAATAAGATTCCATATGGTGTGCCCGATCATTTGTATCAGGACAAGAAGTAATGTAATCACCAATTCATCAATCACAGATTTTCCTGGTTGTTGGAAATCCTATTTGTGGCAATTCTATATGACAGGGCAAAAAAAATACAATTACCCAATCATCAGTTTTGTGTTCAATCTGTACAGCTGCTGAATACAAAATATCTATCTTGCGCCATGACTGAAGTAGTCAGCTATAGTTTACTGGACTGATAATTGGAGTACTTTTGTCTTGTGACATAAGATTACCACAAATCGGGATTTCAAAAACCAGTAAATTCCATTGGTGGAGCATTCAACAACTTATTTATTTCTTAGCTGATCATATATTATGTAGTCATACACATCGTTCCTGATAAAACCCATGGATTTATGCCATAAAAGGGTCAAAATGTTAAGAACTTGAAACACTAAGGTTGATTTAAGTACTGTACAGTCATCTCATATACTCTCAACAGTACGGGGGATGAAAAGTCGCACATTCATTTTACACTCAGCACCGCACAATGTACCCTTCCTCATTAAAATGATTAAACATGATAAAAATAAAACACCTTTATATGTGAATTTGGGTGCATGGTCCTTGTTTTTTAATATATTTAGAATTGTGAATGGTTATAACTGCTTTCACTCAGGTGGCTGAACAATTGACATAAGGATACTACACAGATTGAAGATAACCTTTGGAACGTTGTCAGAAAATGGTTCATTAGTAGTGTGGCCTGTACAAGTAATAGGTCCACATTTATCCTCCACTGGGAACCAAACACCCCATTGCAGCATTTGACTCTCAGAGGGTAGCGAAGTAGAGACGTGTAAGGCCTACTCAAGGGAGGTGGTGTGGGCGGGCTATCTCCATTCATAGGAACAGAGTAATAACAATCAATACATGATTGTACAGTCTGTGTCCTTTTTCTATTGAATAAGGAAAAAGTACATTTATTATACATACACTACTCAATACCATGCAGCAATTTACAAATACACATAAGCGGGTAGAAATGTGTCTTGGTGACATTGTGTAATCACTCTTGCCCCTACCGAAGCTGAGGTCTAGTTCATCAACTACATGTCAAAACCTTTAATTTGATTAAAATGCCATGATGGAACATCAATTTTAATTAAGGCACTTAACATTCCCAATAAACATGTATACTTGGAACATCAATGACTGTCAGTGTTATTATTTTATTAAAACATTCACAAGGGAAAGGGTCTAAGCATGACTGGGAGATTGGTGAATGCAACATTACTTTAAAAATGAAGAAACACAATCCAGATATCACATTTATAATCACAAAACAATGCACAATTACCAGTTTTCACCCCAATGGGTGTTTGCCAATATGAAAATTCATATCAGGCCACTTAAGGTCACAAGGACCTCAGCCATACTCTGCCCCTAAACTGCACCGCACTCACTGTTGAAAAGCAAAAGCTCCAGCATGGGGTTTACTTAGTGATCCTTAAAAACCCTGGAGGGGTTATCATTTTCGAGTCTCAGATGACTTAGGCTGGGGTCTCTAATACTTCTTTCTGGGGGGAGGCTGTGCTGCATCTCCTCCTGCACTTTAGGCATCCATTGATGGTAACCCCATTCTCCTGGGGACACCACAAAGCAAGAACAAGTGTTCTTTGGGGTGAAAATGCAAGCAAGGCCGCATACCATTATGAAGCGCTCCTCGAGCTTGGTTGAATATGAAAGTAAAGATTCTCCTGTTGAGCCTTGGAGAGCATCTCTGTTTACTTCTTTTATCTTCTTTTCCCTTTCGTTTTTTTCTTCAAGCTGCCTTGTGCCGCGTTCACTCCCCTCGGGGTGTCTGGTCCTACCCGGGCATTCCACATGCATTCCGCCATTGGAGAGCAGCTCAGGGAGCCCACCCCTGACTGCTCTCACCAACCTCCCATGCAGCCAGCACAATGGCATGCTGCAGAGGGAGCTGGCAACTCCTTTCTGGTCTGCCCTAGGTATGCTGTGCAGCTGGCCTTCCCGTTCCCCCAGACACGGGCATTGGCAGCAGGGAAGGTGGGCCACATAGGGAGTGCTGAGGCACTCCACATCTTCTCTGCAGTTCGGGCCCTTTGATGGGGTTCTGAACCCCTTTCTGTCAGTCAGTCAAAGAACTTTATTCAGCAATTGCCATAAAAGTGCATGCAAAAAACAGGTATTATGAATCAATAAATATTATAAAACACAATAAAAGCTATAAAACAAGTTCTAAAAGCACCGTGTAAACATCCGGTCTAAATCCCCTTGGCATGTAACAAATAAATAAACTATAACATAATTAAAAATCGCAAAGCACAAGTTTACAGATATTGTCTCAAAATAGAAATCTTTCACAAACATATAAAGATTAGAATAAAATAGTCCTATTCCTAATACTTAAAGAAACTGTAACAAAATGTAATACAAGGTGACAGGTTTGAATATCTGACAGTCTCTGAAAATATAATAGAGCTTCCTTATAGTGGATAGGTCTAAGATGACATAAAATGGGTAAGATAAAAGTCTTTCTAGGAGCACCTTATAAAGAGCAAAAGAGAACAAAATGTCAAGTGCTCTGCTTTGACTTGGAATCGCAGGGACAGGGTGGTAGATCCTTTTTCCAGATACATGGTTCGGGAAAGGCTACCTTAAAATGAATCAAATTAAATCTAAAAAAAGTTAAGAGAAAGGATTTTTTAGTACTAGAAAAGCAGGTCAAATAAGGTTTAAGGCTTGGAACAGTTATAATCCGGGTATATGAGTCAAATGTTTTCAAATTCAGGGAGCTATGAAATCTCAACTCTGATATATGCTCGCAATAGATTGACTTCAGGACAGACCTAGAGTTTGTGGTTAACAAATGAGGTTCCTCGAACATATACCTAAGCCCTAGCTTCTCAAAGGAGTTTCACAAAAACGCAAGCCAGGGGATCCTCTTTGAGTTGTCCAAATGTAAACATTCAGAGACACAGTCTTGGACAAGTTTCGCCGCAGGATTCAGCCAGCATCTAATCCAGAGCAGTAGAGGAGCAATAGAGACCCTATCCTCCAAAAAGTGTTGACCAGTTTCCTCATGGCTGATGATGTTTGCTATACATTTTGGAACCGTCAGTAGTCTACGCAGGAATTTATTTTCGACCATTTGGAGAGAGGGTATTTTATTGTAGCCCCATACTCCTGCCCCGTATAAGACTGCTGCAGCACACTTGGAATTATAGAGTGTTTTCATCTATGCAAGGGGTCTGTGACCTAATTTACTGGTAAAGCGAAATATCGCTTTGTTGTTCCTGGTCAACTGTTGGAGCTTAAAATTAATGTGTGGCTTCCGGGACAAAGAGGAACTCATATACATACCTAAATAACAGAAATCTTTTACCTTATTTAAAGTATGTCCTCCCATAATGAATTGTTTAGACTTTGTATTATGTGGGCCACATGTCATAACAAAAGTCTTAGGGTAGTTTACTTTCAGATCAAGGTTCAACATAAAATTATAAAATAGGTCCAAAAGTCCCTGTTAGCCATTTGCAGTACAGGTGATTAAGACTGCATCATCAGCATATAACAAAACTGGAATCGGTCTCTGGCCCATCTTTGGTACGTCCTTTCCATGTTTTACCAGCGATTCGTAAAGCCCATTGATATATATCAGAAAAAGAAATGGCGCTAAGATACATCTCTGTCTTACGCCCCTTTTTGATGGAATAGATGAAGTTCTCTGACCATATGAGCCAGTCTGAACTGAAATCGTTAAAAGTGAATGTAGGCGTTTAATAAGCTCCAAAAGGGACGTATTGCAACCTAAAGCTCCCAGAATTTGCCGTAGCTTTGACCTATTAACCATATCGAAAGCACTAGTAGGATCAATGAATGCCAATATGAATAGACTCTTTTTTGGCTGTCACGTATTTAGTAAGTATCAGATGCAGATTTAGAACTTGCTCAGTTGTGCCAACGCCGGGTCTAAAACCAAATTGAATTGGGGATAAGATCTGGGCCTCAGTCACCCAATCTTCCAGCCGGGATAAAATCACACTTCCTAAAATCTTTGCCGATGAATCAATAAGGGAGATCGGTCTATAAAAGAAGGGATCTAATCTGTTTCCCTTTCTGAATATGGGAACAATGATAGCAGATATCCATGAAATAGGTATATTACTATTTACCGCACCATTCAGCACATTTGTGACTAAAGGATACCAGAGGTCAATTTCAGATTTGAAAAGGTCAGCAGGGACCCTGTCAGGGCCAGGAGCCTTTCCCTGCCTTAGCCGAATAATGGCGCTTAAGACCTCATAAAGATCAAAGGTAATGTCCAGGGCCTTAGTATGTGAGTCTAAAATGGAATGTGCAGTAAGATTATCTTCGGTATGCAGGATATCATTGTCATCATTTCCTGGGCAAAATACTTTCCTAAAATGAGTCACCCATACATCCTCTGTAATAAAACAATCATCGGCCTTGGTATTGTTGTCGGAAAAGTAAGGGTGGTTTATCACCTTCCAGAATTTAGAGGTGTCCTTCATGTCAACGGCAATCTGAAGATCATCCCAGGCCTTAGACCTAATTTCTGGTTTCCTTTTTTCGAGAGCAGCCTTATACTCGGCTCTATCAAGTTTAACTAATTGGCGGGAGTGGGGAGCTGCTTTAAGAGCATCTTTAAGTTTTTTCTGAGCAGAAGAGCAAGCAGAATCAAACCACCTATTGGCCACTGGCCCCTTCAGGGGTCTATCCACCTCCAAGGCACGCAAAATATTAATACTTAAAGATTCAAATTCATGAACTATGCATTCAGGTTCTAACTGCTGAGATAGACACTTATTAATAGAACCAAACCTATTTCTTACAATTTCCTGATTAAAAGATTTTGGATTTATTTTATCCCATTTTAGGCATAAACCGCAATTTAGATTGTAAACGGTTCTAGCTCTCAGACTTTTGTTCTTAGGAACCTTGTTAATTTTTAAATCTAGATTAATGCTGAGGGGATTATGGTCACTGGCGCAGTGAGGCGTGATCTTAAATTCTTGAATAAGATGATAGTCACAGGAGCCAATAAGTATATAATCGATAATGGTCCCCTTCGAGTTCCCTGTAAAGGTTGGAATATTGCAAGCATCAGCAGCCAATTTCCCTGTAACGTTTATCAGGTCATACTTGCATATAAAATAGTTTAGGGCATCTCCTTCAGTAGTGTGAGTAAAATGAATAGATGACTCTCTGCCTTCATCCGGGAAGGGACACAGTTCCGTGAGTTCCTTGCTACACAGAGGGGTGTTGAAATCGCCCACCCATAGTATAATGAGATCGCTATCCTGTAAAACATTTGATGAATCATTAAATTCTGCTGCCTCTTCCAAGTGTCCCATAAGAAGACCTCGGGGATATTATTATAAAAATTTAGAATCAGGATGTCTTTTTGTCCACTGATAGATACTAGAACAGCCATGAGATAAGGGGAAGACCAGATTAAGGACGCGTTTAATAGAGGGAGATGTAAGGATACCAGAACTAAAAGGCCGCCACGTGCTCTCCCCATTGCAGAGGTTATAGCAGGCTGACACAGAGAAGTGAATCCATTCAGAAGGAGCGTATCCTTAGACCATGTCTCCTGTAGACAAATTATGTGATAAGAAAAATGAAGCTCCTCCAGTCCGTGTTGTCAATTTTAGACCGCAACCCCGCTATATTCCAGCTAAGCAGAGTAAGTGGTCTAAACCCAAGACATGGTGTTAGAACTCTAGTATGTATGGGAGTTGAGACATCCGAAGCGGGTTTCCCTGCGACCCTAGTACTTTCTTTGTATACGTTCCCAGCAATGGATCTCACCATGTTAATAGGGCAGGGGTAAACTGAGGCCATCTGTCAATCGTTCTCGTCAAAATAATTGAGAGCCGAAAACCGATTGCTAGTGGGTACATTTATCTGCAATTGGGACCTCGCTGGGTCAGGTATGTGGGTTCTTGGGTTAATAGCAGAGCGTGGTGGTAGGAGCACGGGGTCATAAAATTGACACAGAGGATGAATTTGAATCCTATTACATATCTTATTACATTGGTCGGAATTAGTCAAAAGATAATCCACTGAACAAGAATTTGCAAAAGTTAAAACAACATAATCTCTTGCTCCATTTTTTTGGAATATCCGACCCTCCTCACTCTGCGGGCCATAAGGATCTTATCATTATGATGAAAATTAGGTTTAATATTGGATTTCAACCAGTGACCAGCTTTCCTGATTAGGGATTGGGTATCTTCTGTTTTGGGGCTCACCAAAGGGGGAACATTTGATAAAACCAATACATACGGATTGCAGTCTGGGGGTAGATGTAAAGAATCTGCATGATTTGTAGATTTATTATGACCCGTGACATGCAACCTAGAAGAACAAAATTCCCTGGTTGGGCCCTGTACAGAGTCGTCAACTGGGTTTCCTTGTCCTAAAACGCCCTGTAGAACAGGCAAGACATTTCTTGCTCCTTGAGACAACAGAGTAGGTAAAGGGTTGGTTTGATATGCCGGATCTTGGCTGTGAGATTTATCCGTACTTCCTAACCCTTTCTTGAGAAAATGAGATAAGGTGCTAGTCAGGTCACTGCAAAAGCAATCGAGCTTCCTAGTAATCAATGTAATGAGTTTAACCTCTAAGGTTGCACAGAAAGAATTAAGTATAGAGTCAATAACACTTGTGAGATCATCAGAAGCATCCTATCTCATAAAACATTCAGAGTTCGAAGCCAGGGAAACTGGGTCTTTAGCACTTGAGACCGAAGGGGTGGGTGTTCTTCTATTAGGGCCCAGAGCTTTTTTAGTAATTTTAGACTTTTTCCCGGCTCTCCTCTTCTTCAGGGGAGGAGAGTCAGCCTGAGAGGGGGAGCTTTCCAGAGGTGGTTTATCAAGTGGAGTAGAGGAGTTGTTTAAGTCTATGAGAGGAAATATATATTGGTCCGACTGTAGAATACTAGAAGGCAGGGCCGGTAGTGAGGGCCCGGGTCTTAAATTAGTGTTTATATGAACAATAGGTTCCAAAGGGGGCTGCTGAGCAGTGCTTTGGACAGCCCCAATCCTTTCCTCTACTTGCTCTAATTCAGATTCAATGGCCCCCATTACTGTAGATAGGTAGCTGGTAATGGAGGACTGAAGAGAGCTGGACCCACCTTCCCCCTTTTGCAAATTTATATTTCTCTTCCCCATTATAGGTGACTAACTCCCACGGCACCTTTTTCAACTTTAAAAGAGAGACTTTTACTGCAAAACCGCAGAAGTGGAGGAAGAAACTTTAGAGGGGGGGGCCCAGCCCGGCCTCTTCCGGTCGAAGACGGGCGAAGGACGGGTCCACCCTTGGCCCGGGCTTTGCCCGGGGCACCGCCGGCACGCGTCCCGCGAGCGGGAGCGCTGAGTAGAAGTTTAAAGGGCTCCTGCCCTTCCTTTCTGCCGTCTCCGAGCGCTGAGTAGAAGTTTAAAGGGCTCCTGCCCTTCCTTTCTGCCGTCTCCGATAATGCGCGTCCTGCAGGGCAGGAGCACTGAGTAGAAGTTTAAAGGGCTCCTGCCCTTCCTTTCTGCCGCCTCCGATAATGCGCGTCCCGCAGGGCGGGAGCGCTGAGTAGAAGTTTAAAGGGCTCCTGCCCTTCCTTTCTGCCGCCTCCGATAATGCCCCTTTCTGGAGTTGCAAGAGGGCGTGATGATGCTCTCTCACCTGTGGCAAAAACACAGGGCCCAAGGATCGGGGCCCCATCCCCCCTTCATAGGGGAGTGCGAGGGTGTTCCCCTGACATTATTCTTCACGGGGCCCATGGATGGAGACCTGACCCCTCTCTTGCTTCAACAGGGGGCGCAACAGGGCTCTCTTATTACTCTTTTTTACAGGGCAGCCCCCAGGCCCTGGCACTTCGTCACCAGTTTAATCGTAAAGGGTCAGAGGTTGCCCACCTTCAAAAGGCTACAACTAGGGCCCTTTGGGCCGATTTCCCAGATCTTGGCCTTGTTTTGCTCCTGGTGGTGAGCCCTAGAAATATGGAGCACTTTCTTCAGGTCTTCTGGCCTCCAATAGCAACAAACTGTGTAGGGAGCAGGTTTCACTGGCTCCCTGTACAGACTTTCACTTTGTTGTCTCTCTGGGCTCCGCTCCCTCCTTGCACAGAAGCCCTTTCTTTCCCTCACCTGGTCCTCCAGGGGTGAGGCAGACCAGCTTCCTGGGTCCTAGGGAGTGCCCCACTGGTCCTTAGGTCACTCAAAGTCAGTATTCCAGGGCAAGATGGTAGTCAGAGGGTTCCTCCTTCCAATTGTCCATGGCAGCTGCCTTCAGTTCCAGTGTTCTACAGGGAAGCACAAATGAGAGCTTTATCCCCTATGCACGATCTTTTAAGTATATGGGGGGGTTGTTTAGCAGGCATGCGCCTCTGGCCCATCCTGATGTGCCACATCATCTCTCTGCCTGTGTTGCAACCTCCCTGCACAGTCTTCTCTAATAGCTCAAAATGGCGTCACCCAGGAGTCACTTACCACATGTACTTGGGGGGGTCTCAGCTTCACCCCATCCTGACATCACTACCAGGGCCTTCCCCAGAAAATCTTCAAAGGAGCTCTCCCCCTGTTGTGTCTCCAGAGGTCTGGACTCCCTTTTTTGTTTAGCGGCCTGGGGCAGTACCTCTTTCTGGCATAAAATGACAGCAGGCTGATTGACACAGAGAAAATCAACCCCTCCTGTCCTCATTCAGAGCTAACTGCAGCACTGTTAATTGCTCCCTTTAATGGGTGATGCCTTTTGTCCAGCAGATGTAGCAAAAAGGTAATTAATCCAGCCCAGCAGGGACACAAAAGGCCTGGACTCTGATCCTGAGCTGAGTCAGAGAAATATGACATTACTGTATAACCCATACCCTGTAAAGATATGATTTTGGACTTCACAGAATTGTTCTTTTCACACAGGTTACATTGAACATTGGTGCGACTCTGGAGTTTGTAGACCAAGGAGGGCCAGAGCTGCTCCCTAAGGCAGCTTTTCCCATATGTGTATAATGGAGTGCCACTACAGTCAAGACAGTAAAGCACACACTGACTTTCCCTACATGTGTACACCCATCTTATAGATCCTATTCCAGGCCACTGCCAAATCCTGGATAGTCCCTTCTGCGCCAGGGCACCCTGGCCTGTGCATAATAGAAGTCTCACACTTGTGCACACGTGTGCACATGTTCACATGTAACCAGCCAAGTGTCTCTTACCCTTGCTACATCACAGCAGCCTTTCGTTTAAAAGCAGACACAGGTAGTAAACTTGTGAAGTCCATTTTACCATGATTTTACCGTGGCTGTGTCACGTGTTATGAGGCTTTCCCATGGTAAAAGGTCAAAAACCAGGTGATCAAAAAGCGAAAAAATCTGGCTGGAGAAGTTGTTCAGAATCACCTTCTCACAAACCTTTATTCTTCCCAGGGGGAACCAGAGGCGTTCTAATGAAGCACACGTGAAGTGGCCATCCTTCTTTAAACGTTTAATGAGTCTGATTGTTCCATGTAAGAGGCTTCTTGGTGTGACTAGATCTGAGTGCTGTCTCTCTCCTGGTGAATGAGGATTAGGGTAGTGTGCTTCTGGGAAAAAATGGCTTCATTGTGCATAGTACAGAAAAATGTTATCAAGCAGCCTTGGTTTTCTTGATAGTTGTGATGTGAAACCATTGAGGTTCATACTAGCGATACTTATCTCCGTGATCCTTATCTCAAACTAAGCTTGTTTGTACAGTTTGTGAAATGGGTGAACTCACTTTTAGTGGGGTTTCAGGAGTTCAATAACTAGGCTTGGATGAGAGTGAGGCATTCTATAGGTCAATGGCTTTCACAGGTGGTTGACATGTTACAATATGTTACAATAAAATGTGCACCATCAGAGTGTTGATGTGTTTACATTTTCATTGAGTACCTCAAGTTGTCCATATACAGATTGAGGATCATACAGGAAAAGATACATTCTTAATGCTCTGAACAGAAGGTCCTGGTGGTGGACCTAATAAAACCCATGTTTCTCCAGAATAGGAGAACTGGGAAATTCACAATATACGATAGGTCATTAAGGTGAACAAACTTGTTCATCTTGAGACTTCAAGATAATCCAACAGGTTTATCTACTTCAACTACCTTGAATGCTTTATTAGCAAAGCTGGTGGCAGATTAGAGGGAGGGTAATGAGAGTAAGCCCCTCCCTGCTTTAATGTACCACAAGTAAAAAGCTGACAGTGTTGAAAGTGCATCTCTCTTCATTCAGCAAAGGAAAAGCAGAGGAGTTGTTTGCAGGTGTTGTGCCATTAATCTAATATGTTCTGCTTACAATTTTAACACACTAGCCACAGTGTACGTTTTAATGACACTGAAGATGGCATGTCTGTCGAAAACAAACTGTAAAGGATGATGGAAAGGGCAAGATCCAGCATTATGGAAGATACAGTCAAGGATTGTGAGCTAACTTTATTGAACATTTAAGCATTTTTTTTTGGTCTATTCTAGTGGTTCTGTTACTCAAAAATGCAAATGAAATAGATCATACCCCTATCAAAAGTCGGATGTGCTACCAATACCTTCGGTTTAGGGAGGTTCAGAGTTTTCGATGGTCCTATTTATTTAGTTGAACTTCGGTGTAATTTCAGATTAAAATATTTAAATGTGACAAGGAATGCTTTGCCTTTTCATTTGCTGAAAAATATTCTCAGATTTTTGTGACACCTTTTCAGTAGATGAATGCCTCAGCCACTATTCACAATATTGTCAATCAGTTATCGCTAGAGTGGAGGATTTCGCTGTCACCTCCATGGATTGCATTACTGCCTACATCTTCGCTTGGAAAAATGACTTGAAGGAAATCCAGGTAATACTACCATCATGGCTAGGCCGCCCTGTAATTTTTTTGTCTAAATGATGGCACTGTTCTTTGTTTTGATGCTCTACACACAACCTACAGGGGGTAACCAGTGTTGCTTCCCCCCAAAATAGCGTATACTTTCCTCTATTCACTCTGCACTGGGGTAGCCCCATTATTAATCAAACGTTTGCAGCATCTTGGGCTAGAACACCAGAGTGGTGTGTAACTGAATGATTAATTAATTGTTCTGCATTCAAATGCTTGAAAATACTTTCTGGCACCTCATTCCAATAGTTATTTCTCCCCTTTCTTTTATTACTTTGCTAATCATGTTACTACGCCTAATATAGCTAGTGTGTTACATTTACTTTCTCGATGTGACACGTAGTAGTTTGGTTCTTGACAATTGGGCTTCTCTTAAAAATCGGAAAATTGCACGATCGTATTCAAGTACCAAAGGTACAATGTTTATTGTAATTCTTCTCTTCTCTAGTTTAGTTTTTTTTCCATGTGTGAATGAAGCCTCCCAAAATGCATAGTGAGGTGCCTCAGTTTAGGTTTCACCAGCAATTACAGTAAATGCATCAATTGGTATAAAAGGATTACGGTGCACGTAATCTGAATTTATTTCCATGAAGATGACAGGCTTTTTACCGCGGTCCTAGAGAAGGAATAGCCCTGGACATCCTGAGATATGTGAACACCTCATTCCCAGGGCGGAAGGTCCCTAACACAGAGCAGGATTATTTTTGCTACTCAAATGATTTTAGACAAGAGCAACGAGTGGCAATAATTTACATGTTTGCTACCATGGAACTATATTGGATCTCAGTGGAAAGTGAGGCATTTTGAAGGGACTGTGACAACGTTCACATGGGACTCAATTCACAATTCAAATTGAAAAAAGCTCTAAAAGATGCATAGGAAGTTGAAAAGGAAGAATTTAAATGTATTGATTTAAACCCGTTTTCTTACATGGATTGTAATTTAAGATGGTGCCTAGATTTGGGATTAACCGTACTGGAGCATGTTGAAAATCGATGCTTCCCCACTAAATGCTTATAGGTACAATCACTATTACTAGTCTCTCGGTCATGCTTAGACTCTGGGGCAGCTACAAGAATTATATCTACCTATGTTTTTTTGTCTTTCATTTTGGATACCTGTGGCTGAATTATGCATTCTGCCCGAACAGTGCGACAGGCAGGTGTGCCTGCTTTGTGCATTCCATGGCAGCACTTTTGGAAGAGGTCATACCCTAATTTCATGGGGGTGTGGTCCCAGTCAAATGAGGAACTCAATTTACCTCTGCACCGAGCCTTATTATATAATGTCTACAGAGGCAAACAGGCCTATAGGAGGTGTACTGATAGTGTGCCACAAAAGGTCACTCACTGCACTCGCTTGCAGGGTGATCTCTGTACCCTATTTAAAGTGCAGGCAGCTACCACACGCTTTGTTAAACACGGAGAGGCTTGTAAGCAACCACTCTGTAGTTCACTAAATGCACTCATCCTAGGGCAGCTGCAATTTCATGTCCTGGTGACAATTCATTGATTGCGTTAGGGTGCACTGTTACTGTATGTGCATGCTGCACCTGCGCTTAAAGGTGAGCAGTAAGGCAAACAGTGGCAACCAGAGACAATGCACTCATTATATAATACGAGCCCTGGATGTTTTAATTCTGTGGTAGGAGAGCTGCAGTCCAGTTCTCCAAACACAGGTACTCTGCTATAAATGGTGTGCTTTTTCTCTCCGTGTAATTTGTGGTGCAATGGGAACTAGTCTGAAATCAATTCAGAGCGCCAGATGGACACTAGGAAGTTAATATTGATAATATAAAGTTTGACCAATTCACAAACAGCTACATACATGTGTGTTACGTGTGTATGGATCAGAAACTGGTTCTCCACATCCAAGAGCTGCTATAATCACCTTCGAGCTTCATCTCATCTGAATTAATGATCTAGCCTTTGAGTGGTATTTTGGCATAGCTTGATCCACTAGTTTAAAATGTACATCATAAGTGTAAAATGACAAATGTAGCAAATCTGAAAGTGTTATTTATTGCATTTACTTTACAAACATTGATAGATGGATTACATTGCCGCCTTCTGAGCAGGAGAAAAAAAATATTTAGCCTTGCAAATGAACCTGTTATTATTTGAAACTGCCCCAGTTGTAAAGGTATTCTTAGAAAATCAACAATAAATAAGTGGGAGGTGCTTTCCATTTGAATCTTTGCACGTTTTTAAGGTAAGAAACTAAACAAATTATCCTTAACCAGTGTTTTACAACCTCGGAAAATCTTTTCAAGTGGATGTTTTGCTATTGTTCAGCAGGTATTTTCCATCAAGCCCCCTTCCAGGCACTTTTCATACCCCACCCTTGGCTCCGTACCCTTTTAAGTTACTCCTCCCTCAATGTTGCTGTACAGGCTTTGCAATCCATGCTGTCGATAGGAGTCTATCACCTCAATTCCCAGCCTTGCCCCAGCCCTATATATGCCCCTGCTACATCTGTGGCACTGTTCCGAGCCACCAGGTGTCCCAGCCTGTATAGGAAATTATCCCAGGATGTTAGTTACTTGTGAGTTAAATGTCACCTCTGTCAAGTCAAGTAAGTTGGGATCTATCACTCATCTAGTCAAAGTTTCCCAATTTCAACCAACTCTGCAGAAAAAGGAAAAACCTGTGCTCATCCATAATTCAGACCCACTAGTTCATACTGTGAAAGTAATGTCTTTGTAGTTGACTGGGTTGAAGTGCTTCAGAAGGAGTGGAGTTGAGAAGAAGGATGAAGTATTATACCAGTTCAAAGTGGATTTTATTTGTTAGGTGCTCTTTACACCATAAAGTATTCTCCTGGAACAATAGCATTGTCACACACAAGGGAAAAGCAAACATGTCAACTATCAATGATAGTGATAAGTGGCATGTTGATTGTATACTTTAAAAGCTATGTTCAGAACATTAAACCTTCAGTTCAATTCCAGTAAAAGGAAATGCAGGGAAGGCTTTCCCATCACCCTGTTACCCTGTTTAATGAAAACTGGAAGAATAGTTCCCTCCTCTAGCTAACTCCAAAGACAGTTTACTGATTTGTATCTTGAGATAGAGTGGTCCTTGTCTCCCGTAGACAGCCTGTATCCCTACTGGGGAACAGTGGCGGCCATATTTGTTTAATTGTATATTGCTCTTTAACCTTCAGTTTTAGTAACATCTTGATTACAGAACCATAATCTGTTTTAGCTCCCAGGATTGGACATTGCTATTTTGATACAAAGCATGGTAATGCTCCAAACATGCTTCAAGGTACATACATGCTCCATATAACTGCAAATAAAAAAATACAATTCTGTTTGGGAAAATTTAACCTACACCTGAGGAACTTCTTCCAAGTTTAAATTACCAAGTGATACTGACTCATTTAATTTACATGCAACACTTACATTTGATTTAAAATATGAACATTTTGTTGCCTTCAGTTGGAAGTTTCACTAATCTTGGTGTGGGCACAAATGCCACCTTTCGTACAAAATAGGACTTAACTCACCCTTGAACTGATTCACTCTTGCAAATTTGGCCAGGTACATCTTAGTGAAATTTGCATCATGGAAAGAGGTTGGAAAGAGGCAAAATTTACATAATCATGTGTGCAAAGTCAAGTACAACTTGTTATGCCTCTTTCTGACCTTGCTAATTCAATATCCCAGTATAAGTAAATAGGTTAATAATTGTGAGGGGGTGTGAGTTCTTTAGAATTAATAAGTCAAACATCCTGTCAGGTCCAACACACAAGTTCAAGAATTTCAATAATTACATTTGAGTCCAGCCTCTAGTAGTTATAGCATGTAAGTAAAATTGTGTAAAGTATTTAGTAGTGCCAAAACAATGAAAAAGTCAGAACATAACACAAAAAATCACAAAATCCCTGTCGCCACTAGGTAGTTCTAGTTAGGACCATGTTTCCATAGAAAAATTGTTCCTTGACTTGTCTGTATCTTTGGCACTGTTTGACAAATCTTCACAAAATTTCCCCCCCAAAAGTGCCCCAGTGATTCGTGTTGTGCATGGATCGTTTCAGGATAATCCGTCAATCAGGGGCTGAGAAAAAGGGGGGTCAGAAAAGGTGTGTTTCCTCTGTTAATTTCTATAGGACCTTTAGACATGACTGCAGCCCGAACAGGTGGACGGAATTACACGAAATTTGGCAGAAAGCTAGCTTTCAGTCCGCAGATTGTGTTTTTGCGTAGGAAATAAAATTAAACAAACATAGAAATTCACTTAAAAAAGCAAAAGTTACAGGAAAGTTATAGTAATGTTCACATTTTAAACATACAAGTCCATAGAAATTCTCCTGTTTCGCCACCTTGTAAATACGGCCCTTTTACATGCAGCCCTTTGCGTGGAAAGGGCATGCAATGGGTGTTGCTGTGGGTGTTCCACGGCATCACCTATTGCATTTTGATGCTGACCCAGATTTACAAGAAATCATAAATATGTGGCAGCGCCAAAATCTAACGCCACCCCGGGAGTGGCGTTAGCATGGTCAAATGAGGAGAAATGCTTAAATTTAACCCCCATTTTTTGCTCTTTCTATACGTGCTGCATTCTGCAACACGCGTAGAAGGAGCAAATCACCATTGAAGATTGTTTTTGTGAAGAAGGATGTCCCTTCCTGCAAAAAAACAATCTCCCCTGCAACGCAGCCATCCTTGAACCATGGCGCAAGGGTGGCTGCATTGGTGCTAGGTAGCTAATTTAGCACTGGTGCAGTGGGGAAACACAGGGATACGCCGTATTTTTGTGAATGCGGGGCATCCCTTCATTTCAGAACTGACGCAGCACAGCGCTGCCAGTTTTGGCACAGGACCGCGCTGCACTGGTTCTTTGTAAATATGTCCCTTAGTCACTTTGTGTGTGCTTGTCTTCTTATCAAAAAATCAGGGGATTTGGAGGATTAAAGGTCCAGTGTATACCCTCCAGTAACCATAGCTAATAATGTAATACACTGTTCCTGAAGAGCAAGAAAAGAACAGAACAGGGTGAGTACTAGGGGGTCCTATTTACTAGGAGCAAGAGTCCTCACACACCCACGTGGGTGTCATGCTTCATCATCGGACAAGCTCCTCGTCAGACCGGCGGTGCAATGTCTGACGGGCACCACCCATAGGGGGGCTCTTTGCCGGAGTTCTTTTTGATGATGCCACACTTTCCCGCAAGTGAGTAGGGAGAGAGGGAAAAAGGAGAGTGCAAAAAGGAAGAGATAAAATTGGCTCAAAGAATCTCACTAAGAATTATCTTTATTCATGCGTGGTCCAGGCCAAGGTTAAAACAATAAACAGGAGAGTGAAATCGAGATAATGTTCGACCACTCTCTAACTGTATCGCACATAACAAGGTGTGTGAGGACTCTTGCTCCTAGTAAATAGGACCCCCTAGTACTCACCCTGTTCTGTTCTTTTCTTGCTCTTCAGGAACAGTGTATTACATTATTTGCTTGTCTTCTTAGCCACTTCTGCTGTTATGCCTCTGTGAGCATAACCACAGCTGCTATCCCCTCCTAGTCGATAGTGAGTATAATTCTGAAGCATTCTACATATAAAATTAAGTTATTCATTGTGTTCATGTTGGCAAAGTTTAAGACATCTCTTTGCCTTCTGATCGTTTTGAAGGAGATTGGCAGATTTACACCAGGGTCCCAAATCAAGAACTCCCTAACAATCCTTATGGGTTGTGGCATGGATCACTGGTTCCAGGAGACTTACAGTGGCACACCAAATTCAAATCGGGCCTCCTTGGTGGGGGGAATGCCACTCTCAAGGGGCTCCACAGCCTATAACAACACTTTTGATCGCACCCCTGATCCTCAGAAGCACGACGAGAAAACATATGCAAATTTTCACAAGAGATGATTTCTCTGATGCCTTTGTGAGCTGCATTCCATTTGTGTGTTTTCATACAAGCATCATTTGCGTGTTTGTATTTTTTTAACTGAAACGGGTGCAACTAATTCATATCAATCACAGTGTTGAAGAACCAGAACCTTATGGGCCTGGCGGCGCAGGGTACGCCTAAAATCTCCTTGGATTCACCTGCCTCAACTAACAGAGACACGGGACACTCTGTCAGGCGTAAAAGATCAGATTTTATTAGCTGCAGCTAGTACAGTTGTCCAAGAAGTACACAAGGTATGTTCTCAGGAGACTGCCACTTTACTTTGTGGCGCACAATCTTATATACCGTATAAAAACCATTTATTAACTACATACACTCCCAGAACACATAGAAAGGAGCCAGTAAGAATAATGTAAAGATAGAACAGAGCCAATAGAAATGTCGGAAAACAAGACAGCACCAATAGAAGGAATTGGAAAACAAAGTATCAAGTGACTTAAGGTTGCCTCCCCTCCAGCTGTGTTTGTCACCCCTCCCTTGAACTAATTCATTAACCGATCCACAACGAAGTTGCATGTGGTGCGATAAGTTTGTGTGCGTTTGGAGGACAGTTGTGAAATGAGAGAATACTAGCAAAGGACAGCGAAGGCCAGACGATAAGATAAGATCGGCGGAGAATAGTGTGAGCCTACAGATAGTTGAAACAAGGATTAGAAAACCAGACAGGGATTAGTGTACTCGGTCAGACCTTAATACCAGCCTTGTAAAGAGAGAGGCAGAAGGCTGTTTTGAACACCATGTTGCAGAATAAGCAGAAAAGGCAGAATGGACTTCGTTCGCTGTGCTGCCTGAGTGAAGGCAACATAAAATGGCGGCGGGCCACAAAATGGCGGGTCGATACGATCGTATTAAAAATCGAATTTCCTCAGACCCTCCTTTTGCCAGAACTCAGGCAAGATACACAAACTCATGTTAATCTGAGTCGATGTCTATGGCCATGAGGTCATCAAGCTGTTGCTGTACCATCATTTTGATATTCTCTGCTCTTTGTGACTTGGGTTTGGGAATACATGCAGTAGCACATAGGTTGCAGACGGCAGGACCGCAGTGCATACAAAGACAACAAGAGAATATAAAAGCTAAAATTACTCCAAAGAATGTCAATACCTTCCAACCCCATTTGGACAGTAATCCCCAAAACCACTCTGAAAAGGACCAATCTCCTTCGTCCTGATGAATCGACTCGGAGATTATGTGAAACTTAGAGATAGCTTGGTATACTGTCGGAGCGTCATTAGGTATGAAAATACAGCAACTTGATCCGATCAATTTGCATACTCCACCACGGTCCGCAAGAACAAAGTCTAAGGCAACACGGTTCTGCAAGGTCATAAGACGATCAGCCTGTAGTTCAGCCGTAATGTTACTTAAAGCTCCTACAGTGATGTCTATGGTGGTTTCTACGACACGAACCAATTGCCTTATATTTCTGCTGTTGGCCATTGGACCCCAGAAGGGAAGAAATCCTTTGAGGAAATCTCCTCCCTCTTGTCCTGCTGTGTCTTTCGAATCCACAATCCCTCTGCCATATCTATTTTTATGATGGTTCGCAGGAGCGGTGTATGTAGGGGGAAGAAGAAAGGCTATATAACAAGTACCAGAGAAATCAGCTGGCAACCATGTATAAGCCCTATCGTGGCAAACGAAGTATGTACCTTGAGATGGTACTAACGGCAGTGAATTCAGGGCTGAATAAACATATGTATGGGAACATAAACTTTCTCTTTGTCCGGTGTTTGGAGTTCTACCATTTATTTGCAGACAGAAATTTCCTTGTTGGGGTATGACCCGTATCGGAGGAGATTTTCCTTGCTCAACCTTATCATTGAGGCTGGAAATGTAATTAGTTATGTTCCAATTGGTATATGCTTTTCTTTCATCTATGGAAGCTTCACTTTTTTCCATGATTTTAGCCATAGCTACCATTCCCTTTATCAATAAACTATGACTGAAATCTGAACCAACACTATGTGAACTGACAGGTTGTTTAATTTTACTTTGATATGCATTATTGAAAATGACAAAATAAGCCCAAGCGGAACCTTCATAGGAGAATGGAAGAACTAAATATGGCATTCCTTTTTCTACTGTATGTGGTATGAGTCCACACACCCAACAGTCAGTTGTATTGATCACTAACTGATGTTGATGTAACAACTGGACGAAGGAATTGTTAAAGTATTCAGTTCTTCTGATGAGTTCATGCTGGGGAAGAGTGTGAAATAGGTGCGGAGAGATAGTAGAAGAAGATGTAGAGGTAGGAGAAGAGACAACTTTTTGCTGCAGAGTAATAATGATCCAGTTTACAGATGCCAAAAGAATACACAACAATATAATGACGCATAGAGCAATACTACAACGACTATATATTTCTTTACAATTATTCTTTACATTTTTACTTTCTCTTTTATCTAATGTAGCCTCCATCTTTCTAAGTGGATGCTCACGGCAATCTTCCTCAATCACTGTAGTCACGATTATCTACCGTCCTATGACACTGTGAGGTCCTGCAGGCCTATTGCCACTTACTCAGGTCGTAACTAAGACTCCTACCGTGACCCTGCAACCGGGATAGAGTACTACATAGGAGAGAAATTTACAAGTTCTTTGGTCTTGGTCTCAAATTATAGCGTTCCTGTCCAGAGGCAGTCTGGTTTTGAAACAATGTTCCTGGATTTGTCGTGTTCAAGCGACGATGTGATGGTATTGCTTCTTGAAGGATGTCGTCGTCCTCTTTCTCAGAAAGTGTTCCAATTAGACGCGCATCACTGAATGGTACAAATTGCGGAACTTTCTCACTTTCAGAGTCACTGATGCCTCTACGGACCCACTGATCGAAAGGCAAGGGCAAAGGCACTTTCTTGCAGTGCACGGCATGCACCCAGTTTTTCTTTCCTTCGACTTTAACTGCTGTTCTTGTGGTCAAAAGAACCAGGCGTGGCTCTCTCCATCTGGGCTCCAAATTTCTCTGTCGTTGCAAATTTTTCGTGCAGACCCAGTCACCTGGTCGGATGGAATGACCTGGGTCTGTGGAAGCCTCTGGTAGAGCACTCTGAACCTGTTGATGAAGAACACGCAATTTAGTTGTAAGGTCATGCAAGTAGTCAATCAACATCGGGTATGGCAAGTCTGAGTATTTCTTAGGGCGAGGAACTCCCCATACATTAGCTGGGCGACCAAATATCACTTCGTAAGGGCTAAGCCCCAAACGAGAGTGTACTGCTGTTCTGGTGGACAGAAGAGCCAATGGTAAAGCATCAGGCCAATTAAGTCCTGTGCTAGCTTGCACCTTAGCAATTTTAAGCTTCAAGGTTCCATTGTAGCATTCTACTAAACCAGCCGACTGTGGGTGATTCGCCGCGTGGAACTTCTGTTTTATGCCAAGACCTGCACAAACTTTTTGCATGACTTGACCCACAAATTCGCTCCCATTGTCACTCCAGACAATGCGCGGCAAACCAAACCTAGGGAAGAATTCTTTCAAAAGTATTTTGGCAGTTGATAAAGCAGTATTGTCCTTCAGAGGGTAGGCTTCTACCCATCTAGAAAAAGCACATACTACCACCAGAACATATTTGAGGTTGTTGCATCGTTCCATGTGAATATAATCGATCTGCAACACCTCAAATGGATATGTTGGAGGAGCAAAATGACCTGCTGGAGTTGGGGTTCCCTTTCCCGGATTGTACATCAAGCAAACAATACAATGTTTTACTACATTATTTGCACACTTTGGGATCCCCTCATTTTGCCACACTGGAGCCAGAAGTTTACATATTCCTTTTGCACTTAGGTGAGCTGGACCATGTGCCATAGTAACTACAGGTAGTACATAAGCATCTGGTAACAGCCAACGTTGATGTTCTGATAATTCAACCCAACATCCCATCTCATCTAACATTCCTGTACTTTCCTTCCACTTTCTCAACTCATTCTCCGTAGCCTCTCCTTGAATTGATTTCACACTCTCTACTGTATCTTCACACATTCCCTTTTCTCTTACGCAGTTTGCGGGACTTGCAACATACATTCGACTTGTGTTGTCTCTGGCTGTCTTTTTCGCTACCTCATCTGCAAATGCATTTCCTCGACCAACATCGTCCACAATCTTTTTGTGTGCACTACACTTCACGATCGCTATCTGAGTAGGCATTGTAAGTGACTCAAGAAGTTCAGTCACTAATTGACCATGTTGTATCTTAGTACCATGGGAAGTAAAGAATCCTCTTTCCTTCCATAAACGCCCAAAGTTAAACGCTACACCAAAAGCGTATTGGCTATCAGTGTACACGTTTACTCTTTTTCCTTTGGATAACACACACGCTCTAGTTAAGGCTATCAATTCAGCTGCCTGAGCTGAATTATGTCTAATGCGTGCTGTCTCCACAATCGTATGCAAAGTAGTAATAGCGTAGGCTGAAACTGTAACTCCATTCGGGAGCTTGAAACAAGAACCATCTACCCATAGTGTTCCATCTGGATTCACTAATGGCGTGTCTTTTAGGTCAATTCTACCCTTAGTCTCTTCTTCAGTACGGAGAAAACAATCATGCTGTTCAGAGACATCTCTCTCTTCTGGAAGAGGCAACAAAGTAGCTGGATTCAGGGTATTACATCGTTTGATGTGTATGTGACTAGCCAAAAGCGTCAGCTCATATCCGGACAACCGAGCACTCGTAAGATGCTGCGTTTTTGTCCTATTTAGTAAAGTATCCACTGCATGTGGCACCATAACAATGAGAGTATTATCTAGCACTACTCCAGCAGACTGTCGAATAGAAATTGCTGCTGCCGCTGTTGCCTTAAGACAACTAGGCAATGCTTTAGCTACTGGATCTAACGTAGCTGAGAAATATGCGCATGGTCGCTGTTGATCTCCAAAACGCTGCGTTAAGACTGACAATGCACAACCCTCTCTTTCGTGGACATAGAGCGTAAAGGGCTTACTGTAATCAGGAGTACCCAATACAGGAGCAGAACACAAAGCAATACGCAAATCAGTAAAACTCTTCTGACACTCGTCAGTCCACGGAAGAGGCTGAGGCGTATCTTTTAAGGTTAGCGCCAACAGCGGTTTAGCCAATAAAGAGAAACTCGGAATCCACTGTCTACAATAAGAAGTAATGCCCAAAAAGGCACGTACCTCTCTTTGTGTGGATGGCACCGACATTTGTGCAATTGCCTGAATTCGTTCGGGGGTCAATCGTCGTCCCTCCTTTGACAAGAGATGACCCAAATAAGTCACCTCGCGACAGACATATTGTAATTTAGAAGGAGAAACCTTGTGATTTAGATCAAACAAATGACGCAACAGTGCAACGGTCACGTTTTTGCAAATCTCCTCTGAATCAGCGGCAACTAATAAGTCATCCATGTACTGAATGAGAGCGGCACCAGACGGTAAGGAAAAGGCATCAAGATGACATTTTAGAGCTTGACTGTAAATAGAGGGACTTTCACAATAACCTTGAGGTGCGCGTTTAAACCGGAAGCTTCGGCCTCCGAGGGAAAAACCAAAAATATCTCTACTCTCTTCGGCGATGGGAATACTAAAGAAAGCATTCTTTAGATCAATAACTGAAAACCAAGTCGCTGTAGAAGGTATCATCGTCAACAGAGCAGTGATATCTGGGACTACAGGAAACTGCGGTACGACAATCTTGTTTACCTCCCGAAGATCAATTACAAAACGATAAACAGGAGGCTGAGAAGGATCAGTGCGTTTAAGAACCGGAAGAACAGGACTGTTACATGTATTTCCTCTCGTTTCCTCAACCACACCCTTCTGAATCAAATCATGGACAATTTCCAGCAGTGCTTTCTCACCTTCAGTAGAGATTCTGTATTGCGGAATACGTGGCATTTCAGCATTGGGCTTAAGAGTAACAACATAAGGTGGGATCTCAAGACAACCAACGTCATTCGGACCCGTAGCCCAAAGCGTTTCGGGAAGAGAAAGCAATTCAGGTGGGAATTGATCTTTTGATAAGTACATTGGACTAGTCATTTTCTGTCCTAGAGTGAGGTATACACCAGAAGGTGAACAATATATCGTAGCATGCATTCTTTTTAATAGATCTAAACCCAACAGATTTTCACCACAACCATTCGTCAGAAGAAGCGGAGCTTCTAAATCATAAGGGCCTATTGAAACAGGCAAAGGGCAAGAAACTGGATTGCGAACAGGGGCGCCAGAAAATCCTACAGATACATTCGTTAAGCCAGACAAAGGTGCGCCAGGGAGTTTAGAATGAATGATAGAGCTTCTCATGGCACCAGTATCTAAAAGAAATGGCTCTGAAACACCCATTGTAGTGACATTAACATAAGGTCCATTCTGATCCACTGGAATTGACGTAACCCCCTTACTTTGTCCATGGCTGTCCTATTCAAAATGAAGACTTTCATTCCCTCCTTCAATATACTGATCCTCACTGTAATACTGTGTAGACCTAACATTTTGCTGGTCAAAGTAATTTCCGGAATTTGGAGGAACAAAAGAACGCTGCTCTTGGGTTAACACACCTCGACCTCTACCTCTATTTGCTGACTGAAGACCACCACGACCTCGTGAAGCAGATGTTGCTCCATTACGCTGCAACAATGCCGGACAATTGTTCTTAAAATGACCTTCCTCCCTACAATAAGCACATTGATTGGGACCTAGCAAAGGTCTTGGAATGAATGGTTCAGGCTTTTGATACAACCTCTGAAACTGCGGAGGCTGTTGAAACTGAGGCTGAACATAACGAGGAGGATAAGCCTGTTGCAAGAGAACTTTAGTTTTTAATTCTTTCGTCTTTTTCTCTTGTTTTTCCCTTTCTTCTTTGTCTCTATTTTCATAATATTGTGCAGTAGCCAATATCTGGGCGGAAGAAGAAACTGCCCATGAACTCTCGGAGTCTTTTAGCTTGTGTGATAGTTCAGGAAGCAAGTTATATACGAACTTATCCACAAATAATCGCTGTCCCCCTTCTGTAGCCATATCTTGACCACTGTGATCAATGAATGTCTCCTCGAATCGGGTAAAGAAATCGGAAACACTTTCATCTTTCTTTTGTTTACATACTGCTAGCTTATCCCAATTAACTCTCAAAGCAGGCATCATTGTTTTCATTAATGTAATAATCCTACCAGGGAGTTCTGAGATCAAAGCGTCGGGCTTTGCACCACCTACTTGACCTCTATCTGCGGCAATAATAGCGTTCCAATCGCCGCCTAATTCTTGAGCGTGATCCTCTCTACGAATTTTAGCCCATATTGTCTGTGGAACTACATTTCCCATCAACATGTCAATATCTGCTAGATTCATAGTACATGCATCAACTGTTTGCGACAACTCTTTATAGTAACCAGCAGGATTTTTGCGTGGATCTGGTAGTGACTGTTTAAGTGCTAAAACTTCAGACCTTTTCCAAGGGACATGTATCCATATGCGCTGAAAATGCGCAGGAATAGCTGGATTAGCACCTGCTGCTGCAACTTCTTCCTTCCATATTGGAGAAACCTCTCTCATGGGATAGTTTTTCAGTGCTGTCCTAACTGAAGGATCAGAATCAGGAAAAGTCTGTGAGAACAATAGGGATCTGAAAGAAATAAGTGTTCTGACAGCGTTTTCAACCTTAGGACCCACAATAAGTCCTTTGTCAAAGTCAGCCTGAACATCTAACAGATCCTGTGGGACCGAACCCAAATTCATATCCTCCCATTCTTTAGCGAGAGTATCGCACATAACTTTAAAAACATATCTCTGCGTAGGTGCATTCCATTGCAGAAAGGTGGACATAATATCAGACGTACTATATTGGGGACCCTTCTTGATCCATCTACAAGCAAGTGAGTCCAATTTTTCTCGCTCTTCGGAGTCTGGGAATTGACTACGAGACTGTCTTCGAGAAAAAGCTGGAGACACATTTAAAGCTTCAAAGAAAGGTGATAAGAGACCAGAGACAGTATCTGCAAATCGCTTACGCATAGATGGAGAATTTGACATAAGGATAGGGGACAAGGTATTAGGTGAATTAACTAAAGGAGCATTAGGAATTGCCAAAGGAGCAGAAGGCAAAGGAGTTAAAGGCAAAGCTGGCATAGGCAATACTTGAGGAGGCAAATGTGGAAAAGCTGGAGCAGGCGGAAGCACAACTGGCGGCTGAACAGGCTGTAAGATCGGGGGTGCATTAGCACCTTGTACATAGGGCGGAGGCAATTTCAATAAGTGGGACATTAAGGAATCTTCCTCAAAATCTTTTCTCTTATCAAGGGAAGAGATAGGCAACGTCGGATAGCATTTATCTATTGCCATTCGATGCTGTCTGTCTGAAATTTCCATTGCATTATCTATTTCATCATCTTTGAATTGCTGAGCAGCCTGTATAATCGTCATTCCCTGTGTTTTCCTATCTCGTTTCGCTTGTTTAATTTCTCTCTGTTTGGCTTCCTTACGCCAAAGGCGAAAAGAGTCAAACATTGCCGGCCGGGCTTTTCTTTTAAATAACGTTGCTTCTAAATTATCTAGCACATCAGTTTCGAAACTACCATTTTCTGGCCATTTTAAAACACCATCTTTCTTTGTATATCGGGTCCATGTCTTATTAAAGGCAATAGGACCAACACCATGTTTAGAATAGAGCTCATATGTGGGAGTTCCAACCGAAGGAATCGGACAGGAGTCCTCAAGCTGGGAGTCCCTATTACAACCAAAGCAACAAAGTTTTCCAAACTTAGTCAGACCAGACATCTCACGATTTTTACTGGCTGTTCACAAACATCAAGGGGGTAAAACTTTCAGTTTACACAGCACAAATGCACTTACCCCTCGGCTTTGGCCACTGCAATGGCCAAATCTAAGGACCTAAGGACAAAACAAAGACCAAAATTTGTGGGCGCGACCCACCAAATACTTAACTAAGGATGTCTTCTTACACCAACAGAGGCCCGTCTATCGTCTCGCTTTACCATACATCATCAAAGAAAGGGCCAAGGCAGGGCGGCAGTCAGGGCAGCAGTCGTCAGTAGCCGTCAGGAAGGAGTAACCGCGCTGAAAAAGACCTTCGGACCACTTCGACATACAGGGGTCGCTTGACGTGGCTCGCGATTCCTCCAGAATTTTCTTGCGGGGTTCCTCACGACCTTCAGGCAGAACCGGTACCGCTGAAGCCGCCCCACGTTGGGCGCCAGTTGAAGAACCAGAACCTTATGGGCCTGGCGGCGCAGGGTACGCCTAAAATCTCCTTGGATTCACCTGCCTCAACTAACAGAGACACGGGACACTCTGTCAGGCGTAAAAGATCAGATTTTATTAGCTGCAGCTAGTACAGTTGTCCAAGAAGTACACAAGGTATGTTCTCAGGAGACTGCCACTTTACTTTGTGGCGCACAATCTTATATACCGTATAAAAACCATTTATTAACTACATACACTCCCAGAACACATAGAAAGGAGCCAGTAAGAATAATGTAAAGATAGAACAGAGCCAATAGAAATGTCGGAAAACAAGACAGCACCAATAGAAGGAATTGGAAAACAAAGTATCAAGTGACTTAAGGTTGCCTCCCCTCCAGCTGTGTTTGTCACCCCTCCCTTGAACTAATTCATTAACCGATCCACAACGAAGTTGCATGTGGTGCGATAAGTTTGTGTGCGTTTGGAGGACAGTTGTGAAATGAGAGAATACTAGCAAAGGACAGCGAAGGCCAGACGATAAGATAAGATCGGCGGAGAATAGTGTGAGCCTACAGATAGTTGAAACAAGGATTAGAAAACCAGACAGGGATTAGTGTACTCGGTCAGACCTTAATACCAGCCTTGTAAAGATAGAGGCAGAAGGCTGTTTTGAACACCATGTTGCAGAATAAGCAGAAAAGGCAGAATGGACTTCGTTCGCTGTGCTGCCTGAGTGAAGGCAACATAAAATGGCGGCGGGCCACAAAATGGCGGGTCGATACCATCGTATTAAAAATCGAATTTCCTCAGTGTCCTCTAAGTTACGGGCTGCGAGGGAGTCCAGATAGCTTCCACGGCCCTGGCAGAGTCCCTGCTGGACCGGCAATTGCTTCTGGTGCGAGTAGGGGACCAGCTCTCACTGTAGTACACTGTAGACATGGTGGGAGGAAATCTGTGGTGCTGCTTGCCCATTCCACTGAACACAGGTGCAGTGTGTGGAGGATGCCAGGGGCCACCTGCAGGGCACAGAGTAATCTTCCTTGGGCGCTGGCGTCCCATGAGGAAGGTTTAAAATCAGAGCATTGTGCGCTCAAGCAGAAGTATATCACTGGGGCTCTCGCCCTCCTGGGGAAGATTACCAAGACGTTCGGCTGGGCAAGACAGTGAGCAATGACCTGAAATTGCTAGAGTAGTACCCCCAGAGTCCTGCTTCTCCCTAGGGGCTTAATTATTAAAACCACATGAGGTGGTACACAATTCTTCGTCCCAGCAGCACTGGATATATCCTAGGCCAGGCATGTAGTTGTCTCAAGCCCTGTTTGGCCATTTTTGCTGGGGAAAGTGGTGTTTGTCTCTTGTTGGCATGTTACAGCCACCATAGGTGTTGAATTCAGGGTTACTGACATCTAAGGGCCATATTTATACTTTTTGACTCAAAACTGCGCCAATGCAGTTTTGTGTCAAAAAGTTGAATGCCGACTAACGCCATTTCTTTGCGCCACCCAGGCGTCAAATTTATACTTTGCCGCTCCATGGCGCAAACCACGGGTTAGGGTCATTTTTTTTTACTCTAACCATTGAACCACGTCGTAAAGCAAAACGATGGTAACGAAGCAAAAATGACTTTAATCGGGTTTACGATGACGCAAACCACATAGGTGCCATTTTCCCCGCAAGTGCATCAAAAAGCGGCACAAACACAGCAAAATGTGCTAAGGAGCCCGAAAATGGATCCCAGAAGCCAGGAGAGATCCCCAGAAGACTCCAATCCACCAGCAACCAGCCAAGAGGACCCAGACAAGACCCAGGAAAGGGAGAAGAAGAAAAGAAGGTGTTGTTTCAGTGCAGAGGAGCAGGAAATACTGGTGAAAGAGGTGACGGAACACCAGCATCAACTTTTTGTCACCTCAAAATTGCCAAGGGATGCAATTTGGCAACAAATTGTGGAGAAGATAAACAGTGTGGCAGAAGTACGGAGAACAGTCACTGAGTGCAAGAAATGCTGGCATGACTGCAAGCACAGGACCAAGGAAAAGATGACAAGAAACAGGAAGTCAGCAGAATGGAGGTGGGGGCCCAGCACCTCAGGAGGCCCTGGACCGGATGGAGGAAATGGTCCAGAAGAGATCATCACAGGGATTCAAGGACAGCACAGTGCAGACTTCCAGGAAACCACACAGATGCAGGGTAAGTTGCATTAGGGACAAATTGACTAAATGTTAACTGTAAGCGAGGGGGACATACCTACTACACAATGCATGTCAGCCCTGAAAATCAGGCAGTGGAGAGGGCAAAGCGGCTCAGCACGGGTGTATGGGCTGTGCAGGGGAAACCAAGGGCACAGCACAACACTACACCAACAACCATTGCATGGGGCTACTCTGCCATGCCAAGGATGTTGAAAAGGCAAAGCCAGTCCAGGAGGGTAGGGTACAACGAAAAACTGGCCTACTGTCTCACGACAGCTGGTATTGTCACAACATGAACTAGGGCTCAATTTCCAGTCTCAGGCCATATCCGCAAGTGGTATTTACCATTGACAACAGTTGCCACTACCACCTGTGCTGTGTGTGCAGGTCAAGTAGCTAATGGCAGTTACGTGCCCATGGATCAAACACACCCAAAATAGAGGGTTCAGGATGACAACGTTATCAATCCCCTGTAATTCCTAACAAAGTGTAAATCCTGTCTAATGCTCATGTCTATGGGCGCTATAAGCATCAGGTATTGTTACTTACATTATGAAGTACACAGCAGTAATGTCATACCCATGCTGCACATTCCAGGGTCTACCCCATGCCTGTGTTACAATAGCTGCAATGCCTCCTTGCAACATCCCAACTGTCATACTGCTAAGACAACAACATTGAGGGGGAGGACATATGTGTCTAGTTAATTAAACACACCCGCACAGACATAAGAGGAAATGGAACCCTGCCAGGCCCATCATTGCAATCCAATGTAGCACACATTCCCCAACATCAACATTACTCACTACCAATGCTGACACCTGTATCATAGTATGTGCTTGGTCTCAGCAACATATAGGTGTGTGTCAAAATATCCAAGACTGGGTCAGTTCCATATTGTTAAGTGTGGTGCAAGTGGAATCAGAACCCCCACAGTCATTACAAGGCCTCACCATGATAATGGAAGTAGATGGAGGGTTGAGTAGGACAATAAGGTGGCAACATACAATTTGGACAGAACCTACACCTAGAGGATGTGACGCAGACAATTCCCCAAACTGCCCACACTACATGTGACATGCAGGTGGGGCATAGGCCTGGGAGAATGCTAATATTAAAGACAGGATCAATGAACAGGAACCAAAATTACTATGTCTCACTAATAGGAAGTCAGTAACGTCACATTACAACTGCCACAACACAGACACACTAATTGTACAATATCTCATTGCAGAGGACGATGGCTCTCCTGTGGATATGCCTGTCCTGGACTTCCCTGATGACATGGATGACGAGCTGACAAACATTAGCCAGCAGACCCTCCAAAATGACCTTGGAACCCTCCAGGCCCCACCTTCAGTCGCAAGGAGGAGTACAGATACAGCAGCCATCACAGAGGACCCACCCACCACCCCAATAGTACAACCTGCCAGCTCCAACCCAGCTGAGGACTCTGAGGACACTGGTACCACCTTTGAGAGGACAGTAGTGGGAGTACAGCAGGAGCTGGCCAAGGAGGCGCGGGTGGGGATGCAAAATATGTCAGCCAGCTTTGAGGGGATGCGCACGTGCATGATGTCATCTGCAGAACAGGCAGCAGCCATGCAAGCGCTACCATCCCTGCTGCAAAGACTAATATGTGTGAGGGATTTCACCACAGCAGTTAGGGAGTTGCCACAACACCTGGCATCCCAAACCTTTCACTGCGTGCACAAATTCAATCATGACCCCCTCAGAGCTGACCTGGCTGCCTACAACAGTGATGTAGCTGCTATACTCAAGAACCAGCAGCTCCTCCTTGCTGCAGTAATGCCCTTAATAGCCCCACAGTTGGCAGCTACCGGGAATTCTGACTCCACATCTTCAAACACTAAAGTGTGTGTTGCTCCTTCAAACCCACCACCACCAAGGGCAGTGGAGATGACACACATCAGAAGGTGAAGACGTGGAACAGATCACCTTCACCCGTAGGAGTACCCAATAGCAAAAGTCCATACCACATGGGCACTGATATCTTAGGTCCTGTGCTTGTTCACATGCCAGTCTTACTACAGTTGCTAACATGCACTGTTCTCCAGCACACTGTTTACCTTACCACTATGCATTGCAATTGTCTCTCACTACCTCATTGGCAATTCATGTACCTCTGCACTGAATGACACTTCACCCCAGCATGTGCAATGACATGTCCCTCGCCATTGCACTTGTGCTGCATCACAATAGAAGGTGTCACACTAATGGACTTAAAATCCTGGACTATGTAAATATTGCACTACAGCACTTTAAAATAAATAGCACTTACACAACCACTTTTTCTCTGTGTAATATGACACATCAACTGTGTAGGAGATTTGTGATGTATGTTACATGTCAATGGCCATAGAATGTCAATACAACAGTGTTGAAAGAATGTGGGCTGATAACTATGCACTGGGGTCTGGATTTTATCATCACCTGTGCTTCCTTAGGCTAATTTCTGAAGTGAATTGAAAACAAACAGTATAATGCTGTGTAGAACTGAAAAAGTCAGCTTCAAAGTATGTAGAAGCTGAAACTCAATGTGGCCAACATTCCCTTCAGGACAATCTTTATGTATGTGACATCTGACTATAAGCTTTAATCACACACACACCCCATGCAGCAGGAATGGATGTGTACAAGTGTATGGACAAATAATGTAACCTGGGAGTACAATGTAAGAAATTATAGGTGTGAGTTATGTATACAAAACTAAATAAGATTATCCCATCACTCAGCTTATCAGGGTTCACATGAACATCAGGCTGCAGGCAGACGTCCCACAGTGCCCAAGATTCCAATTCAGTACTCAAACGATGACAGATTTAAAAACACACCAACCTTTACAACACATTGGGAGCCATAGTGACCTTGAGTGGTGGGTGCAATGGATGGCAGATGCATAGAGAAGTAGCTTTGTTGTAGCTGCCAATGTGACAGCTCATTTGGAATTGAGAAAAAACATGTCAATAATGGGATTCTGATGCAGGGTGGAACAGAAATGCAAATACTAAATTGACACTGTACACCCATACCAAGGCCCTGATCCCCAAGCATATGACACATACTGTGAAGGAGTACCTAAAACTTTATTTTACTGTAATAAATCATACTTAAATTAGGGGAAACACCTTAACTAACCTAACCTATCCTAACTATACATTACCCACAACTGGCCCTAACTACCCTAAGCTAAACTTACTTATCACATTTAACTAAACACTCTAAACATCAATCCAGCAACCCCCTTATATGACGGGACACATGTAGTACAACATATACTAGCCTAAACACATACTAACTTATCCTAAACAAATATTTTTTTTGTTGTATTTTTTAAAAATATTTTTTATATTTTTTTGTATTTTTGTTTATATACATAAACCCTAACATCATCACGCACCCACCCACCCACAAAAAAGATGTAATAATATAACGCCCCCAACCCGCATATACTAACTAAACTAACAGCCTACTCTAACCTAACACTAGGCCCCCTAAACCCACTAAAGATAAGAACGAGGAAAGAGGAAGGAGGGGAGGGCATCATGGGTGAGGATCCATTATTTACAAATTGGCCCTCCACAGGATTTTTTTGATACCCTGCAGTCTCCTGCTATTGCGGAACACCTCCTGCTGCAGCCTGTCCATCCTGCGCAACATTAGTTGCATGTCACGTTTCAGTGTCTAAAATTCCACATTGTCTATCACAGCAGCTGGGGTTGTCTGTGTACCACTTGTTGATGCCACTGCTGGTGCCGGTGCCGTGGTTGGAGGGGGAGGTGCAGGAGGTGCTGCTTGTGGGCCTGGAGCAGATGAAGTTGAGGGACCTGCTACAGGGGCTGTCATCCTTGGGGCCACTGTGGTCTGAGCTATGGTGGTGGCTGTTGTGGGCAAGGCTGGCCCCCCTTGGGCGGATGCCCTCCAGACCCCGGTGGCTCTCTCATGACGATAACAACGTGCCATATTGTGGAACCCAGCCTCCACATCTAGTATGTGATGGTAACGCACTACACTGCAAGTGCTGCTGTTACCTCGGTCTGGAAGAGACAATGGCTCGAGTGTCTGGGGAAAGGGCCCCTGCCTTCACATCGGAGGAGTAGGAGAAACTTGTGGATGGGGTCCTCCGCCAGTACACGCTACTCTACGGTCCTCCAGACAAACAGGTAAGTACACTGGGAGCATGCTATATGGGCAATGCCTGTGTGGAGTGGGGTGGATGAAAGATGGGGGGGTAGATTTAGGCGTGCATGAAACAACGGTGAGTGCATGTGCCACATGACAAGGGTAGGGATGGGGGCCAATCACTTTGACGGTGCAGTTGGCAATACGTTTCTCTTCCCCCTGTACAAATCATGTAGGTCAGCGCCACCAGAAAAAAGATATTTGGAGTGCCATCGCCAAGGACGTCCGAACCCTGGGGGTCTACCACAGACAGAGCACCCACTGCCTGAAAAGATGGGAGGACATTCGCCGCTGGAGCAAGAAGATGGCGGAGGCTCAGCTGGGGATGGCCTCCCAACGTGGGAGGGGTGGCCGTCGCACCATGACCCCCCTGATGTTCAGGATCCTGGTGGTGGCGTACCCGTAGTTGGATGGGCGCTAGAGGGCATCACAGCAGCCACAAGGGGGTGAGCACACTCGCTTTCTGCTGACTTTGCACACAGTGGAGGGGTCTGGGTGGGGGAGGTGGGCTGTGGGTTTCCCTAGGCCAGGGCGAGTTCCGTAGGCAAGGTCCCTCCGTAAGGCAGGCCATGTGGCACCCCACCCCTCCTCTGTAGAGTGACAAGGACACCTAGTCATGCTCCTGTGTCATCTATGTGTGCAGATGTCGTCCATAGCCTTGTAGGCCATTTCCCAGGAACTGAACAGTGGAGCCCAAGAGCGCGGCGTAGTGAAGGGGGCTTCCGCATCTGTTGTGTCCGCCAACGGTAGCGGTAATGCATGCACTCAACATGTCTTTCTTCTGTCGTCCCCCACTTTTGGTGGTCTCCCTGTTCTTGTGTGCATTAGCATCACCAGGCGGAGGAGCAGTGGCACTGGAGCACGAGGGAGCTGCATCCCACATGGTTATGGAGGGCCACACTACGGAATCGGAGTTCACCAGTGGGACGGCGGGCGAGGGGAGCTCCACGGCGGGGACAGGAGCTGAGACCAGTGGCACTGACTCGTCCTCTGATGGGAGCTCCCTTGTGGTGGCGGCAACATCTGTGCCCCCCCATCTACAGGTACAGCCGCCACCCCCAATACCAGCACCGCCCTCCCAGCAGCCCCTCAGCCTTCGCCCCGTGCCCGCTCACCCGGGAGGGTGGGCATCACCTTCGTCCCAGGCACCTCAGGCCCTGCCCCAGTCACCCCTGCTGCCCTCAGTGAGGAGGCCATTGACCTCCTCAGGTCCCTCACTGTTGGGCAGTCTACCATTTTGAATGCCATCCAGGGTGTAGAAAGGCAGTTGCAACAAACAAATGCATTCCTGGAGGGCATTCATTCTGGTCAGGCGGCCCTTCAGCGAGCTTTTCAGACTCTGGCCTCAGCACTGATGGCAGCCATTGTCCCTGTGTCTAGCCTCCCCCCTCCAACTTCCTCCACCACAACCCAATCCCCTGTACCTCATCCTATTCCAAGCACACCTACAGACCAGCATGCACACACATCAACACACAAGGGAAGCTCAGCCAAACAAAAGCACCACACATCCCACAGGCACTCAGGCAAGCATCACACACATGCAGACACACGAACATCCACTGCCTCCACTGTGTCCCCCTCCTCCTCGTCTCCCTCCTCCCTCCCTGTCTCGTCTACACTCACACCTGCATGCAATACCTCTACAGCCACTACGTCCATCTCCAGTACACCCACCACCACACCCCGCTCACGTGCAGTCACCACCCCCACTAACATTCACACGTCCCCTGTGTCCTCTCCCAGTGTGTCTGTGACGCCCCCTCCGAAGATACACAAACGCAGGCACACACCCACCCAACAGCCATCCACCTCATGACAGCCTCCAGCGCATGCACCTTCACCCAAAGTCAGCAAATGAAGACCTCCTACAACCACAACCTCTTCCTCCACTCCCAAACCCCCTCCAGCTACCCGTCCCAGTGTGTCAAAAAAACTTTTCCTGTCCAACCTTGACCTCTTTCCCACATCTCCCCCACCCCGTCCGTCTCATCGGTCCCGAACTAGCACCTCAGCCACAACATCTCCGGGACCAGTGGTGCCTGTAGTCACCGTAATCTGGAGTGCACCGGCCACCCGAGCAGCCAGTGTGGCACGGAGCCACAGCACAGACAGTCCCCCACCTGTGAAGCATCAGAAGTTGGCCAGTGCCTGGCGGGAGAGGGGGAAGACTCCAGCCACCAAAGCCGCTCCCAGGGGTCCAGGTGGGAGTCAGCTGTGACACCTTCCAAGGTGGGGAAGGGTCACAAGAAACACGGCAAGTCTGGGAAGGGCAGGACGGCGGAGAAGACCGCCATCATCCCCGCTGCCCAGGAGGCCCCCGCCAGCATAAGCCTAGCTGCCCAGGAGGCCCCCGCCAGCACAAGCCCAGCTGCCCAGGAGGCCACCGCCAGCAAAAGCCCCGCTGGCCAATGAAGGACCGCCAGCACCAGCCCCGCTGGGCCATGAAGGACCGCCAGCAGCTGAGTCCCTGCAATGGAGACCGCCGTCTCAGGCACCGCTGAACAGGACACCGCCACCTCAAGCACTGCTGAACAGGGCACCGCCGCCTCAAGCACCGCTGAACAGGGCACCGCCATCTCAAGCACCGCTGAACAGGGCACCGCCGTCTCTAGCACCGTTGAACAGGGCACCGCCGCCTCAAGCACCGCTGAACAGGGCACCGCTGAACAGAGCACCGCCGCCTCACACAGCGCTGAACAGGGCACCGCCGTCTCAAGCACCGCTGAACAGGGCACCGCCGCCTCAAGCACACTGCTGAACAGGGCACCGCCGTGTCAAGCACCGCTGAACAGGGCACCGCCGCCTCAAGCACCACTGAACAGGGCACCGCCGCCTCAAGCACCGCTGAACAGGGCACCTCCGTCTCAAGCACCGCTGAAGAGGGCACCGCCGTCTCAAGCACCGCTGAACAGGGCACCGCCGCCTCAAGCACCGCTGGCCCATGAGCACCAAGGGGACTGACGCTACTGAGTCCGTCACGGGCAGAATGAAGCACTCTGGGCACCACGCCCCCTCCAGAACCAGTGGAGAGATCCATCCACTACCTCTGTCCTTAGCAGGATGAAGCACTCTGGGCACCATGCCCCCTCCAGAACCAGTGGAGAGATCCATCCACTACCTCTGTCCTTATCAGGATGAAGCACTCTGGGCACAAGACCCCCTCCAGAACCAGTGGAGAGATCCATCCACTACCTCTGTCCTTAGCAGGATGAAGCACTCTGGGCACAAGGCCCCCTCCAGAACCAGTGGAGAGATCCATCCACTACCTCTGTCCTTAGCAGGATGAAGCACTCTGGGCACAAGGCCCCCTCCAGAACCAGTGAAGACTGTTATCCACTTGAGAGACTGTGGCTTTGCACTCCCCAGGATTGAACAGTGGGCAGACCACCCACTTGTGAGACTTGAGAGACTGTGGCTTTGCACTCCCCAGGATTGAACAGTGGGCAACCCACCCACTGTAGAGACTTGAGAGACTGTGGCTTTGCACTCCCCAGGATTGAACAGTGGGCAACCCACCCACTGTAGAGACTTGAGAGACTGTGGCTTTGCACTCCCCAGGATTGAACAGTGGGCAACCCACCCACTGTAGAGACTTGAGAGACTGTGGCTTAGCACTCCCCAGGATTGAACAGTGGGCAACCCACCCACTGTAGAGACTTGAGAGACTGTGGCTTTGCACTCCCCAGGATGGAACGGTGGGCATGTGGCCCCCTCGTGGATTTGGCGTCGTGCACTCAAGCCGCTGAGGTGCCCCCCCTTTCCCTCCCCCTGAGGTGCCTGTTTAGTTGCTCTCTGATGCCCCTGCAGGGTTCTCTCCGTCATGGTCGGGGATTTTGTGTGGGCCTCACCCATACCGTTTGGGCCCAGTGTTCCACTGACTTAATTGGAGCACTAACTGGACTACTATGCTTGGTATATATTTTGTAAATGGTGTATATATATATTTTTGCCTACTTGATTTTAATATATTACAATTGTTACACTCATTTTCTATTGTCTTTGCATTCTTCCGGGGGGCTTGGGGGGTGTAACTGTGATGTATTAATATGCATTTGTGTGTGTGTTGTAGTGGGTGAGGGTGGGGGTGTTGCGTGTTGCGTGTGTGTTTCCCTCTTTTTTCCCTCCCACCTCCCCTGTGTCGTAGGTGCAGTACTCACTGTGGTCTTCGCCGCCGGCGTTCGTGCTCCTGGTAGAGGAGCAGGAAGAGTATCGCAGGTAGAATTTGGACTTCCGGGTCCATGCTGTCCTCGTTCCTCATGGGGTGTGTAGAGGTGAGCGTTTTCCATTTGAAATTCCTGTTTCCGCCGTGTTTTTATCCGCGGTGAATCCGCCCCGGAAAAGGTAGCGGATTGGCCTGTCATAATAGTGTGGGCGGTACATTGTCTCCCGCCTGTCTGTTGGCGGTAAGCGCCGCACTGTTTGTTTGTACCGCCGTGGCGGTCGGAGTGTTAAAGTGGATGTCTTTGTTGGCGGTTTCCGCCACGGTCGTAATTGCACATTTTCTACCGCCGGCCTGTTGACGGTCTTACCGCCACTTTAACACCGTCCGCCAGGGTTGTAATGACCACCAAAGTCATGGAAACATACATTGACACTGTCACTCCAGTGAGTGATAGACACACATATGCACACATGCACTGGCCCTAACAATCATGTGGTGCCAAACATGAATACTCATTTTTGGGCTTAATTATTTCTAGAGGGTACTCCATTTCATCATTTTTTATTATGATAGACATGCAAAGCCACATTACTTGTGCACTGCAATACCAGTGACTCAGGTATTGTGACTTGTGCATCAAGGGACAATGAGTTACTGTGTGATGCTCATGTGGGTTGAGTTTCGTTCAGGAATTATTGTGCTTTCAATGGTCCATGATATGTGTGCCTGTGTTGTATGTAGGTTACATATTCCACATTGGCAGTGTACCCAGAGCCGTATATGCCCCCTATGACAAAATGATGGCCGGGATCCTGTGTGTTACTTGATGTCAATGTTACGCTAAACATGGATTGGCCATTTATTTAAATCTAACCACTAAAAGATGTATGCTGACAGTGTCTAATTTGATCATCCTTGACAGAATGCATGGGCACAGGTGTAGTCATTGCACCTGAAATGTGTTACTCTGGGCCCAGTGTACCTATATCAGATATTGTAAATCACACTTTGCCCGATTCATTAACTTAGAATAGCGAAATTGGGTGATCTGTGGTAATACAACCAAACTGACACTGTCCGCTAGTTAGAACATGGGTTAGCAAATGTCCTACTTCTGCAATCTTGATGAGGTAGGTCTCTATTTGAAAGCACCTCGGGAATGGCGGCACTCACAGCAACGCTGGCCTGCTGATCTTATCATACCACCATGTCTGTGATAGCCTTCATACTGAGAAGTTAATAATTGTACATATGCTGCACAATATCAGCAGGGGTGTACCAAACGTAAAATAACAAACTATTTAGTCACTTTAAATGTATGATGGAAGCAGTTAGTAGTCCCTTGCACAACATCATGCAAATAAATAGTTTGTGACCATGCATTCACTTTAGAAAATAGTTTGGCTATAAAGTGACACAGATGGCAAATGCACCAGCTCTGTACCACCAATTGTGCCCAAGGCAAAGATTTTGTTGGGCCATGCTACTCAATGATAGGATTTCTACGCCTACTCCGAAAAGCCACAAGATTAACCTGTTTAGTGCTACAGCAATCTGGTAGCATCCAGGCACAATTAGGTTTGGCCATGTGAAATATTTTCTGTCCAGACGTAAGCACATAGAAACAATTAACTGTTTTTGTTTTTTTATGTGTAGCATATGCTTCATTTGTGTACACTACAGCTATGTAAAGTAGCACAAAATATTTTGATACTAGCAAGTGTGCTATACTTTGCATCCATAAATAATTTAAATGCTGCACAAAGTCGAAATATCAGCCTAAGATATTTGCAAAGGTTAGGAAGATCTTTGTATGTATGGACATGAATACTGTTCAGACATGGTTTAAAAAAATGGGGAATATATTTGTTCCTTGTATTAGCATGTGAAATACATCCCATTCCTGGTACACTCACAGGCCCTGAATCATAAAGTGATTTTTGCCACATCACCATCATCTATTGATTCCAAAGCGGCACTAATTTACAAGATAAAGTTGTCTTTTGTAAGTTTGTACAGCTTTTGCGTCAACAAATGATGGTAACGCATATCAGGGCCACTGTTTGTTCAAATTGCATTCCACATGTCCACAAACATTGCATGCAGCATGTCACAAAATCTGCTACTGTCACGCCAGAGCATTGTACTGTACACATTAGTCAAATTTGTACTCACCAACAGGGCCACCAATCACCAGACCCAGTTGGTCCAGCAAATCCTGCTCTCGGGCCACCAGGTCAGCCCATCAATGTTTTAATTGGTGGTTGTTGCGCTGGCTGTTGAAGAGTCTTCTTAGGTGGAACAGCACCTTTGCCCACCTGATCATCCTAGACTCCATGTGATACCCATGTATCACCCTGCCCCCAGCCTCCAACATCGGGGGGAGGAATTGGCACACCAGCCACACAAAAGCCCCCAACTCCTTCTCACCCATTCTCCCCAGACGTGGCCTTCCCAACATCTCTACAACAATAAGGATAAGAAAGGATAAAGAGGGAAAAACAGGGAAAGGAGGTATGGAAAGGAAACTTACAGAACCCAAAAACAGCCCAACAATGCCCCAAATAACAATACCCACTAACACACTCCCAATAGTACAAAGACAGATCTAATCTCAAAAAATGACAAAAAGACACTTACACTGATTAACACAAACACTTACAAAACAAACAGGATACCATGTTATTAGCACACTGAAGACAAAAGCACAATATTCACAGACACAACTCAATACACAGCCACACAGTCTAGAAGAATCACAGACTGCAAAGTGAAAGTGAAAGTACACCCACTGTAACATTTCTGTAAACAGGAAATTCTATTACCTCACTTCCTGTCTCAATGTGGTGCATTTTTATTATATTGCGTGAAATTTTATGAACTTACGGGCTTTGCATCAATATAATTCCCCCACATTCAACGGTGAATGCATTTTTAAAGGATAATTGATTTCATGGGGTGCGGTGTTGCAATTAACGCTAGGGACCAATCGATGTATTATGGGTGTGAGTGTCATTTTTTAACACACATGCGTCATATTTTGACGCATATGCATCTTTTTTGACACTTTTGCATAAAAAAAATCTGTCTAGAACTGTGTTTGTGTCATTTTTCTTTTTTTAAAATACATGCAGCCTATAGCTTTAAAAAGATAGGATGTTATGACCTGCTGTGTGTGTTCTAGGGTTTGGGCACATGTGGCAGACCACACTACTGCGGACCATAATACTCATGTTGTTGTGCAGGATAAGCTCTCTTAACTGACGCAACAGCAACACAAACCTTTGAATAAAATTGGTATTTCCTAGTTTGAGCAGGTGTTGCATCAATAGAGGATAGCAAGGCTATGCAACTAAACAAATAGGCTCATGGCCTGTGTGTTTATGTCTGTGAATTGGCTATTTCAATTGTTGTTGTGCCTCTGTGTGGACGTCACAAGAAGTTTTTTGCATAATTTGCATGTATGAATGTGTTGTAATTGTGTATAACCATCAGATGCCATTCATTGAGGTACATCAGTCATGATAAGTGTTTGGTATATCTGTTTCATCTTATACTGTGTGTACTTCCTTGACTTTGGGGACAAAACATTTCCCATGACAAACTCTACACATGATAGATAGAGGACGGTTGATAATGTCAATGGCAGAAATGTAACCCATCACATTTAATGAAATATTGGATACCACTGCATGCTCATTTGTGTGTATACTACCCATGAGTCAGGCATTTCAGCTGTAGTGTGGTTAGTTTTACGTATTCATTGCGCTTTAGCTTCAGGCTTTTGGCCTTTGTGCATTTTGCCCTGAATATATTTTATTCATTTGCTGACAGCTTAGAGCCTCTGTGCACTCTGCTGTACATGCTTTTTATTAGGCTTCTTACTGTTATTTTTCAAATAGCCAGTTCTACGGTGTTGTTTTTTATTCATATCACACTGTTTTGCCTACCTCAGCACTGGAGTTCTCCATAACATATTTACTCTGTGCTTCAGTCAAGGATACAGTCTGGTACATTGCCGATAGACGTGGTAAGAGTTTAGACTTGGCATTCCTGCGTAGGGACATTTTGTGATCACGATGACATGTTAGTTATAAACTCACTTCCTTGTCCCAATACACGCAAGAGGGAGATTCTGACCAGGGAACCACAACTTGACGCTGACTGCCTCGTTGCAGATGCTGAACCAAGATCACAGGTCTTTGCTCAGGTATGAGGGCTGATATCCCCATAGTGATTCTAATAGGCAAGCTAGAAGCTTAACATGCTGTGCTCTAGATAGAACAAGCAGAGGGAGAGTAGAAACTGTTTGACAATATGATAGCTTTGTTTTTATGTTTTACTCTCCTGGTAACTATTACAATCCTACTGTGTTGTATCGTTCTGGTTATTGCGGCTCACGCCTTAATATCTAAAATACAGTTGTTTTATTAAAACATTATATAAAACTTATACTGTCTTTGTCATTTGTATATGAGATCATATTGGAAATAAGAGAGTTGGTTTGGATCTGAGTAACCACGACTTCCCTGAGAAGTTCCAAAGATGTCATGCGCTCGGCTGCCAAATCATTCCTTCCACATGGGAGAAATGAGGCACTGCTAGTTAGCCGGAGCAAAAACCGGATTTAGGGTGACAGAGTTCTTTACACGTGGGTTAGACTCAGTCCCCCACACCGTTATCGATCCTGCTACCTAGAAATCCAGTAGTCTCATTTAGAATAATGAGAGCCCACACGACATGGCGCCGCCAACGTTTGGTCTGGCTCTAATGATTAGGTCCGACTGACTCTCTTGGTCTCATATATATTTTGACTCCTCGGTTCCGTATACGGAGACGTCCGTGGGGCTGAGGGTTTCCGCCGCCACGGCATAGGTGCTTCCTATTGCTTAGTGGTTGGTTGTTCAAGCTTGAACTTTGAAAGGAAAAAACCCCGATATTGGTGTGCCTTCTCTGACCTGAAGCCGTTTTTTATAAAATGGTGAATCCTAATGTAGTGAACATAGCAATTAATATGCGACATCAGCTCACGGGACATCTATTGACACATGGACTGACAGTCCAGGGGGGTCCAGTCACTTTTGTGGTGGACGCCCATGCAGCCTATAGAACGGAACTTTTTTATTCTTGGGTCGCATTTCCAGCAGTGGATGGGGGAACAAATACTTTTCACGAATACACAGTTGCGAATGTCCCTGGACAATACAGTGCTTACGCTTATTTAGAAATACCTCTATCTTATCAAGTACACCATAATTGGCTTGATGGCGCCCTCCCACACTCAATAGCACAAGTTAGGTTAGGTCCACTGAGTAATGATGGTCCTACCTGGCCTTTATTGGCTACATATACACCACATCCTGCGGTTGCTCAATTGGCAGTGGTTGAAGTTCGTCGTTTATATACAGAATTAACGGCTACATATAGACGATTAGTTCAGTTTGTAATGCAGACATTAAATACGAATGCAGCGCGTGCTGCTCCAGCGCACCCACAGGCTGTGGTTCCGGGTATTAATCCGGCCACTGTACACTCAGTTATGGGTAAAGTGCCGGCTAAACGAGAGGAGACTCCGTTTTGGCTGGCGCAAAAAATGAATACGCTGGAAGCAGTATTTCCCCATACGGGACCTTAGGATAAACATAGAATTTTGACGATGTGTTTGCCATACGGGATGGTTCCTCCGGTGGACCTTTGTAATACCTGGGGCACGGTGTTTGCCGCGCTCTACACTACGGCACACGGTACACCGACATTAGCTAATTTACCGGACGTACTTAAACAGATTCAGGATGAATATGGGGCTGCCCCTGCCTTGGATTTGGGCATGCAGTTGCTGGGCAATTTTGCCACGGTTTCTTCTATTATTTTGAGTAATCTCAAAGGAGAGGCAGTAGCACTAGCAGTGCGTATGCATCTTCGGGATGTTCCGCCGCTTCAACAGGAGCGGGAGCTTCCGAGAATAATAGCGGAAACATATTCTAGTATTGGTCGTGATAGCCTAGGGGCTAGACCACAAAAACCCCAGTTACAGGGTAAAAATAATAAAGATAATGCTAAACAGCAACAACCTGAGGGTTCGAAAAAGCGCTGGGAAAAGAAACAGCAAACACCTAAGAAGGATGATGGGCAGTCTCCGCAACCGGAGACCCCACAGAATAAGTATAATCTCAGGAATAGGGATACTTTGAAGACGCCTGATAGATATCAATACACTGATACACGCCAATCTCGTTCCTTTCAGGACACCTCGGAAAAGAGAAGTGAGAGAGGTGGGCGGTCAGAGCGGAGGACGGAGTACGTGAAACCGAGACAGGATTCACAACGCTCAGCGGAGGTTTCTATTAAACAAGAAGAGAAACCGCTGCAACAAAAACAGCAATTTAAGAAGAAGAAAGTGGCAGCTGTCTCAGTTAGACATGCCGCTCAAGAAGAGAGTTCTCTTGACGAACAAGACATGGGCGTTAGCACTATTAGACAGCGCGGCAGAGGTCACAATAGTTCGCCGGAGTCTTCTAGAGCATCTGGAGGTGAAAGCAACTGATGACTTCATACAAGTCGAGACGGCGGATATGCGTGTCTCTGATCCTGATAGAGTATTTGAAGTGACTCTGCGATTGGAAGGAGACATTGACCGTGTTATAAACGCCATTTTTTGGGACCATGTGGTAAAATCATATGATGTTCTGTTGGCCGAACAAGATTGGCCACCTGACTTTGTTCGCGACTGTCCAGTTGGGGAGGAGGTTATTACACCTTCCTTCTCACCACTTGTTCCGAGAGAACTTGCGGAGTCCTATAGTAAATCATGGGCTCTAGCACACGCCTTGTATAGAAATAACGTGGGGTGGGACAGACAATCACCTTATCATGTAATACCGATAAAGGGCGAACCTCAGCCACAACCGCAATATCCTATCAAATTTGAAGCTAGGGCATCGGTTAGACAAATTCTTACAGAATTGGAGTATCAGGGTGTAATTGAGCCCTGTGTCTCGCCAATGAATAATCCCTTGTTTCCGGTTGCTAAACCGGACCATTCATATAGGATAGTGGTGGATTACAGACATTTAAATAGTCATACACGCACATATGCAATACAGAATTCACACAGCGCAGCGCTTATGAATAATATAGTGCGTAAAAAATACAAGACAACATTAGATATCTCGAATGGATTTTTCTGCCAGAATATAGCGCCCGAGAGTCGGGACTATACCTGTTTCAGTGCGTTTGGCTCTCAGAAAATTTTTTGTCGTTTGCCTCAGGGGTATAAGAATAGCCCAGGACTGTTTTCGGCTCGTGTAACTGAACTGCTGCATGAGTTCGACCCTGAAGCATTATCATATGTTGATGACATATATCTGACAGATGATGAGATTCTGCAACATCTAAGGTGCGTATCGCGCATTGTTGTGGGGTTTGCTAATATAGGCTATAAGTTTAATTTTAAGAAATCAAAGATTGCCTTCCTCAGCGTCATTTTCCTGGGATATGAGTTGTCGAGTGAGGGCAAGAGCTTAGCGCCACATTTTTTGGAGAAATGTGCTTTATTGCAGCCTCCTAATACGGTTCGGAAGCTCCAGTCATTGTTGGGGTTTCTGAATTTTGGCAGAACTTACATTCCTGATTATGCAACGCGTATAAAACCCTTATACGAGTTGATTCGCCCGAATTTTTCGAGTAAACTTTGGACGATTGAACATACACACATACTGCGAGGATTGCAGAGTGATCTCTTAGCAGTTAAACACTTACACACACGGGACAATAAGACACATTTAGAGATCAGGGTGATACCTGGGGCTGTTGGGTTTACTTATGTCACCTTTAATGAAGGGGAGACTGTCCCGATTGCATACAAGTCTCACTTGTATTCAGCTGCAGAGCAACGTTTTGCACAAACTGAGAAAATTCTCACTGCAGTACAGATGGCTGTTATTAAAGAAAGACCGCTGGCCCAGGGTCAACGCATAGTTGTCGTTTCCCCGGTTCCGGCCTTAGAGGCTGTTACAAAAGCGAGTGTTCCTAATTCGAAAGCTTTACACCCGCGATGGATACAATGGGCTACGTCTTTGACAGCCACTGATGTAGATTATGTATTTGACCCTAAACTGCAGACTCAAGAATTTCTTCAATACGAAATAGAATACCCTGTTCCTGCTGGTACATTGCCTATTGACCAATATGAAGTGGTCATGTATACAGATGGGTCTGCGCAACCAGCGGTTGGGACTAAACAACAGTATTCTGCTGCATGTGCGGTGGTGAGCGGCACTATGGAGGGGGAAGTGTTCTGCCCCCGACATACTTATACTAAAACCTTGGGAGATTGCACGGCACAGCTGGCTGAGCTCAAAGCTCTATTGTTAGCGTTGGAGCACGCGGATCCGGCACTTTTAACCTTGCTGGTCTGTGACTCCTACTACTGTGTGCAGTCTTTAAACGAATATTTACACTATTGGAAGATGAATGGGTTCAGAGATTCTAAAGGCAACACCATTAAGCATAAAATGTTGTGGGGTAAGGTTGCGGACCTGAAGGAAACGCTTCCTAAAGTCCATGTTGTGCATACACTTGGACACCAGCGCGTTGGAATACACGTTGCTGGGAATACTTTGGCTGATGAAGCCGTGAAATCGGCAGTGGCTGTCGCCACTGTGGCCGCAGTGACTCGTTCGAGTTCCAAACCAGACACAGAAATATCGGCTGCCATAAAAGCTACTGCTGATGGCACGCCCTTTCCTAAAGGATTTCCTTCAAAATATAGTTACTGCTTGAATGGTGCGCTAAATGCTACTGTTACAATTCCAGGCATTGGTGTACGTGAAATTCCGAATAAAATAGAGAGACCTCGATTGATTTCTGCAGCCCATGAGGGGGTGGCTTCTGCACATGCTGGGGTGGCTGCCACAATTTCACTTTTACAGGCTCGTTACTGGTGGCCTGGTCTCTATAAAGAGATGAAGCAGTATGTCCTTTGTTGTGACATTTGTCAACAAATTAAGGCATCGTCGGCTAGACGCCCGCAGCAGACGCCCCTTCTGATTTCAAACAAACCATTACAGTGTGTGTACTTGGATCATTGTGGTCCGCTGACGCCAGATAGTGCATACAAGTATATATTGGTTGCTGTAGATTCGTGCTCCAGATTTGTATGGGTATGGCCACAACGCTCGGCTGACGCTCGCACTGTTAATAAAGATTTGCGCATCTTTGTCGATATATTTGCAGTTGCGGCTTTTCATTCGGACCAGGGCCCTGCTTTTGCCTCTAAGGCATTCAGGGACACCATGGCTTCGTTGGGGGTCCAGCTCCAATTCTCGTCTCCATTTCATCCTGAGGGAAATTCTGTCGTGGAGCGTTTAAATCGTGATTTAAAGCAGTCCTTAACGGCCAGAGTTATAGGTACGGGTCGTGGTTGGCTAGCCCACCTATATGGAGTACAGAGAGCACTTAATAACTTGCCTAGAAGGTCACTGGGGGGTCGTACTTCATATGAGTGCCTGTTTGGAACATAAATGTATGTTCCTGATCTAGATGGTCCTGGTGTGGAGGCGGCAGATACGCCCTTTGACATAAATGATCGTGTCACTGTTTTACAGGATTTACAACAATTCCGTGAAGTTAACTCTTCTGCCAGTGCTGCCTCCTCAGGAATTAAGGATGATCCAGTAACACCTACTGGTTGGATACCCAGGATTGGGGATCTGGTGCGTGAAAAGGTCACAGTTAAAAAAGAATTTGGTCCTTCTTATCGAGAACCTGTCCCTGTGTTGGGGGTGAGCGGCACGAGAACTGTGATTTTACCGCCGCTGCGAGGGGCCAAAGGAAATCGCTTTGTTTCCATTGATAATGTCAAGTTACAACATGTGGCCGATTCTGCACAGCAGACCAAGAGGGACACCCAGTAGTTCCGGAATCCCTCTCACTACTGGGGAAGAAGTCCCGCTGCAGGTGATTTTCACCGACACTGTTTCCTCTCCGAGCTTGGGGAGGGTGGATGATGATCTTGCGATTGTTCCACCGACGGCGATTAATATGGAATCTTGTGATCAACTTGCTGTACGTTCTACTGACGTTTCTGAACATGTGGTTTATAGCGTGCCACGGCGAGAGCCTCTGTCTGCTTCTTCGTTCACAGTTGCACCTTTTGCTGGAACTGCTTCTGGCTGCTTCAACGACGCTGATAATGATGGGTCCGGCTCCTCGTCTTCGATGTCTTCTGTCCACGGTCCACGACGGCTGCTGGGATGGCTTAAACGAACATATTTTGTTTTTCCTTGGAACTATTTTTGGCTGTTTTTGGCCGTGATGACTATTTTATTATGGTTGGGATTTGTGGTTACTTTTTTTCTGCTAATACATGGTCATTTTCTTCCTGATCGATCTGACATTAAGCACGTGGAGACTGTGTTAAAACCACATTTTTCGTCTCATATGGTTCGAAGAGACTTGTCCACAGTGAACATTTCTGCTATACCAGTTCCGGATGGAATTGTGTGGGATAAAGTAATGTTTGATATATATGGTCCCACTGAATTGATTCAAATACCGTATGTCCTCAAATTATCAATGAATGATATTGTTATACCTGGCATTGTTTCTGATGATTGGGATGTGAAGACAGTAGATTCTATGCTAACGGATTTGCAATATTATACTGTCTACGACGATGAAGATGCTTACCAATTTAGAGATAATCATGGTGACATGTTTTGTTACAACTATTATGGACACCACTTTATTCATAAAGCTAGTAGCCCTAAGTCAATGTTTAATTATGTGCAATGGGAACATTGCTTGACTCCTCCACAAGGGAGTTCAAAAACGTATTATGACAAATTTGCATATTTTGCTGGGCATGATCCATGTAATGCTAGGTCCTACTATTTTAAAGTTACACCGTATTCTAATAAGCAAATGTTATTGACCGATACTAAATTACTGTATTCCAATTTGTTTGTATCTAAACTGTCGGTCGAGGGATATGAATACTGGTTTAAAACTGTTGACTTGAAAAGTGTTTGGGGTACGAAAAATTGGCAAATGTAAGGCAGGGACACGTTATTTAGAACATGTATTATCCCTGTGCAGATGATTTTCCTCAATGACACAGTACAACAGACTAGCTGTTTGGGCTTAGCAACGATTAGGGAGTTAACTTTGCCTAGTATACCTGTCCCTTCTAAATTAAAAAATTGGCAGCACTATGTGAATGCTACTTTCAGTGACTTTACACATTGGGTCCAGAATGGTACACTTAACACTTCATCGTTACATCCAGGCGGGTGGTTATTATGGCCTGTAGACACTAATAAGTGTCATCAACGTTTTGTCACCTTTTCAGGGGGGTTCAGGACTAGTAGGGCAGACCCTTGTTATGTTTCACCAGAACATGCTGATATAATAACTACATACAGTGTGGGGAAGCTTTGTCAGCAATGGTTGAAGTCATCCACGCTGGATGCAGTTAAGTCACATCTCATGTTACTGTCTAATAATACTGATTTACAAGATTTTTTGTCAGGTCCCAGAGTACCACGGAAGAAAAGGTTCTTATACGAGGTTTATAATGAGATTTGGAAGCTTTCACAACAAGAAGCTGCAGCCCGGTTGAGGCAGATTGATCAAAAAAATCTGATGCAGACTTTGTCTGTTGTAGATAATGGCATGCATACCCTTTCTGAACGTGTTTACACGATTGACAGCATTGTTTCCTCTGCCATTGACATTATTAAATCGGACATGTCTTCTTTATATCATGGGCAGAGTCAGACGCGGTCCATCATGCAGCTGGGTTGGACTCTTCAGACCTTGAAGGCGGGTCGCGTTCCATGGCAGCACGTTCGTGCCAGAGAGATCTTTATCTCTTTTAATTTAACTTGTCAACAACAACTGATGGCTAAAAAGGAAGCGACATATGTTATGTTGAATATTGAGAAATTAGAGAAACTGCCTTTCACAGTAGCTGAGATTCCGTCAGCTGAATGGTTGATCCATGGGGTTATTAATTTGCCTATCTCTACTTTGCAATTTACTTCTTGTTTGACGCACATTCCGGTGGGTAGGTATGAACTATTGGGTGACAGTTACATACACGAGGTGTGGGACCTTCCCTTTCAGTACAGATGTGTTAATGGTTTGAAGGAGGTTTTTCTTAGCGGCAGCGAATGCGAAGCTTCTGTCAGCCATTCAATGGTTTGTAAACAGCTGTCCTTGCACGGGGCGTGTAACGCTTCGATTGCTAACTTAGCTTGTTATCTGAAGGGAGTTCCAGTCCCGGTTATTAAAAACACTTTCCAGGTGCTTTCTAACGGCAGTTACATTGTTCTTAACAGCGAACGCTGCTGTGGCATGCGTGCCGGAATAGTTTACATTGTCGTTGTCGACAAGGCCCTTTACGTGCTGCGGGAATGTGTTGTTTCCCCCCACTCAATTTAGGGAGGTAGCAGACATCTGGCCTCATATTGCTACTTCCAAGGTTGATTTCGACAAGTTGAGTCGGCTGAAAGCTTTATTGTTTCAAAAGCATGTGGCCCTTACATCTGCTAGCGAGACCTACGCACTTCAGGTGGCAAGTTCATCGGCGGAGATACAGTCCCTTTTGAATACTAACTTTCCGAATCACTTCGGTGAACTTGTGGGACGTATATTTAATGCATCCAGCACCGCTGGTATTGCACATTTTTTCAAAGTCGTTGGTATTGGTTTTGCTCATACCTTCTCTTCCATATTCGGTTTGATACCTTCAGCTATACATTCTATTTTCGGAAGCATTTTTGGGGGTTTCCCGATTACTTTGGTTTTATTGGCTTGAGTCTTGCTGTTGTTGCTATTTTTTCGCAATGGCTGTCCCGTCACGACGAGATCCTGTACTGCTGCTCCCATCAGCGCAGCTGTGTCGTGAACGCATGATGCAGCATTTTGGAGCGACACTCCTGGGACATTTGGAGTGCGACTGGTCTCTGTCATTCAGACCGGTTTTGGATTGTGTGCAACCCGTGTTTCGATGCCTTTGGTGCTCATTTGAACATGCACTGGCTCTCTGTCTCTCATTGCAGCGCCCTCCAATGGTCGATACTGATCTGTTGATGTTCCCGATTAGGGCTCATTCCCAGACTTGTGCACTACGGATGCGCTTGCTTCGTGAGGCAGTTTATGAGATTCCCTTCCTGGAGGAAGATGGTATTGTCTCTTTCATAGGCCCTGCACGGGGTGCCGCCCTGAATGGTTTTGGGGCTTTGGATCACACCTGCTCCATGGTACTTTGTGGCGTGGATCTTCCGATATTGACATATATCGAAGTGGAGGAGCTCCTGCGTTCTATTGCTTCTATCTGACGATTTGATTTTTACAAAATTGACACTATATTGAATTTGGTTTTATGACCACTTGTTACCTAAATTTATGACTTTGTTGTCTTCTCACCTTGTCGAAATACTTGTTTTAGGTATTGTTTATATTTAGGGCATCCTTTTATATTATTGGAACCACTTGCTACCGACAAGGGGAGGGTGTAGTGTGGTTAGTTTTACGTATTCATTGCGCTTTAGCTTGAGGCTTTTGGCCTTTGTGCATTTTGCCCTGAATATATTTTATTCATTTGCTGACAGCTTAGAGCCTCTGTGCACTCTGCTCTACATGCTTTTTATTAGGCTTCGTACTGTTATTTTTCAAATAGCCAGCTCTACGGTGTTGTTTTTTATTCATATCACACTGTTTTGCCTACTTCAGCACTGGAGTTCTCCATAACATATTTACTCTGTGCTTCAGTCAAGGATACAGTCTGGTACATTGCCGATAGACGTGGTAAGAGTTTTGACTTGGCATTCCTGCGTAGGGACATTTTGTGATCACGATGACATGTTAGTTATAAACTCACTTCCTTGTCCCAATACACACAAGAGGGAGATTCCGACCAGGGAACCACAACTTGACGCTGACTGCCTCGTTGCAGATGCTGAACCAAGATCACAGGTCTTTGCTCAGGTATGAGGGCTGATATCCCCATAGTGATTCTAATAGGCAAGCTAGAAGCTTAACATGCTGTGCTCTAGATAGAACAAGCAGAGGGAGAGTAGAAACTGTTTGACAATATGATAGCTTTGTTTTTATGTTTTACTCTCCTGGTAACTATTACAATCCTACTGTGTTGTATCGTTCTGGTTATTGCGGCTCACGCCTTAATATCTAAAATACAGTCGTTTTATTAAAACATTATATAAAACGTATACTGTCTTTGTCATTTGTATATGAGATCATATTGGAAATAAGAGAGTTGGTTTGGATCTGAGTAACCACGACTTCCCTGAGAAGTTCCAAAGATGTCATGCGCTCGGCTGCCAAATCATTCCTTCCACATGGGAGAAATGAGGCACTGCTAGTTAGCCGGAGCAAAAACCGGATTTAGGGTGACAGAGTTCTTTACACGTGGGTTAGACTCAGTCCCCCACACCGTTATCGATCCTGCTACCTAGAAATCCAGTAGTCTCATTTAGAATAATGAGAGCCCACGCGACACAGCATGCTAGGTAGGTACAGTGTTTGTGACACAGAGTCTCAAATCCAATCCGAAAATTGTTATGTACACCACAGTTTGAGTCATGTACCCGACCTATGTTTCTCCTGTGGCTGTGGAGGACCAGCAGACCATGCTGCATGTGTTCACATATTTCCAGTGGTTCATTGCACAAAGGTGTCCAGTTCAATTGTGTGGCCCAGTGTACCCTGTGTCAGTATTGGCCTCCATGTTGTCATAGTTATGTTCAGGTCTAGTCATGAGTCTGTGCAGCCATACCCTGAATTAACAGAGTATCATTCAAAGCAGATTTGACCTAAAGCCAAAGATCAACTAACAACACACATGGGGATAGTCCAGCTATGGCACTTCAGAACTTTAATAAGGCTGACGACAGGGCAACCTTGGTGTGCTTAAAAACTTTATGGATGAGTAATAGGAAACAGGCAGCTTTCATCACAACATGTGTACACAGGGTGGGCTTGAAAATTCCCACTGCAACAGGGAACATCAGTGCCTCTGTGCTAATTAATCTCCCAGCTAGTCACCACGCAAGCACCATCAAAAGGTGGCGGCAGAAGTGAATCTGTGTGTGGACCGTCAAGGCACAAACATGTTTTGTCTACACATACACATTGGCAACATTTGTTTGTTGTGCTGGAGGCACCGTACCGAATCCATGCATACAGCCATAGCACACTGCCACTGTTTGTCAATAATGAATACATGCAAAACCAGACAAGGGATGGGGGCTGGATTAGGAAATTCGAATACATGTCCCAGAACTGAATATGGTGAGTAAAATGATTAAACTATACTATCCATTTGAGGATTCATCGTACACCTACCAGACACAATACGCCAGGAGGAAAGAGAGGGCATGGAAAGCAACTATGAGACAAATGTAGCCACAGGGAACCTCTATGGTTAATGCAAAGGCAGGAACCAGTCAGGCTAACAGGATGCAGGCTCTGTCAGGAACAAACATGAACAAGGAAAATACACAGTAAGCAGACTCTGACTGGGAAAAGCTGGAACAACACTGTGGGAACTAAAAACAGTTTCTGCTGTGGGCTGCAACGTTACACAATCCCCCAAAGGCTTTGGTACACACGTGATTTGTATGCCAACGCACAGCAAGGAACTTCAGAAAATGGCAGCTTCAAAGCAGTTCCAGGCAGCAGCAAGGGCAGGGCAGAGTGAAAAGGCTGGTCTGCATGGAAGTGCTCATAGGTGTGTGCAGCTTCAGTCTCTCACAAGTCCTGGAGTTGAGAATCAAGTTCAAAGGGCCAAGTGGACCTTTCACATGGGAAGCAATGGACAGCTGATTACAGGTCTCATCGACTACCAGGCTGTGCAATATTTTACCTGAAGTCAATGCAGACTGATAAACTATGACTATGGCATGCCATACTGAAGTGGGAAGCACACAAGAGTGAGAATGGGAGTCTGCGTGTGTGTAGATGAAGATTCTCAGGGTACAGATAGTCAATTTTCAGGGCCCCCTAGAGAAGGGTGGGAGAGACTTAAAACATGGCAGTGGCAGGACTTATTACCTGGGATGGACTGCAGAGGGCATGTCTTGTGAGCAATGCTTGTCATACCTGGGGCACTCGTGCTATCCATTTTCAGCTTAGATGGACTTCTTGTCACACATGCTCCTTGCAGAGATAGCTGATGTCACACTTACTGCTGTCGAGGGTCTGGTCATACATTCCTGTTACCAATGCAATAGCACATCCACTGCCTCATGTATGAGACACTTTTTTACCTTATGATTGATGGTGTCTTAGTTGTGTGTCATTTGCTGCAATGGACCATGTTGGCAACATGGATGTGTCTCATAGCTGTGGTCCTCTGATATTGCCCTTCACATGTGAAATAGACAGGGTATATGTCATTTACACTGTGTGTGATGTTGGCTGTACATTCATACCCATCAAATTTGATGTGGCTTTTTCAGTATCCTAATCTGTATTTCTGCAATGGCCCATGAGGCTAAACTCTGATTATGATTCCAAGGGATCATGTGATGCATAACAAACTACCCAGAGCATGGTTGAGTGATGAAGTGAGGTGTTTAATGACATATGATAACAAAGTGGTGATAGTGACTATAGTTAGAAGAAGTTTAGTACGATCTGTTGTCTGCGACGCAATCCTGCAGCTGTGTTTAGATGTTCCCCCTCATTTTCACAGACAGCATTCTCCTCTTCCTCCTCTTCAGGCATTTGTGGGTCTGGTTCATAGAGGGGAGTGTTCCTCCTTACACAAATGTTGTGCAGGATGGCACAGGTCAAAAAGATCTTGCAGACCATTTCAGGTGAATATAGGAGGCTGCCTCCGGTGATGCCCAGGCACCTGAATCTGGACTTCAGGATGCCAAAAGTCATCTCAACTATGGTGCGTATCCTAAGATGTGCCTCATTATAGGCACGCTCTGCTGCTGTGTTTGGGTTGGCATATGGGGTCATGATCCATGACTGCATCCCGTAACTCTGAGCAGCTGAAAGAGAAAATGAGGGTAAATATTTGGCTGTTGGTTGCACCTTGCACCTTGATTATCACTTTGTATGGCAGTTGTTATCTTGTGTCATCTGTGACTCTTCAGTGTTTGTGGGATTGTGTGGGATCCTAGGCTTCTGTGATGTTCTTTCTGCATTGGGTTGTTTAACTATCAAAACTGGTGTTTGGCTGATTGACCTGATTGCTGTTCAGTGTGTATCTCCCATGCATTATGTAATGTGAAAGTGTCTATGGGCCTTTACTGAAGGTGGCATAATACTTCCACACACACAATTGATTCCACTCTGGTGGTAACACGGTTGCACTATATAGGCTGAACATCTCATCCAATTTGACATATGTAATTGCATGTGAAGTGCAGCAGTGAGGCCCTTTATTTGGCTAGGTGATAGTGCACAACACATCTCCATACAATGGCAGCACTGAAGTGTTCACAACTGACAAAGCACAATTATCCCATGTGTGACAAGTTCTATGCAAACCTATTTTTGTGCCCTCACCGAGTTGGCTCATGTGCAAACATGTACCTACACTACTGAACTTGCTCCAGGTAAGCTGGCTAACTTGGTTGTGGGGGTGAAGGTTTTAGTTTCAGAAGGTCCATGTGCCTGTACATCTGTTATGTATATGGGGAATTGTCTCAACCCGTACGTGTAGCAGTGTGCACTTTGCATTAGTGTCACATCCACATGTTTTCATAGCACAGTCCACTTCCTTATTGCTAGCGGGCAATGTCACCCCAGGAGTGATGTGAGATGTTGGTACTGCCTCAATGATTCCATGTCACCTTCATTAGAGTCAGCATCATCATGCTATGTGCCTCATGTTGTTTGACCTGCAACAAAACACACTACACACCCCTTACACAGGACGTATTGGTTGGAAGGGTGTGTTATTGAGTGTTATTGATGTGATATTGAAAGATTCATCTTCCAAGTTGTACTGCCAGTCAAGGCCATGTCATTGTCACTGTGTGGTTTTGAATTGGTCCTGTGTGGCTCTGGAGTGGCATCTCTTGTTATTTGCATCTGTCATTTGTCCATAGGTGTGTATCCCATTGGGTCAGGATATCAAACATGACTACCAGTGTCACAACCTCAGTGTCTTCCTGGCCACGTGTCAATGTAGTGGTGTATGTGTTGTGTGTCCCACAGGGTTGCTATGCTGTGTGTAAATTCCTAGGTTTCTGTACCAACAAATAGGCCATTGCCATATCATCCATCCTGGAAGTGCTGATTGATGGTGCTGTGGCGGAAGATGAATGAATCATGTACACTCCCAGGATACTTTGCCACGATGTTGGTGATCAATCCACGGTGCTCCACAATGGCCTGCACATTGATGGAGTGTGTGTGCTTTCTGTTGCGGTATAGATGCTTCATTGCAGCAGGTGGCACAATCCGTACATGTGTGCAGTCAATGGTACCATGCTTCTGCTGTGTGTTTGGGAATCTGATGTGGTGGGGTGTGAGGGAGATGATGGCATCAAGTACCTTGGGAAGAAAGGCAGAGGATGAGGGCTGTGAGATCCCGGCAACCAGGGCACCAGTGGTTTGAAAAGAGCCACTTGCCAACATGTGCAGGACAGATAGCAGCTTGGTCTCTGGTGAAATGATGTGGGGTGTCTGCAAGCTGGGTACCAACTGTGGCTCAATGTGGCACAGCAGCTGCCGTATGGCTAGCCAGTTTAGTCTGCACCTCTGGATGATGTCATGTTCCCTGAGGCCCTGAAGGGTTGTCCTGGTCCTGAATATCCTGTCCTGCCTTCTGCGTTGCCTTTGGGGTCCCTGTCGATGTGGTGGTAGCTGCTGCTGTTGCTTCTGAGCTCTGCGTCTTCGTGCATGCTGGATGAATAGCACCTCCATGTCTTCCTTTTTGAGCTCTGATGTTCCTTCTGTAAGTTTTCCTTATGTAGTGCTGTGTTTGCCCCATTTTAACACCTGTCCTGACCCAGGCGTTAAATTTTGGCACAAATCGGGATTTGCACCATTTTCCTGCTCCGTCTACCAGCTGTGCGCCATTTTTGCGCGATTGGATAAATATGGCGCAAGGGTGTTTAAGTCACTTTTTAGACGGGAACGCCTACCTTGCATCTCATTGACGCAAGGTGGTTTCACGTATCCAGAAAATTACGCACAGTGGGATATTTTGAAGTTAAACGGGTCTAGCTTCAAAGTATAAATGTGGTGTCAGCTTTGCACCGAATTAGTGTAAAAAAAATGACGCTAATCCGGCGCAAAGGGAGTATAAATATGGGCATAAATGTTTGCAATTATGCTGGAACAGAGTTCTAACTGCCCTTCCACTCACAGCTCCTCAAGGCAAGCTCTAAAGGCTTCTTGGTTCTTCTATCTACACCTAGCGGCTACCTTCCATCAGGAGAGAGTTAGGCAAAGCCCAGGACCTGCACTTCTCTCTGAGCTTCTGACAATGTTATGTTATGTGTATTTGTAGTGCACAACTCATCCAGGAGTGTACTTTGGTGCTAAGGCAGGAGCTGTATGTTCAGAGCAAATGTTGGGGCTAGGTAAAGAATCTAGTCTTCAGTTTCTTGCAGAACTTCACAACTGTGAAGAGGCTCTGATGTTCAAGGAAGGGTCATTTAGGCTTTAGGAGCAAGGTAGGTGTGTATGTTGAGAGGTGTGTGCAATTAGGAATCCAGGAAAGGGGCTGGTATGTTTTTGAAGGTTTATGCAGTTGTTAAGACACAAGAGGCCAATATTGTGTAAGGCTTTGTGTGTATATGAGGACTTTGAAAGGTGCTCGTTTGTGGATTGGGAGCCAGTGGATCTCTTTGAGTTGTGGGGTGATGTGAGTGTGGGGTGGGAGGTTGAGGGTGAGTCTGGCTGCTGAGGTTTAAACGGTCTCAAGTCTTCTGGTCAGTTCCACATTAATTCCAGCATAGAGTGCTTTAATGTAGTCTAGCTTGCTGGTGATAAGAGCTTGACCGATGGGTCTGCTAGTGTTGGTGGGGAGTCATCTGAAGATCTTCCTGAGAATCTTGGGAGTGTGGCAGCATGAGCTGGAGACTGCGTTCATTTGGCCAGTCATGGTGGGCTTGTTGTCAATTACTATTATGATATTCTTTGTGTTGGTTGCTATGAAGGGGGTGAGTCCAAGTTCAGCACACCAGCCCGTGGACACCCAGAGTGAGGAGTCTCTGCTGAACATTTCTACTTCCATCTTGTCTGTGTTGGAGCTTGAGGCAGCTGGGTTTTATCCATCTGGCAACTTCATTCTTACAGGAGGACAAACTGGTCTGGGCATTTGCTGTCTTGTCAAAGAGGAAGACTATGAGTAGGGTGTCTTCAGTATAGGATATTGTGTTTGTTTTGTAGGAGCAGGAGATACTGGTGAGTAGGATCTCGTGGCATGGAACAAAGCAGGGTTCAGTGAGGAATCTTGTGGAACTCCACAGATGAAGTTGACTACATTCAAAGTGAAGAAAGCCAGGCTGACTGATTAGGTGTGATCTGTAAGGAAGGAGAAAATTCAGCGAAGCGCAGAACCTAAGATGCCGGCTTTCTGCAGTCGTATTGGATAAGGATGGCGTGGAAGATGGTGTCAAGGACTGAAGAAAGTTCCAGTAGGGTGAGGTCCAAGTAGTCGCTGATTCCAGGCCCTCTCTCCCCTGCTTCTGCATCACTCTCTCCTGCTTTCTGCCTCATTCTCATTGCCTTCTACTCCTCTCCCCTTGTTTTTCTGTTTTCTTTCTCCTGCTTTGTGTCTCATTCTCACTGCCTTCTCCTCCTCTTCCCCGTTTCTTCTGAGTGCTTTCTCCTCCTTTCTGCTTAATGTTCACTGCTTTCTCCTTCCTTTCCCCCATTTTTTAGTGCCTTCTCCTTCTTTTTTCCTTGTTTTTACTGCTTTCTCCTCCTCTCCCCTATTTTTCTGAATGCGTTCTCCTGCTTTCTACCTCACGTTTACTGCTTCCTCCTCCTTTTCCTCAATTTTTCTGACTATTTTCTCCTGCCTTTTGCCTCATTTTCACTGCTCTCTCCTTCGTGTTCCCCATTTTTCTGAATACTTTCTCCTACTTTTTGCACTCTTCTACCACTGTGCATTCCTTTTTTCCCCATTGCTGCTCCCACCTGCTTCCTGGCTCCACTCACCGCCTCCCAGCGCCCCACCCTCCTCCCAGGATCTTTTTAATGGAGTCCACAGCGTGACCCCATTGAGCAGGTCCCAGGCCCACTCTCCTGTGCTGCTGCTGCATCACTTCCTCCTGCTTTGTGCCTTGTTCTCACTGCCTTCTCCTCCTCCTTCCCCTTTTTTCTGAGTGCTGTCTCCCACTTTCTGCCTCATTCCCACTGCCTTTTCCTCCTCTCCCTCTGTTTTCCTGAGTGCTTTCTCCTGTTTTCTGCCTCATTTGCACTGCTTTCTCCCTCTTTTCCCCCTGCTTTTCACTGCTTTCTCCTTCCTTTCCCCCGTTTTTCTGAGTGCTTTCTCCTTGTTTTTGCCTCTTTTTTACTGCTTTCTATTCCTCTCCCCCATTATTCTGAGAGCTTTCTCCTGCTTTATGCCTCGTTGTTACTTCTATCTCCGCCTCTCCGCCCCTCTTTTTTTGGTTGCTCTCTCCTGCCTTTTGCCTCGTTTTCACTGATTTCTCCTTCCTTACCCCTGTTTTTCTGAGTACTTTCTCCTGCTTTTTGCCTCCTTTTTTTACTGTTCATTCCTTTTTTCCCCAGTGCTGGTCCTGCCTGCCGCCGTTTTCCCACCTCCCGCCCAGCCCCGCCCACCGCCTCCCAGTGCCACTCACAGGACCTACTTAGTGAAGGCCACAGCTCCAAAGGCAAGCACGACTGCGCCTGTCCATACCTGGACCACAGCCAGTGCCAGGAGCCCGGCTCTTCCACCCCATGAAGAGACACCACAGCTGACCTCCAAGTCTTGGACCCTGGATGCACCAACAACCACTGCTGCTGCACATTCCAACGGACCACCAGAGGGCCATTCTCCTGTTGACACTGCCGCCTGAACTTTAGAATCGAAGCAACCAACAACACCAGCAGCACTGCAAATGTGGTTGTGCTCTACACATCTAGTGAGACCACCACAACACAACTCCAGTGCATCCTACTCAGTGCACGTTCACTATTTAAACATGCCACTGAGATCTGGGACACAATCTCCTCCTTCACCCCAGATTTTATCTTCTGCATAGAAACTTGGCTCAACTCTGCCTCTGCACCAGACATCACCACTGCTATCCCTGAAGGTCGTAACACCGGGGGGCTGAACCAACAAGCACAGAGTTCAGAGTTGGAATTGCCATCATCTATAAGGACACCCTCCACTTCATGACATCCCCTTACGACCCAACACCGGTAATGGAACACCTCAACTTCCAACTCCACACAGATGGAAAAAGCACCATCAAAGGCACCCTTGCATTCCGAAACGCCTTGCCCCGCAAGCAATCGACTCCAAGCACTACATATTCCTAGGGGACCTCAGCTTCCACTTCGATGACCCCAGCAATGCCAAAATTGGCATCAAACAGCTCGTCACCAACCCTATCCACTCACACCACTCACCTGATCCGACCACCACTTCATCATGTCAGGATCCTGGCACCATGTCCCTAAGATCCACGGGAAGAAACTGGAAAAAGGTATCAGAAGATCAGTGGAACGACACTCTCCACTCCCATGTCTAAGTTTCTAAACATGACTCTAAACAAGAAGCAAAGAGCTTCTCACAGTGGCTTACAGAATGCGCAGATGCAATTGCCCCCACCAAGACAGCAAAGGTCAAAGAACAAAGCAAAAGTGCAAGCTGGTTCACAGAAGGACTGCACTCCACCAAATGCAACTGCAGACAACTTGAAAGGAAGTGGCACACCAGCAAAAGAACAGAAGACCGCACTGCCTTCAGGACTGCTCTGAACAAGTACCACTGCCTCCTGAAAGAAATCAATAAGAATACACAAGCACAACACACCAAAGCCAGCACAAACCTCAGCAAAGAACTCTTTGCCTTTGTGAAGGAGTTCACCAGTCCAGCAGTCACCAAAAATGACATCATTCCCTTCCAAAAACTGTGCCACAACCTCACTTCTTCCACAACAAGATCTCGGCCAATTACGAAAACTTTGAATGCCAACCCTCCACCACAGACAGCATCAACCAGCTCACACGCATGAAAACAAACCCCAAACACCTACTCATCCACTGGGAAATATTCACCATGCAAGATACTATCTCCATTGTGCACTCGGAAGCACCCACGGGCCCTTGCCCCATCACGTCTTCAACCTCAGAAGCAAGACAATCATTGATGAGCTAAGGAAGGTCCTGAATAACTCCATCACTGAGGCCTCCTTCCCCATCCAGCAAAAGTCCTCCAGAAGGCAATCAACCAGCATGTCACCTAACACCTAGAAGACCACAACCTCTTGGACCCCGCCCAATCCAGATTTTGAGCTAACCACAGCACTGAGAAAGCCCCTATTGCTCCCGCAAATTACATCAGAGCCCTCCTGGATGATGGGGAAACAGCAGCCCTCATCCTCCGGAACCTGTCCACTGTATTTGACATAGTCTTTTACCACATCCTGATCAACAGACTCCACTATATCAGGATTAAAGGAAGCACTCTCAGATGGATCCGGCAGAACCTAAAGGATGCATCTCCTACCATTCACCTCAGAGGCCAAGACGATCTGTAGAGTCCCCCAGGAATCTCCCCTCGGCCCGACCCTCTTCAACATTTACATGACCCCCCTGGCCACCCCCATCAGATCACACAGACTCAACATCATCTCCTACACCGATGACACACAGCTCATCTGCTTACTGTCTAAGATCCCTCCACCACCAAAGCTAACTTCAAAATATGCATGATGAATGTATAGGACTGGATGAAGGACAACTGTCTCAAACTAAACACCAAAAAATTGAAGTCCTCGTCTTTGGGAACAACACTTTGCCATGGACTGACACATGGTGACCAGCAGAGCTTGGTAGCCCCTCCCCTTCCCTAAATGTCAGTACCCGCAACCTCTGCATCATCCTGGATAGCAAGCTATCCATGAAAAAACAAGTCATCCACCTACTTCCACACCTTTCGTCTACTCTGCAAGATTTTCAGGTGGTTCCTAACAAATACCAGAAGGACCGCATGCAGGTCCTCAGCACCAGCAGGCTGGACTATGGAAAGATGCTCTACATAGGAATCACAGCACACTTCCTGAAGGGACTCCAGGCAATACAGAACTTAGCCACACGGCTCATATTCAATCTCCCCAAAAGGACCCACATCACAACCCATCTCAAGAAACTACACTGGCTCCGGATTCAGAAGCAATGTCAGTTCAAGATGTTGACCTATGCCTACAAGGCCCTGCACAACAAAGGACCAGCATACATCAACAAATGCCTGACCTTCTACCGACCGACCAGACACCTTTAATCAGCTTCCCTCTCCCTTGCAGACACCCCACAGATCCGTCGAGCCAACAGCAGAGGACACTCCTTCTCACACCTGGCAGCCAAGGCTTGGAACAACCTCTCCCTTCACCTCAGGACCACACTGTCACTTCAGGAATGCAGAAGAAAAATAAAGATCTGGATGTTCAAATGATCATACCTTCAAGCAGCAGCATACAGTTCCAGCACCTCAAGACCCTCACCAGTGATTTGCCATGCTCTATAAATGTTTGATTGATCATCCAGATATTCTTCATGGCAGCCATGACAGCGGTCTAGGTGCTGTGGTTGGCTTGAATCCAGATTGAGTGGTGTCGAGGAAGTGGTTATCAGTGTGGTGGGTTTGTTTATTATCTTTTCCATAAATGTTGTCAGGTCAGGTAGTGTAGCAAGGGGATAGGTCAGTAGTTGGCAGGAGTGTTCCATTCTGCTGAAGTTTTCTTGAGGAGCGAGAGTACTGGGGCATGCTTCCAGGCATCCGGTTAGGTAGCTGAGATACGTGAGTCATCCAGGGTCGGGGTGAGGGCTGTGCTGATAGGGTCTTGTCCTTTGATAAAGATGTGGTGAGGGCAGGGATCCTACAGTGCTCCAGAGTGTTTGGACTGAATTTGTATTGTGGATTCTTGAGTAGTTATGTTGGGCCAGGTGATCAGCGTGATCCTCTGGATGTTGGTAAAGATTGGGCGTGGATGGGTCTGGTTGGGACTTAAAGTTTTCATAGGTGATGGTAATCTTGTTGATGAAGAATAGGGACAGCTGGGAGCTGAGAGAGTGTTATGCTGGAGAACCTTTCTGAGTGAGAAGTGAAGTTTCCTTGGCCTGTGGTCTTCTTCAGCACCAAGCCATGGTCCTCAATGCAGCCTACACTCTTTGCCTGCATTCACCAGCCCCCATGCATCTTGGCCACTTGCAGGGCACCTGTGTGTCCACCTGGAGTCAGAAGGGTACCTCCCCAGGGGTATTCTCTGAAGGACCAGTCCACAAATGTTCCAGGGGAACCATCACCTATAGGAAGCCTACCTTCTACTGGCAGTCAGAGGGAGTATGGAGCGAGTGACACTTGCCATGGAAATACAAGTGCCCAGAGCCTAACGCAGTTTAAGTCAAGAATATCTCTCCTTGTTAGACAGGGGTCCATCAACGAGGTGTCATTCTGTCATTGTTTCTGCATATTCCAGTGCTTCAAAAAGTTATTTCCTTGTGCAGGTGTTTTTATTGGGATATAAAGTGCTAGAAAGCAGGCACATCTGCCTAATCAACATATGGCAAATCATCATCACTCCACCTCTGCCTATTCATTCCTGGATGGCCCTAATAACTTTTCATGATGTTAACTTAAAGTTGTCACTGACATAACTCTGTAAGAGCCTAAAGCCTAGCTGACACTGCCAAACTGTTTCCTTCCCAACAAATCTTCAAAGGGTCCTTCTGGAACGAATAGAGAAAGAAGTCTCTCTTCTTTCCTTTTCAGCCTGTGGAAAATGCACACCAAAGTGTGTTAGACAATAGAATGCAATTAACCTATGCAGATTTTGCCACATCCCCTTCCTTTGCGAGGAGAAGGGTAACTATGCCAAATAGTCCTATTGTCTACGGGAAGAGAAGAACTTAACTTGGACATGCATGATGGCTCAAAGCTCAAATCTGATAAAGGAGTGAATCTGAGAAATATGACCATAAATGAAATATGGGAAGGAGTGTAAATATGGTCATATGAATGTTATATTTGCCCTTTGGGCCTCTGTTGACAAGAGACATTAAGGTCCAGGTTTAGTAATGACTCGCATTGTCCTTGCTTAACACATGTCCAAGCAAGGCAAAGCAAGCCCTCATGTGGAATTTCCTAGGACATGCAAGTAAATACAGAGTAACGCAACACCGACCATAATGTAGCGTGACGTTACTTTGTGTTAGAGAGGTGTTCTACGGGTAGAGCATGGACGTTCCCATGTCTCCACCCATGAACTATGTAGCAATCCTAGATTTACTAGGATAGGTAAACTTGTGATTGTGACAAAATAGTGCATCTCTGAGATCCACGCATAACAAGGAGAAACATCTTTAATTTTCCTTGTTACTTCCTTTTTCTATGTGTGATGCATTCCTAGGTGGGAACAATTCTCATGGCATTCATAGAACATGTTGTGGTCTTCTTCAGCACCAAGCCATGGTCCTCAATGCAGCCTACACTCTTTGCCTGCATTCACCAGCCCCCATGCATCTTGGCCACTTGCAGGGCACCTGTGTGTCCACCTGGAGTCAGAAGGGTACCTCCCCAGGGGTATTCTCTGAAGGACCAGTCCACAAATGTTCCAGGGGAACCATCACCTATAGGAAGCCTACCTTCTACTGGCAGTCAGAGGGAGTATGGAGCGAGTGACACTTGCCATGGAAATACAAGTGCCCAGAGCCTAACGCAGTTTAAGTCAAGAATATCTCTCCTTGTTAGACAGGGGTCCATCAACGAGGTGTCATTCTGTCATTGTTTCTGCATATTCCAGTGCTTCAAAAAGTTATTTCCTTGTGCAGGTGTTTTTATTGGGATATAAAGTGCTAGAAAGCAGGCACATCTGCCTAATCAACATATGGCAAATCATCATCACTCCACCTCTGCCTATTCATTCCTGGATGGCCCTAATAACTTTTCATGATGTTAACTTAAAGTTGTCACTGACATAACTCTGTAAGAGCCTAAAGCCTAGCTGACACTGCCAAACTGTTTCCTTCCCAACAAATCTTCAAAGGGTCCTTCTGGAACGAATAGAGAAAGAAGTCTCTCTTCTTTCCTTTTCAGCCTGTGGAAAATGCACACCAAAGTGTGTTAGACAATAGAATGCAATTAACCTATGCAGATTTTGCCACATCCCCTTCCTTTGCGAGGAGAAGGGTAACTATGCCAAATAGTCCTATTGTCTACGGGAAGAGAAGAACTTAACTTGGACATGCATGATGGCTCAAAGCTCAAATCTGATAAAGGAGTGAATCTGAGAAATATGACCATAAATGAAATATGGGAAGGAGTGTAAATATGGTCATATGAATGTTATATTTGCCCTTTGGGCCTCTGTTGACAAGAGACATTAAGGTCCAGGTTTAGTAATGACTCGCATTGTCCTTGCTTAACACATGTCCAAGCAAGGCAAAGCAAGCCCTCATGTGGAATTTCCTAGGACATGCAAGTAAATACAGAGTAACGCAACACCGACCATAATGTAGCGTGACGTTACTTTGTGTTAGAGAGGTGTTCTACGGGTAGAGCATGGACGTTCCCATGTCTCCACCCATGAACTATGTAGCAATCCTAGATTTACTAGGATAGGTAAACTTGTGATTGTGACAAAATAGTGCATCTCTGAGATCCACGCATAACAAGGAGAAACATCTTTAATTTTCCTTGTTACTTCCTTTTTCTATGTGTGATGCATTCCTAGGTGGGAACAATTCTCATGGCATTCATAGAACATGTTGTGATCTCTCATTTTGCTTCCCAGTTAGTATCATTTATCAAAGAGGGGATCCTTTTTTTTCTGGCTACCGTCTTGGTAAGGTAATGACATTGTGTAAAAGTGTTGCAGGAAGATGAAGTATTTGTTCCACGTTGAATCTATAAGTTTGAAGGATTTAAGTATAGCACTCACTGAATATATCCGGAAGGTTATCAGACCAAAATATGCATCACTCATAATTTATTTAGGGAATGTGGAATTTATTTATGAAATAATTTATTAGAACAAATCTTTATTGACCTTTTAATGCTGCTACAAGATTCAAATCTGACATGAGCCAGTGGCCATGTCTGCTCAACTGATTCTCATTTTATTTAATTTTTGCAGTCTTGCTGCAGGCAGCATTGTATCCAATAGTTTTCCATTCATTCTAAGCTATAGATGCTTTTGCTGTCTATTCCTAGCTTCTGCTTTTGACTCACTGTTTCTTCCCTATTCTGTGTTTGTCCCTCACCTGGAGTATAGCTTCTTCATCACTCTCTTCAGCAAAGGTGTAGCATTCTTATACAGCTTACATGATGGGACTACTGTTTTGCCTTTTTGCAGTTTTATAATTTCTCCCTTACCATTTATTGTGAGTGACTGTTGTTGTTTGGATCCTTGCTTGGATAGTATTTGTTTATTTATTTACATTGTTTTATTAATGTTTCTTTGTGGTTTGTGTATTGTGTCACCCTGGCTTCTTTACAGTTCCACAACCATGCACATTTGATTGTGGGCTATTATCATTTTATTTGTTTATACTTCTTTGTCCTCAATGTCTCTTTATGGCACGCCTTCCCCACAACCTTTACAGTTTCTCATGCTGCCACTGCAGCACTCAGCTACACAACTAGGACCGCCTTTAGCATGAGTGAGCTGGGTCCATACCTTGGGAGCTGAGCTTGAGAGTGACATAGAAGCTGCTTGCAGCAGACTCCATACCTATAAAGAAAAGTGTGATGACCACTGTTTTGGAAGGCTGCTGGTAGCTGTTTCTCCATTCTGTGTGTTTTTCTTCTGCTGGTTCTCCTGACTTTTGTCATCTTCATTTTTCACCTAGACCTCTTGTAAGAAACTGGGTTGTTGGTTGAGTGTGGTGTGAGCTCTGGTCTGGCAACAGCTGCAGTTCCTGGCGGATGAACCACAATAAGTCACTAGCTTTTTACTAAAAGCAGTCATGCTTAACTTTGAGGCAATGTGTAAAGTAGATGCAGCACACAAGCAGTAATAAAATTGCCACACCAATTTAGAAAAATAGAGTAATTTATATGAATTACTTGAAACCATAATGACAAAAATCCAGTCAGTAGAATCAGAGTTATGAATTTTGAAAGTTTTAGCTCCTAAAAGAACCCACTTGTTGCGTGAGACCTGTTCAAAATAAAAAAATATGTCTGACCAGGATGGAGCGTGGGTCGGATTCAAGAACTGGATTGGGCCCGGTCAGTGCATGCCTTTGGGCTTAAAAAAATTTGCAAGAAAAAGATCTGAGAAGGTAAAAGTTCAGTGAGGCAAGGCTGCAGGTGGTGTCCGAGGAAGGACCGTCGTCGTCGAGGAGATGCTGGACAAAGTCACGATTAAGATTTCTACGCTTGGACATAGTTACTATTTTGGAAGATGAAAATCTCAAGGGGGATGAGACAGGAGTCTGTAACTAACGAGCGCTCCAGAAGGCCAGATATTTCTTTGGAGAAGAACCACTGAACAGTATTTGCTGCTGCGGAAAAGAATGTTAGTGGGAACAGTCGTGAAGTCAGGCCGTCCGGTGATGCACTTTGGGTGGATAGATAAGCAGGTTGGTCCTTCCATTCTCAGAGCAGTTTTTAGCCAAACATTTTCTAAGTCCCAAGTTTTGTATTTTAGCTATCTGGGCACCTTTAACACCATAACCAAGAGTCCATGACAGGAAGGACACCATTTGGGAGTTCAGAACTCACTCAAGCTGGGCCCAGGTGGGGGTTCAGGATGGTAGGAGCCTGTTATGCCCCTGTGGCTCTGAACAGGTGGCCAGTAAACTAGCCCTTGGAGTCACTATGGTAGCCCTGGGTTCAGGTGAAAAAGCAGGGCTCATACATCAGGGTTGGCCGCTGGGTGTTCCAGTCAGGTTTCAGGCAACAAGGCAATTCCTCCATCTGCAGCAAAGCAATGGTTTGAAGTACACAGCAGGCCACAGCAGCTGAAAGTCCTCTGAGAGTCTTTCGGCATGTTCAGAAGGTGAGCTGAAGAGTCGGACAGAGGGCTCTATTTTTAAACGTCTCGCCTTCTGTTGGAAACGGCCCTCTCTACAGGGTCACTCCCAAACCTTTTGCCTGCATCCTCCTACTTTTTGCTGGATCATTGCTTGTTTTCATTAGGACTCTGTGCACTTTACTAATGCTAACCAGTGCTCAAGTGCTTGTGTTCACCCCCCTAAACATGATTTGATTGGCATATAGCTAAATGGTATATTTAATTTACATCTAAGTCCCTTGAAGAGTGGTATACAAAATAACCAGGGCCTGGAAATTAGATGCTACCAGTGGTTCAGCAGCACATATTGTGCCACTCACCTAAGTAGTACCTTAAAACATGTCCCAGGCCTGCCACTGCAGCCTGAAGGCAGTGTCCTACTGCCATGTTGACTTGGCATGTAAAACCCCTTGTCAAGCCTTATACTCCCTTTTTATTACATATGTCACCCCTATTGTAGGCCTTAGGTAGCCCATAGGGCAGGATACTGTGTAATTGAAAGGTAGGATATGTACTTTTAAGTTTACACGTCCTAGTAGCGAAAACCTCCCAAATTTGTTTTTCACTACTGTGAGGCCTACCCCTACCACAGCATAACATTGAGGATTCCTTAATAACCTGTAATCCTTAAACCAGAGTTGATATTGAAGTAATGTTTGGAATCTATGAAGGTGTACTGATAAATCCCATTTAAAAGTAAAGTTGTATTTCTCAATACAAGTTTGAAAATGCCACTTTCCTGCCCTTAGCCCTCTGTGCCTGCAGCCTGTCTTAGGTCACATGAGTGGGTGTCACTATCATCTGAGACTTTGTGAATTCACCCCAGACAGTCATACAATAGTGTGATTAGCTGGGTCTAAATGGCCTTTCCACTGGCAGGATGGGGAGGTGGAGCTGAGCATAGCCCCACTGACACCTGAATTGGCTGGGCTCTGCCACCACACAATAGACCTAACAGCCCTGTACTGTCAGTGCAGCCAGCGAGGGGGCAGGGGAGGCAGGAAACTCCTGGAACTTCAATGAACCCTTCTGGAAATTTCTCTCAACCGCTAAGAGAATGGCACCAGGGCATACAATTAGGGCTCTCAGACCTACTCCTCAATTCACTATTGAACCTGTGGAAGGACTCTCAAAGGACTGCCTGCTGCTCTGACATGCTGTTTGCTCTACCATACTACTGCTATACCTGGAAGAACTGCTTTGCTGCCTGGAGCATGCCTTGAACCCTCAGAGGTCAGCCCTGCATCTTCACCTGCACCCAGGACTTCCAGAAGTGACTTCAAGGGCTAGTTTTGCTGGCATCTTGTTCAGAGCCACAGGGACATAACAGGCTCCCACTATCTTGAACCCGCACCTGGATCCAGCCTTACTGAGTCCTGTCTCCATCCACTCCTGGACCCTTGGTTTTGGTGCTAAATGTGCCCAGAATGGCAATTTCCAAAACTGAGGACTTTGACAAAATTTGGCCACAAATTGTTCTGAGAACCAAGAGGAGACCAGGATCAACCTGCTCTCCTATCCGCCCAACGTGCATCACCAATCAGATTGACTTTGCGGGTTCACCCTCTACATTCTTCTCCTCAGCAGCAAATCCTTTTCAGCATTCCTTCGCAAAAAGGGTATCCGACTTCATGCAACTGTTTTCGGCTATAGCCTTCCACTTCATCCCACTGGAGATTTTCAACTTTTATCTCTACGACTAAGTCTAAAGTTAAAAAAATTCTAAGCGGCTTTGCTTTACTGCCCCCCAGTGATGACGCTCCCTCCTCTAACACTCCTGCAATCTTGACACTCCTGAATTTCTACCTTGTCAGAGACTTTTTCTTCAAACATTTTCTAAGTCTGAACATAAGCGCTGATCCGACCCAATAAACTTATTGTATATGAACCGCCCTCCCTCTCGGTCAGGCTTAACTTTTGACTTAGCCCCGGTTTAGAGCGACCAGATGTCTGCAGTTTGCGCTTTCTGTGGTAAAGTGCTATTTTACATTTAAAACATTAAAAAATCATAACTTCTGTTCTACTAATTGAACTTTAAATGGTTTGGTGTCAAATAATTTATTATAATTTTCTCTATGTTTCTAAGTGGTTTGTGATTTTTATTGCAATGTGCTTTCAATGTACTGTTGTTGTGTGCTGCATAAATACTTAACCCATTGTCTGTAATTTTAGCCTTACTGCTTTTTGAGCCAAGCTATACAGGGTTAAGCACAGGGTAATATGGTGACTTTGTAGTTAACCCTGAAAAGGATTGTTGTTTTATCAGGGCCCACACCCCACTCAACCAACAACCCAGTTTCTCATACTTTCTTTGAAGTTAGAGAAGTGTTTTGAGATTTCTCTTTAAAGTGCTTGGAACTTCCTAACTTCCCTCTTCGAGTTCCAAGCTGGCTGCAGGAACGATGAGGTGGTGACAAGCCCATTGTGTGAAGGAAGAGCACATTCAGTGTAAGTGGGGCTGTGCTCAGTTCTGTTGCCCCATTCTTCTAGCAGATGGCTGATAATCCCTCTGTTGTGGGACTGTTTGGGAGGAATACAGAGCCTTGCTGCCAGTTACAACCAGTCATGTGACTAAGACAGGTTACAGGCACCAAAAGCCTAAGGGCAGGAAATGCCCTCTTTCTAAAACTGGCATTTTCAAAACTATACTTTAAAATCAACCTTTATAATTAAAGAGGATTTTTAATTTCGATTTCATAGATACCAAACATGAAATGCCTCTCTGCCCCAGTCAAATTTTAACACGTATTAACTGTAATAAGGCAACCCAATGTTAACCAGTGGGATAGGTAGGCTTCACAATTGTGAAAAATGAATGTACGGGTTTTTCAGCAGCAGGACAAGTAAAACTTAAAAATACATGTCCAACTGTTTAATTATATTGCGCCCTGTCCTATGGACAACCTAGGGCCTACCTTAGGGGTGACACCTATGTACTAAAAGGAGAGTTTAGGACTTGACAAGGGTGTTATATTGGCAAATAGAAATGACAGTGTAAATCTGCATTCAGGCTGCAATCACAGGGGATACTTAAGTGGGTGACAATATGTGCTGCAGGCCCTCTAATAACATTTAATTTACAGGCCCTAGATGTATGATATGCTGCTCTTCAAGGGACTAATCAGTAAATTAAATATGACCATCAGATGTAAACCAGTGTAACCACTTTAGTGCTGTTTAGCAGAGGTAAGGTGCAGTGATTCCTAAAGCCAACAAAAACGAATTTGAGCAAAAATGGATGGACATAGGCACACCCTTGGGGGGAGATCCATCCTGAGACTGGCAGGTCTAACACATACCATCTTCTAACAGCCTGTCAACTAAAGATGGCAGGTGGTGAAAAATTCTGTTTCGCCCAGGTATCTGTACAAAGGCCAGCTCTGCCCTCAACCCCACCTGGTCTGTGGTGTGCCAACATAATTTATTTGTCTTTCTCTGTTCATGCCAAAGGTCTCTACCACTGCTATTCTTATTGCCTAAAATGTGGCATTTTACCTCACCCTTTTGATAAAACGAACTCAAATAAAATTAGAAAAATTGTGCAATAAAATCATGCAAGCACCAGTGTCTCTGGCTGTGTATGTCTATGTATATATTGTGATTGGGAGTTGTTGCTATCCTTTGCTATTTACTGGTCACTTTCCACTTTCAGACTAGAAATAAAGCATGTTTGACTTTTCGACTCGCTGGAACTATGGTCACAAGTATTACAAGTACCGAAACATATTCCACATACCATGTATTTGTAAATTAAACTTTCACTCTGAAGGGTAGCCTGGCACTATATAACAGGTGATTATTGTTACCCAACTGTATTCGCTTTAGCGACCTTGGAAGAATGAAAGGCTGATTGGAATTGCTGGACTTTAAACCTGTGCCAGGAAGTCAAACCCGGGTTCTGACAATGAATGCATTAGTCCACTGACTCATCAGTACTCCTGCCAAGTGAGTGATGTGCTAGCATCATTTTGTTTCTATGTCTACGTCTTTGCTGTATGTCTTTACCACAGCTTATGTTACCGGCAGTACCGCTCTTACACGATTTATAACATAAACAAACCTTCCCTTACACAACGTCTGAGTTTACATCCTTCTCTTTGTGCTTCTCCCAGAAGCGGCGGCTTGCTACAATGTATGCCAGTTGGTAATAGTTTCTCTTACTTGAAGATTACACCTGCTTTCAAAACCTCTAGGTTTTCTGTCTGATGGACAAAATTTACATGTCGGGAAAAAAGAATCACTATCATGTCTTATTGATAAACAAGTACAAAAAATTGTCACCAATATATCCTTTCTAAAAAAGTGAGAACGGGTGACTTTTCCAATGCTTGTTATCTAAGGTCACTGATACCTTTCCTCAAAACATCCCTGCACGTAGCATTGAAATTGGTACAGCAGCTCCTCAGACATGAGGTAATGTAGAGGGCAGGCTGATGCCAGATGATAAAACCAGTGGTGGGGACATGCAGTTGGGAATGTACAAGAAAGTACGCTGTAAAGCGAGGTGTAGCAATCTATGGCATTTGTATCTTCCTGGCTGTGTAATATCAATAGCTTCCTCACAATAATATGTTGCGGACGATTTGTAGACATGTTTGTCTGGCTTCCTCCCTTTAAAAATGTTTGGGTACAAAACACGTTGTGAAAAATGAACTGTATATTAATGTTGCAGCATCCTTTCATTTTAGTTGGTTCTTACTTATATGCAGGTGGATCGATGGATACATTTTCAAACAGCGTCGCTCTGGGCTGCAACATTCAGAACCTTTATCTCCTCTTCCCCACCTAAACTCACTTATCTATCGAATTAGGATGCGTACATGTGCTTGCCTCTAAGCCTGTGGCAACCCGTTACATCTAATAACATGCGAAAGATTTCATGGTGTAACCCTCAGCTTCAGTGGTACATCTTGCAATTGAGATGCCAACTTTAGTAACTTTCATTGTGACGCCCATTACCAGCCTCTCTCCGATTGATATGCGCATCCTTCTCAGCAAGGAATCAATTGTTTTTGCTGAAATCATGTCACAGAGTAATAAACAATCCTCCTCTTCCTCACCCGCTCTGCTGTCTCCAGCTCCGTGCCATCCCCTACAATGAAAGAGGTGCTCAGTAAGCTGTGAAAGCTCACACACTCTACAGGATAACTTCTAAGAGTATCTTTCAGAGATAATGATAACCCCACATGATTTTTTACATGGCAAACGAGTATACAGGTGTTTCCCTCCTCTGCATTTTTATAATGTAGGGTCTCAATCCTTTCATTGACAAAACCTATTTTATTTCTGTCATATAGCAGTCTTCATTTCCAGTATATCAAGCTGGTCAGTGCTTGAAGTCGAATGATCTGGGCACACTTCTTTGAGATCCTATCACAAACTTCTAATGAATACATTCGGGTCCCAGTCAAGGTCTTGGGTGATTTTGGAACCTCGTGCAAGATTTGGATCCTCGTCAGACCCACTGACAACAGCTGTTTTGTTTCTTAAAGATGTGAGGCCTCTTCTTGATTCCCCTGAATTTTTTTTTTTCAGTTTGATTTCTTTAGCTTACAAACTGCACTCAAGAATATTACAGCTCTCCAATAAGTTATCAGAATAACTATGGGCATAGGCAAAATTTCAAAGATAATCTGGATTTGCATTGGATAGCATACCAAAGTGATGCAAGGTTACAGAATGCCCTGTCTTATTTACTATACATCATGATAATGATCTATGGGTGGTGCATGGGCGTTTCCATCAGCCACCCCTGTGCTTTGACACAAATTTCTTCCTATAGAGAATTGTAAAAAGAGAACTGCACTAAAGTCTATGCCTCCTCGAGGCAGGCACAACAAGGAAAAATATTGCATTTCTCCTGAAATGTTTTAGCTTCTTGTGAAAGTGAAAGTTTATTTTTATTGACACGGTAAATTAAAACCATCGCAATTCCAAAATACATAATGACATAAAACTTTGCCTTCTCATTATGTTAATGGAGACCCGTAAAAACATAAAAGCTTAAAACTAAAACATGGCATGATAAAGAGTTGTGCATGACTAAAATGTTCTCCACTGATTCCAAAACTTGGTCTTAAACTTAACTTTAGGACTTTCTTGCTCCCTTACGAACACTATAATAGTAGATGAGTGAAGCTGAGCGAGCATCTTAAATAGTACCTAGGGCTGTTTCCTGGCTGGAACAAAGCTTTCAGAGCTTTACTAATCATAAAATGATGGCCCTTGCACACTTGGCTTCAACTTTGTTCACTGATTCTTTCTGGGCCTGTACCATGAATTTGGTCCCTAAACAAGAAAATGGGATTGAAAGTCCGCTGAGCCAGCTAATAATGGCAGGTCTACATGAGCGTAAGTTCAGTTCTTAAGAATGTTTTTCAGATAAAATGTCCTGTGGTTTTGCAAAGCCGGGCACACACAAAAAATATGTTCCAATGACTCTTTACTGTGCTCACACAGTTGACAGGAGTGTGTCAGGTCCTGCTGTTTCCATGAAGGGACCATATTCTTCGTTTCCATCAACCCAAAGCGGAAAAGCATGAACCAATGTTTCAGCGACTGGTTGAATGTTGTTGCTAGATATTCCTGTGCCCTCAAAGTTTTGTATGATGTTATTATAGTCCAGGCGTGCTGTCTACTTGCCAGTTTTTGTTTGTCAGAATTTAAAGATATTTTCTTAGTGACAGTGTTTGCCTTTCAAAAAACTCCTTGTGTCCGAGCTCAGGTCCTAGACTTCTAGCAAACCTAATGCTAAAATGCAGTTATTTAAGTGATGACCCCAGGTGCTTTTATCATTATGACGCTGTTGCTCCTGAATTTCCATCCAACTTAGGTTGTTTAGTGTACCAGTCTCAGCTGCACGCATCCTCCAGCATAGTTTAATGAAGGCACATCTACTCTGAAATTCATAGTTTTTCAGACCCAATTCTAAACGAACCTGAGCTGGAGATACTGGTCGTGGTATCCGAAAGACTGTTTTATGAGCCTTCGTCTGGACTCGATTGATAAAAACCACCTCCTTTCCAAGCATGATTTCGGCGCCATAAGTGATGGTGGGCATTAGCCGCGCTGCCATGACAGAAAGCAGGGGAGTGTATGAGGGGCAGCTCAGTTTTTGTTTTAGAACTTTAAAGCCATAGGAAAATGAGAGAGCTTTTGCTTGAGCGACAGCAAGCTGCGGCTTGAAAGACAAGAGACTGTCCATAGTGAATCCCAAGTACTTATATGTGGGTGCAACCTCCACCCGGGATCCTTTTATGAACCATGAAGCAGATTTAAACTTCCTGTCAACTAGGCGGACAACCTTAGTTTTACTCAAATTTAATTCAAGGCCTTGTATTGTTATGTAAGTATAAAATGCATCAATGCTATGCTGTAGCCCGACAGGTGTTTGGCTGAGTAGAACTATGTCATCTGCGTACTGTAGCCATGCAATTCCTTATTTGGCCAACACTGGTGGATGGCTATTTACAGGAGCTAGAGCCTCGGCTAGGTCTGCAAGATATAAGTTGAACAGCGTGGGAGCAAATACACACCCCTTTTTAAGTCCTTTTGCTGTTAATGTTCTGTTGGTGAGGTGGCTGCTCTCTCCGATTTTTACTTGCGCCCAAGTACCTGTGTACAAGTCCATCATTGCGCCAAGAAGGCTGCATGGTAGGCCCCCACCTTTCAATTTCTCCCATAGGCGAGCTCTTGGTACACAATCAAAAGCTGCCTTTAGATCAATAAAGCATGCAAGTAACCTTTTTTTCTTAAGCCTGGCTTTGTTTCACAGCACAGCCAGGTTTGCCAGGTTGGTGGAAGCACCCATACCAGCTCTGAAACCTGTCTGGCATTGTGGAATTAGTTGTCTGTCATGAATCCATTCTGCTAGTTGTTGCAGTAGACAGGATGTTTAGAGTTTTGCTTCCACATCTATCAATGCAATTAGCCTGTAGTTTGAAGGATTTGCGGGGTTACCTGCTTTGTATATAGGGTGGATAATGCTGCCTTTCCATGCATCTGGAAGACCCGTTGAGCCTCAGAGATCGATAAAAAGCAACGCCAAATAGTGCGCCCAGAATGTAGGGTCTCCTCTAAACAAGGTGTTCGGAATACCATTCTGACCAGCTGCCCCTTTCATTTTTAGTTTCTTGATAAGGTTTATCAGCGTTTCTATGTCAATGGTCATTAATGCGTGCTTTCCTCCATTTCCGTTTGGAGATGAGTCTGTTTGCGTTGTTACTCTGAAGCCAAAATTAATCTTACTTAAGTCGTTGGCTATCTGTGTGGCCTCCTCCTTCAATGTTGCTCTGGAAGTGAGAACATTGTCTGTACGTGGGCTTCCCATGTGGCTGCATCAATACCTGCATTCATGTGTCTATTTTTTCCATTTTTTTTCCCTTAGTAAGTCCATTTATTAGTTCCCAGAACATTTTGTAATTTTTCTGTTTGTTGGACATAAGCAGCTTGGTCCACAGATCCTTGTGATAACTCTGTTTTGCCATCCAGCAGTTTTTCTTATATTTGGCTCTTAGTTCAGTAAGCCTTGTGTCATCAGATTTCCTCCCCCAGTGTACGTCCTTTAGGACTTTTTTTAATTCTCTAGAGACTTGATTTTTCTGATTGCGCAATGTCGTGTTGAACCATGGCTTTTCTTCTGTGCGACTCTTTACTTTATTTTTTGACTCTATGACCGAAATTGGGAGACCTTTTTTGATGGAAAATGTATTTATTAAGGAGTCACACAAGTACATCCAAGCGATCACTCGTTCTCCTTAGGGGAGGACTTCTAGTTCCTGCACTCTTAGCAACTCTTTGAGCTCTTTAGTTGTGCCTGCACTGCGGTACACTTCTTCCATTACTTTGTCGAGTCCCGGCCCCTTCCATTTCAGTTTTTTTGTATCATAAGTCACTGGGGCTGAAATTCTGATGTTGGCGGTGGGGAGCCGATTCCATTTGTTCCGGATCTTAATAAGTTGTGGAAAGTGATCGCTCTCTGTGCGTTGTTGGATCCTATAAGCTGAGACCAGTGGCAATGCTATTTCGTTTATTAATGTAAAGTCAATATTGGATTTTTTTGTGCCGCTTGAAAAGGTTACTTTTGCGGATGAGGCGTCCTCAGTGTGAGGCACCAGGCAATGCAAGCCCAGGGTTTCAAACTATGTATATGTGCATATTCTGTTAGGGTATTTTGTGCTGCCTTTTCTCAAATAAAAATTGAAGTCGCCAGACAAAATGAGGATTGCATCTTTGTTTTGTTTCTGCATAATTTTTAAAATACTGGTCACTGTTTCAATGTTTCCACTGTTTTGGGTTTTGTTAGGGTGTATGTATACGTTAATCAATAGCAAAGTTCTGTTGTTGCCTAGTGGCGCACGGTGTTCCAATTTTATTGGAAGCAGCCAGTCAATTCCCAGGTCGATCTGTTTGATCACCCAGTTGATTTTTCTGGAGCAATACGTTGTAAGGCCCCCCTTAGGGTGTCCATGTTTTTAAGGTTGTTTGGCAGAGACGTCTGTCCCAGAAAAACCCGAAATTTGTATCGGCTCCCTTCACCATGTTTCCTGCAACATGACGATTTCAAACTGCTGAAGGAAACTCAGAGCCTCCCTGTCGGTGACCACATTTTTTAAACCGTGAGTGTTCCAGGAGAAAATATAGAGATATTCTGGGTTTTCGTCAGGACCATTTATGATTGTTGTTTTTTAGATTTTTCCTTCCATCCTGTTTGACTGTTGGTGCATTCCAGGATGGAGCATGAGTTGGTGCTTTACAACTGTTATGTGGTCCCAACTGCTTGGGGAGGTTTCTAATCCCACGCACCCTTTTAAGATTGAGCCGCCTTTCTTTTGTTGCGGTACCAAAAGGTTAGGGTATCTGGGCGGTTCTAGTTTTTGCAGGTCGATGCCCCATGCGCTAAACATATCTTGATGTACTAGAATTTGATCAATAATGGTGGACGTGGTCCAGGATGTCAGCGTTGCCTCTTTGTCTTTATTGTTTGTATGTGGAGTGAACTCCACAGTCATCAATCCTGTTGTTGAAATGTGAGCCAGGGGCAAAATCGCATTTATTAACTTCAATATGGTGCCTCTAGTGCAAGGAATGAAAAGTAATTTATTTTCCTCAGAGGCCGCATTGTCCTGCGTTATCTGGTGTCCTGGGATACTGTTTTTTGCTGCGCTGTTTGTGGAATCACCTGACCAAAGATGGTAACCTTGATCTAAAATTTGTTTGTTGTTATCTGCAGGTTGGTTAGTTACAGTCATATTATGTGCAGAGCTTATGCGTATAGGGTTATGTACCCAGGGTTTGCCAGTTTCCTGTCTGTCAGTAGACCGCTGAATTGCCTGTTCTGGGCACTGCCTGGTGATTGTTCTGTTTCCCTGGAATTCTTTTAAGGCCGACTATCCATGCAAAAGGCTGCTACCCTGTTTATTGCTGGAACGGGGGGGTTTCGGAGACTGTTGCTGTGATGTTGATTGATTAACTAAAGCACTTGGTTCGCCCGTAAAATTATCCTCGCTGACTGGCCGTTCTGACCTGTTCTGTCTAGATTGGCAGCTCTTGGTTCTGTTTTCAGTGCGTTCTGATTCCTTAGACTGCGTACCATTTAATTTAGCAAACGATTTCCATATACAGCTTTGCTGGATCCCCTTTGTTTTTTTCCATGCCTTCCTTTTTCGTTTCTTTTCCCATTTCGTGAGGGATGTCTCCTCCACTATCTAGTTGTTGAACGTTAAATCCTTCAATCCGCCTGTGGGGAACCCGTTTCTTGTGTACTACGGCATGATCTGCCCTCTGTGTTGCTCTGAGGCGTTCCCTGTCCGGATAAGTGAATATCCTTGATATTATTGCTTTCCTCACAGGATTTCTTTACGTTTTGTGGGTTTTCCTTTTTTCGTTAGGTTTTAGGGGATCTTCTCGCCAATACTTCTAAAATGCTCTTCAGTTCTAAGGGTCTGGAATTTTACCTCTTTCATGATGTCATTTAGGATGTCCAGGGATCTTTGTGAGTTATCACCTGTGATTGAGCACTGACATGTCACCTGCTGGGTGTATGAGTGGGTTTGAGCCCTCTTTATCAGATCATTCAAGGATTATAGGTTATTGTTGATGCTCACAATGTGGATGGCCAGGATGTTAAGTAAATCTACCTGAGTGTCTTGCTTGTCTGCTTGAAATTGGATGGCTGCTGATATCACGTCCATTGTTGCTAACAAGGCCTTCAATGAGTCTCCTGTAGTTGATGGTATTACATTTGCTTTAGCCCCTGTTGTGTGGTCTAGTGAGTCTTCAAATTCCTCTAATTGCTCTGGTTGCTCCATTGCCATGCCAGCTGAGGATACATGCGTGTTGAGTCCTGTTGTAGTTGTTCTATTACAAGGTGAGAGATCTTTTCGTGGTGAGCTTATACTACAGGTAGATCTCATTTGTGTTTTGTTGTTTGCAGTCTGAGTGCCCTGAGGTGCATCTGAGCAGGTGTGTGAAAGGTCTATCAGCGGAAATTCCTCAATTATGATGCAGTCTGTGTCGTTCTCTGCTTGTGAGGGTTGTTTGGAAAAAGGGGTGGGGCTCTCACCCTAATTGTTCCAGTTACTGAGGTTTAAAGTAGAAAAAGTGTCAGCTAGGTAACATCTGTGGATTTCTGCGCTGATTGTTAAGCCGGTTTTATTTGGCTGGGGAGTTGGCATGTTGATTTTTCCCGAGTCCGCACGGGTCCTTTCAGTGTCCTGCGCAGTCTTCACGTCGGCTATGCATATTGTCTCAGAGTCGTTGGCAGGAGTTATGCCCATTAGGGCGCTGGAGGAATTAGATTCCTTTTTAGTGAGCAAGAAGTCTGTGATTTTGTATCCTGCTTTTTTTCCCTTGTTTGGAGAATTGCAAGGCGGTTTCTTTGTTTGTGCCGGATTTGGGGGTACTCTCCTTTCTGTTGATTCATTTTTTGGCTCGTGCTGGCCTTCCCCTGGGGAGCCTTGCCTTTGCCGCTTTACTGCTTTTTTCCTTCCATGTGTTAATGTCATCCTTGCTGCCGCCTCTGGGTTGACAGGCAATATCTGAGTGCTTTCGACTGGTGGTTGATTTAAAATTACGTGTGTGCTGATCATGATGAACTGTTCCTGGTTGGTTCAGCGCTAGAAGGGTGGCGTGCATCCAAGTGCTTTAGGTGATTCGTGGTCACTGGCTTGCTGCGAGGAAGAGAGCTGAGTGGAGTTAGGCAGCTCCAATCTAGCGGGGAAGGCCGGTGAAGGAAGGGACCTTCTGCTCCTCGCTGGCAGCAGTTTGTGGATTCCTTCTCTAGCGCGCCTGCGCTTCGTGCCCCCCTGCAGAAAGGTGCAGCGACACCGGCGGGTCCCTACAATCCCGCTCCTCTACGATCCTTTTCGCGTTTGTTGTGCCCAGCGGCGGTGTGAACCTCCTGTTTGCGGTGTCCTTCTCTTCACTGCCACTTGCTGCTTTGTTTTTTCCCCCTGACGCACTAAGGGGGAGACAAATGTCCCCCGCGACGGCTCCCCGGTCCTCCGGAGCTCCTGCAGCCCACCGCCGCCGCTGCTGCTGCGAGGTTCCGCTTCGCTCTTCCCCTGCCCACACCTCGCTCCTGCGTCCGCCTGCCGGGTGCTCACTAGGCCGGGTGGCTCAGCTGTTCCTAGCAGTTCCCGGTCCTGGCCCGGTCCTCTTACCGCTTCCCTTGGGCTCTTGGACTCCTTGGGCTCAGGGTGCTCAGAGTGCTCCCAGCCTGTCTGGCCACTCGACACCGAGCCTCCAACGCCTCCGACGCCGAAGCTCCCCAAGGTCCGGCACTCCAAGCTCCGGCTGAGTGGGCTGCTGCGGGCTGCTGCCTTGAAGCCTCGGCCAGCTCCGACCAGGCTCGGACCGCTCAGACACCGGCTCCTGGCCCTCGGATTGCCGGATTGCCGGGCAGCCTGGTTGCCCGGCCACTTAGCTGTCCGCCCCCTCGAAAAAAGCCGGGGAAATGCTGTGTGGACGCTGACTGCCGCCCGCTCAGGCAGTGGCACTCTGATTCCGATTCTCCTTCCGCTTCCGATTACCGAACGCATTTATTCGGTAGTAAAGTATCTGAGTGCGCAATTCTCGCCATCTTCCAGAGCTTCAGAATTGAATACTGGCGCCGCTCTTCCTGAGTTGCTGATTCGTGCACTCCATCTTCTTGTTTCTTGTTTTTCCAACTTCGTCTGTGTGCTGTAATGTACAGCTCACATAAAAAGTGAGAAAAGCCTTGAAGCATATTTTTTGTACTAGATGGGACCTCTTCTAGTACAAACTCTATGTTTTAGAGAACTCATGCACCCTTGTACTATGGCACAAGGGTTCATGCATTGGCACATGGCTGACAAGGCCCTAGCATAGGGAGAGAGAACAGCACCACATCCTAATAGATACAGAGCTATGTTCTCTTCCTTTCACACACAAGGCAGCATCTTTAGTTGCTGTGCCGTGTGATTACTTAAAAATCTGGCGCAGCATCTACAAAGGAAAAGTATGACACTTTTCAACCTCTGCAAAGGATGAACTAGAGAGACAAAAAAATCACTCCCTTTAGATTTACACTAAGTTTTCACTATGAAAATATAAAAAGATGGCTATAGATTTTAGTCTCCCTTAGTGTAAGAATTGAAATTCAAGGTAATACTGAATAAGATAAAATCCCTAGTGTACACCATTTTGGAGCATGACTATCATAAAACCTAGATAGGAATTTTTCACCATTAGATATGTTACTTGTGATTTGTCACTGCAGAGAGAGGAAGCAAGGCAGAGTGTGCAGCTTGCTATTTAGCATAAATGCACTACTGTATATTCTAAGAGTGTTATTGTTGTGAGACCTGTGAAGTATGTTTGCTACAGCTGACATAGATTGATGTGGGGAAGATCACAATTGGGTTAATTTTTACTCCTAGCAACTGCCCAGTTAAAGCTCAAGAGACTGGCATTATCCCTCATAACAGAATTATCACGCTGAAACTTACTAATGTGTAGATGTGTAATACAAACACTGAAGTACAACAGGTTGTAAATTAGAGGTATGCAAAACCGAGGAAGACCTTCCTTTCTTATACCATAAATTGTGGGGTACATTTACAAGTCTTCTGCACCACCAGAGTTTCACCTTTTTTGATGCTCCGTGGTGCAGACTTTATAACCATATCTATGAGGCCACGGAAAGCCACTTTGTGTGGCTTTTCATGGACTCTTGATATGGAGTAAGGCAGGGCAGTGCAAGTTGCAGCGTTGCCTTACTCTGTGTCGGGGGCGTTCCTATGGGTGTTGCTGTGGTTTCCCGTGCAACATCCATGGATTTTGATGCTGGCCCATATTTACTAAATTATGTAAATCTGGGACAGTGCTAAAATCTTACACCTCCCCAGGGGTGGTGTAAAAAGGAGAAATATTTTTATTTATCCTTGTTTCTTCAGCACACATGGAAAGTGGAAAATGCCTCTCCGGATTGTTTTTTTGTGTAGTAAACAGGGGCGGCTCCTCTATTAGTGCGGATGAGCGTTATCCCCTTTCCCCCCAACCAGGTTTATTATCCCTTCATGGTGAAAGGGGCGGGGCCATGGAGGTGACTGGAAGTGAGGAGAGTCCACCGAACTCTCCCCTCAGAGCGCATGTGTGTTTGGCCGGCCGTCCCGGGCCAGCCAAACACTCTTGCCCAGTAGGCTCTCTCCAGCCCAGCATTGTGTTGCTGGGCTGGATAGAGCCTGCACAGTCTCTCAGTCTGCCTGGGAGTGCCCAGCTAGGGTGCTCCCAGCCAATCCTGATGCTGCTCTGAGCAGCATCAGGATTGGCCGCTGGGCCAGCTGGGAGCCTGTGCCTTCCTGCAGCGATGACGGGAGAGACAGGAGTGGCGTGGCAACAGAGGGGGTACGTTTTTATTTTTTATTTTTTTATATTAAATGTTACCCCCCTGTGCGCTGCACCCACTCTGCCCCTTTTCAGGTCAGCGAGCCATGACTGGTAGTAAGGTGCCCCTTCCTGCACAAAAACAATGGTGCATGCATTGCTAACAAACTTGCACCATGGTGCAAGGGTGCCTGCATTGGCACTAGGCACCAAATTGTGCACTGGCAAGGGGCTCAAATACTTAAATTACCCAAAGTTAAAAAGATTTTCATATACCTGCGCCAAAGTTACAAGGAAAAAATTAATAAAATAAAGTTTGCAACTTCAAAACCCCATGTAAACCTGTAAAATGCATTTGTAAAATTTAAAGGGAAGGAAAAACTTGTAATGTTTGCTTTTTTATGCTTCAGGGAGAAAATCCTTCCCTTAGCTTAACCTTTTACAAAACTATACACTTCATTGTTATTGGCATGGGCCATCTCTGGGCCATCTGTGCGGGAGACATTGCAGAAAGGTTGCTATCAGAACTCTGAAAGAGCTAACTGACTTTTTAGGTCAAGTGGGGGCAGCTCACATTCGCTGTCTCTCGACATGCTGTAATCTATTGTGTGGACCTTCACCATGCCCATCACTTGTATTTGTTTCTTGGCATGCATTTCAAAATTCCATTAGTTTGTTAGGTAAATGCTTTAGCTTTATCTTGCCTTGAGACTGTTTTGTTCCCGCTCTGGAGACTGGCCCTGTTACATGGATTTGTGCACGATCGTCCATATATCTTAGTGCCGGCGCACTACTTTTTTCTTTTGCCTCTCCGATTTGCGCTTGTGGTCGTACGTTGTTTCTTCCTCTGGCAACTCGCTGTTTCTCTGCATGTCTGCACCCGGCAAAGGCTGCAAGCTGGAAGGGGATTCTTTTTATTTATTTATATAGTGCAAACTAGATCAAAAGAGCAACGGTTAAATTTGCAGCCGCATTCCTCCCAAGTTTAGCATTTGAAAAATATACAAACCTGCACCTTTTAAATAGAAAAAACAAAAGGGAAACTCTCAAAGCGACTCTCCTTGCACAGTGGGAGAGCTGATACTACAATAGTCACTGCACTCGGGAAACTCATCCCATAATGCTTTGTAGGTCATTTCTTTTACAACACATTTTTGCCCTTAACCCAGTGTTTGGTGGTCCTAAGTCAATGGGGCCACCACCACAATGTTCAGCACGACATGCTCTTTCTGTCCAGCTCATCTTTTGGGTCCCCACACTAGGTTGGGGGGACCCCAAAATCATAATCTCTCCCACCATTCAATGTCTTTTTAAACTCTCTCATGGCTGAAACTTTTGCATTATATTTGGGAGTAGTTTATGTTTTAAGGGCCTTGTTTGTAATAATATTTTACCAGGCCTGTTAGGCTTGAAAAATGTGAAATGCACTATGTCCTCTAAGGGCTGATTATATGGTTACACTGCAATGCTCTCTGCTCTTTTCGTTTCATGTGGTAGGCCCTCTATGGGGTAACTATATAGTTGCATGACCATCCTTCTTCCAAATGCTATTTTTATTGTGGTGTCCTCTAGTTTCTTTTGCCTCTCCGCTGGCAATTTGTTGAAAATATACAAACTAGTGCCTTTTAAATAGAAAAAACACAAGACAACTCTCAATGCAGCTCTCCCTGGCACAGTGGGAGAGCTGATACTACAGTATTGACTGCACTTAGGAAACTCACCCCATAATGCTTTGTGGGGCATTCTTTTTACAACACATTTTTGTCCATAACTCGGCCAGTGGTGGTCTTAGGACAATGGGACCACCACCAAAACGTTCAGCACAACATGCTCTTTCTGGTTCCCCATACAAGGTTGGGGGTGCAAAACCATAACCTCTCCCACAATTCAATGCCATTTTAAGCTCTCTTATGGCTGGAGCTTTTGTTTTACAACTGGGAGTAGTTTGTGTTCTAAGGGACATATTTGTAATAATATTCTAGCAGGCCTGCTAGGTCTGAAAATGTGTCAAGGACTATGCTCTCTAGCGACTGACTATTTGGTTATACTGCAATGCTCTCTGCTCTGCTCTTTTTATGTGGTTATGCCCTCTAGGGGATGACTTTATGGTTACATGACCATTTTTCTTCCAAAGGCTATTTTTATTGTAGTGCCCTCTAGGGGATGTTCTGACCATTACAGTTTAACACAAAGGTGGTCATTACAACCCTGGCGGACGGTGTTAAACCGCCAACAAAGACAGCCACTTTAACACTCCGACCGCCACAGCGGTATAAACAAACAGCGCGGCGGTCTCCGCCAACAGACAGGCGGGAAACAATGTACCACCCACAGTATCACAACCTACCAATCCTCCACCTTTTCCGGGGCGGATTCAACCGCAGATAAAAACACGGCGGAAACAGCCATTTCAAAGGGAAAACGCTCACCTCTACACACTCCACGAGGAAGGAGGGCACCATGGAGCCGGAACTCCATATTCTGCCAGGGCTAGTCTTCCTGCTCCTCTACGAGGATCATCAACGCCAGTGGCGAAGACCACGGTGAGTACTGCACCTACGACATAGGGGAGGGGGGAGGCAAAAACACAGGGACACACACAACCAACATCCAAACCCCGACTCTCACCACTACAACACACACACCAATGCATATCTATACATTACAGTAACACCCCCAACCCCACCGGAAGAATGCAAAGACAAAAGGAAATGAGTGGAACATTTGTAATATATCAAAATACAGTAAGCAAATATATACATATATATATATATACACAATAAACAAAATATACACCACGATTAGTAGTGCAGGTATTGCTCCATTCATAGTCCGTGGACCACTGGGCCCAAGATGCATGGGCGAGGCCCACACAAAATACCCGATCCAAACGGAGAGAACACTGCATGGGCATCAGATTGAAATACCACAGGCAGCTCAGGGGGAAGGGAAGGGGGGGCACCTCAGCCGGATGAGTGCACAACGCCAGATCCACGAGGGGGCTCCATGCCCATTGATGTATCCTGGGGAGTGCAAAGCCACAGTCTCTTAAGTCTCTACAGTGGGTGGGTTGCCCACTGTTCAATCCTGGGGAGTGCAAAGCCACAGTCTCTCAAGTGGATGCAGGTCTCCACTGGTTCTGGAGGGGGACTGTTGTCCAGAGTGCTTCATCCTGTGCAGGACAGACGGAGTGGATGCTGTTCTCCACTGGTTCTGGAGGGAGACTGGTGCCCAGAGTGCTTCATCCTGTGCAGGACAGATGGAGTGGATGCTGTTCTCCACTAGTTCTGGAGGGGGACTGGTGCCCAGAGTGCTTCATCCTGTGCAGGACAGACGGAGTGGATGCTGTTCTCCACTGGTTCTGGAGGGGGACTGGTGCCCAGAGTGCTTCATCCTGCCAAGGACAGACGGAGTGGATGCTGTTCTCCACTGGTTCTGGAGGGGGACTGGTGCCGAGAGTGCTTCATCCTGTGCAGGACAGATGGAGTGGATGCTGTTCTCCACTGGTTCTGGAGGGGGACTGGTGCCCAGAGGGCTTCATCCTGCCAAGGACAGACGGAGTGGATGCTGTTCTCCACTGGTTCTGGGGGGGACTGGTGCCAAGAGTGGAGCACACCCTGTGACGGTCCCAGTTGTGTCACTGCCCCTGCCGCAAATGGGCTAGCAGTGCTTTCCATGGCGGTCTTTGCCCTGTTCAGCGGTCCTTGGCCTGTTCAGCGGTGCTTGAGTTGCCAGTGTCAGACCTGTTCAGCGGTGCTTTCCATGGCAGTCTTTGCCCTGTTCAGCGGTCCTTGCCAAGGCGGTCCTTCATTGCCCAGCAGGGCTGTGGCTGGCGGTCCTTCATGGGTCAGCTGGGCTGTGGCTTGCGGGGCCCTCCTCGCCAGCTGAGCTGTGGCTGGCGGTGGCCTCCTGGGCAGTGACTCTGGCGGTGGCCTCCTGGGCAGTGACTCTGGCGGTGGCCTCTTGGGCAGTGACTCTGGCGGTGGCCTCCTGGGCAGTGACTCTAGCGGTGGCCTCCTGGGCAGTGACTCTGGTGGTGGCCTCCTGGCCAGTGACTCTGGGGATGGCGGTGGCCTCCTGGGCAGTGACGATGAGGCTGGCGGTGGCCTCCTAGCCAGTGACTCTGGGGCTGGCAGTGGCCTCGTAGGCAGTGACAATGAGGCTGACGGTGGCCTCCTGGGCAGTGACTCTGGGGGTAGCCTCCTGGGCAGTAACTCTGGCGGTGGCCTCCTGGCCAGTGACTCTGGGGCTGGCGGTGGCCTCCTGGGCAGTGACGATGAGGGTGGCGGTGGCCTCCTGGCCAGTGACTCTGGGGCTGGTGGTGGCCTCCTGGGCAGTGACGATCAGGCTGGCGGTGGCCTCCTGGCCAGTGACTCTGGGGCTGGCGGTGGCCTCCTGGGCAGTGACGATGAGGCTGGCGGTGTCCTCCTGGGCAGTGATGATGGGGCTGGAGGAGGCATCCTGGCCACTGACTCTGGGGCTGGCGGTGGCCTCCTGGCCAGTGACTCTGGGGCTGGCGGTGGCATCCTGGGCAGTGACGATGGGGCTGGCGGTGGCCTCCTGGGCAGTGACGATGGGGCTGGCGGAGGCCTCCTGGGCAGCGGGGATGATGGCGGTCTTCTCCGCCGTGCTGCTCCTCCAAGACTTTGGAGATTTCTTCTGCCCCGTCCCCACATTGGGAGGAGTCACAGCTGAGTCGACACTCCCCCCGGGACCCCTGTGAGCGGCTTTGCTGGCTGGAGTCTTCCCCCTCTCCCGCCGGGCACTGTCCAACTCTTCTGGTGCTTCACAGGGGGGGGACTGGCTGTGCTGTGGCTCCGTGCCACACTGGCTGGCCTGGTGGGCGGTGCACTCCACATACCTGTAACAACAGGCCCCACTGGTCCCGGAGATTTTTTGGCTGAGGTGCTAGTACGGGACCTACAAGTTGGACGGGGGGGAATAGGTTAAGGGTGGACAGGAAAAGTTTTTGGGAGACACTGGGACGGGTAGCTGGAGGGGGTTTGGGAGTGGAGGAAGAGGTGGTAGTTGTAGGAGGTGTAACTTTTGTGGATTTGGGTGCAGGTGGATGGGCTGGAGGCTGTCGTGAGGTGGATGGCTGTTGGGTGGGTGTGTGCCTGCGTTTGTGTATCGTCGGAGGGGGCGTCACAGACACACTGGGAGAGGACACAGGAGACGTGGAAATGGTAGTGGGGGTGGTGACTGCACGTGAGCTGGGTGTGGTGGTGGGTGTGCTGGTGCGGGACGTAGTGGCTGTAGTGGTAGTGCATGCAGGTGTGAATGTAGACGAGACTGGAGGGAGGAGGGAGACGAGGAGGAGGGGGACACAGTGGAGGCACACAGTGGAGGCAGTGGATGTTGGTGTGTCTGTATGTGTGTGATGCTTGTGTGAGTGCCTGTGGGATGTGTGGTGCTTATGTTTGCCTGAGCTTCCCTTGTGTGGTGAGGTGTGTGCAGGCTGGTCTGATGGTGTGCTTGGGATAGGCTGGGGTACAGGGGATTGGGTCTGGGTGGAGGAAGTTGGAGGGGGGAGGCTAGACACAGGGACAATGGCTGCCATCAGTGATGAGGCCAGAGTTTGCAGGTTTCGATGAAGGGCAGCCTGACCAGAATGAATGCCCTCCAGGAATGCATTTGTGTGTTGCAACTCCCTTTCTACACCCTAGATGACATTCAAAATGGTAGACTGCCCAACAGCGAGGGACCTGAGGGGGGCAATGGCCTCCTCACTGAGGGCAGCAGAGGTGACAGGGCCAGGGGCTGAGGTGCCTGGAGTCAAGGTGATTCCCACCCTCCTGGGTGAGCGGGCACGGGGCAAAGGCTGAGGGGCTGCTGGGAGGGCGGTGCTGGTAGGGGGGGTGGCGTCTGTACCTGTAGAAGTGGGGGGCACAGATGTTGCCGCCACCACAATGGAGCTCCCATCGGAGGATGAGTCGGTCGCTGGTTGCAGATCCTGTGACCACCGTGGTGCTCCCCTCGCCCTCCGTCCCACTGGTGTATTCTGAGTCGGTGGTGTGGCCCTCCATGACCATCTGGGTTGCAGCTCCCTCGTGCTCCAGTGCCACTGTACCTCCGCCTGATGATGCTAATGAACACAAGAACAGGGAGACCACAAAAAGGGGGACGACGACAGAAGAAAGACAGGTTGAGTGCATGGCTTACCGCTACCGGCGGACAATACAGACACAGCAGCCTCCTGCACTACGTCAGGCTGTTGGGCTCTACAGATGCAATTCCTGGGAAATGGCCTACATGGCTATGGATGACATCTGCACACATAGATGACACAGGGGCATGAATACCTGTACTTGGCTCTGTTCAGAGGTGGGGTGGGGTGCCACATGGCCTGCATTACGGAGGGGCCTAGCCTACGGAACTCGCCCTGGCCTAGGGAAACCCACAGCCCTCCTCCCCCACCCAGACACCTTCACTGCACGCAAAGTCCGCTGAATGATAGTGTACTCACCCCCTTGTGTCTGCTGTGATGCCCTCAAGCGCCCATCCAACTCAGGGTAGGCCACTGCCAGGATCCGGAACATCAGGGGGGTCATGGTTCGACGGGCACCCCTCCCACGTTGGGAGGCCATCCCCAGCTGATCCTCCAGCGTCTTCTTGCTCCAGCGGCGAATGTCCTCTCATCTTTTCCGGCAGTGGGTGCTCCGTCTGTGGTAGACCCCCAGGGACCGGACGTCCTTGACGATGGCACGCCAAATATCCTTCTTCTGGTGGGCGCTGACCTACATGACATGTACACGGGAAGAAGAGAAGTCATTACCAACTGCACCGTCAAAGTGAGTGGCCCACATCCCTACCCTTGCCATGTGGCACATGCATTCACAGTCCTTCATGCACTCAGAACTGTGCCCCCTTCCTTCTTACAACCAGCCCTCTCCACACAGGCATAGCCCATACAACATTCTCCCTGTGTATTTACCTGTTGGTCTGGAGGACCGTAGAGTAGAGTGTACTGGGAGAGGACCCTGTCGACGAGCTTCTCCAAATCCTCTGCAGTGAAGGCAGGGGCCCTTTCCCCATACACACGAGCCATTGTCTCTTCCAGACCGAGGTCACAGCAGCACTTGCAGTGTAGGTCCTCTACTGTTGAAGATCAGGTATCGAGTGATTGAACAGATAGAAAATGGCGGTCACGTCCGCGGCGGTGCGTACCATCACCGCCGGCGTACATCGTCATTGGCTCCTGGGACCCATAGGGTCCAATGTTAACCAATGCAGCATTGCGCCGTGGTCTTCGACCGCCTACTGCGACGGTGTACAACGCCAGCGCAGTTACCTCACATCCCATTGTCCCAGTTTAGAGGTCAGGCAGCCGTCATTTCAGGGGCCCACATGGCCTAATTACCAACTGCGTCACACATACCTAGGCCTTGTCTCACAACACAAATACAGGCCACATTTTGTGTATGAATGGTGTTCTGTGTAGACTGTTGGTACATACCTCTGAGTTTTTTGACGCTGTGGTCGCTGTTGTCCTTCATAGGCCCTGTCCACTGGGACATGTGAGGATATGGCGGAATCCTCTGGTGTACCGACCGCTGGTGGACCTGTCGACAATGGAGGAAAGAAGTTTGATCATCACCTACAGGTTTGAACGCCGTCCCACAGGAATCCCCCCTCAAGTGCAGGTGCTATCAGTGCTCCATTTCCTTGCAAGTGGGTCATTTCAAACAACAGTGGCCATGGCATCAGTGATGTCCCAGCCTATGTTTTCCAACGTGTTATCCAGAGTGTTGTCTGCCCTTCTGAAACACATGCGGAGCTATATAGTTTTCCCTCAAGTGGAGGACTTGCCTACTGTGAAAGGTGACTTCTATGCCATGGGACATATCCCCAACATCATAGGAGCCATTGATGGGACCCATGTAGCTCTGGTCCCCCCCCACAGGAGTGAACAGGTGTACAGGAACCGGAAGAGTTATCATTCCATGAATGTACAGATGGTATGTTTGGCAGACCAGTACATCTCCCAGGTAAATGCTATGTTCCCTGGCTATGTGCATGACGCCTACATCCTGCGGAATAGCAGCATCCCTTATGTGATGGGTCAACTCCAGAGGCACCGGGTGTGGCTATTAGGGGACTCTGGTTACCCCAACCTGTCATGGCTACTGACCCCAGTGAGGAATCCCAGGACCAGGGCAGAGGAACGCAACAATGAGGCCCATGGGCGGACGAGGAGGGTGATCGAACGCACCTTCGGCCTCCTGAAGGCCAGGTTCAGGTGCCTCCATATGACAGGTGGTTCCCTATTCTACTCACCAAAGAAGGTGTGCCAGATCATCGTGGCCTGCTGTATGCTTCACAACTTGGCTTTGTGATGACAGGTGCCTTTTCTGCAGGAGGATGGTCCAGATGGCGGTGTTGTGGCAGCTGTGGAGCCTGTGGACAGTGATGAGGAGGAAGCAGAGGAAGAAGACATTGACAACAGGGACTCAGTCATCCAGCAATATTTCCAGTGACACACAGATGAAAAAACATTCCTGCCTACTACAAGTACTTTAACACTTCTACCTCTATCCTGTCTGTCGATTTCAACCAGTATATGGTCACTGAGTTGTACATTTCCCTTACGGTTTCACAGGTGTGGTTTCCAACGTGTGTCATCTGCTTTGATTCCTCATGGAGTTGAGATGTGTGACATAGGTATGTTGACATTACATTAGAAAAAGCATTTTGTCACTGTCATTGCTAATACACAATTTCGAAATCACAGACTGACTCCAGATTGTTTTGAGCTTCAAGGGTGTTTATTGAAGTGCTCAATATTGGAGGGGGTTGTAAAATGGTGAGGGGTGATGGTGGAGGAATGTCCATGGCAGAGTCCAGTCTATTAGTCTCACAGGTGCATTGCCCATATGGGCATAGGAAGTGGAGCTGGGGCAGTTCCAATATAGACAGGGTTACAAAGTGGGACAGTGGTTTGACAATCAGGGTGGTCTAATTTCTTGGCGGGAGTCTTGGTATCGTGCTCTGTCTTGTTCCTGGATCTCAGGGACCGCTTGTGGGGTGGTTCTCCATCTGCGGGTGGGGGTGATGGTGTGGTGGTCCTGTGCCGTTGCCTCCTGTCCACTAGCCCCGGCGGAGGTGGTGGGCAGTTCATCGTCCATGCTAGTGTCAGGGGCCTCTTGTAGTGCCACAGTGTCCCTCCTGGTGTTAAGTATTTCCTTCAGCACCCCTACGATGGTGCCCAGGGCGGAGCTGATGGTTCTGAGTTCCTCCCTGAACCCCAAATACTGTCTCCTGAAAGTTGGCCAGGACCGTTGCCATCGTCTCCTGGGAGTGGTGGTATGCTCCCATGATGGAGGAGAGAGCCTTGTGGAGAGTGGGTTCCATTTGCCTGTCCGCCCCCTGTCGCACGGCAGCCCTCGCAGTTCCCCTGTCTTCCTGTGCCTCCGTCCCCTGGACCGTGTGCCCACTGCCACTGCCCCCAGGTCCCTGTTGTTGTTGGGGTGGTGGGTTATCCTGGGTTCCCTGTAGTGGTGGACACACAGCTGATTAACGTGTCCTGGGAACGGAGGTATGGGCCCGCTAGGTGGGTGCTGTGCTGGTGTTACCAGAGGGTGGAAGGTCTGTGGTGGGCTGTGCCTGTGTGAGGGGAACCGACTGTCCCGAGGCCCATGATGGTCCGGGCTGGTCATCTGGATCCAGTTGGACAGAGCTGCTGCCATCACTGTGGGCCTCTTCTGTGGGTGGGGTGGAGATGTCTGGACCCTCCTGTCTGGTGACATTGGGTAGTGGTCCTGCAGGGGTGAAAAGCATGATTATTGCATCTGTGTGTGCAATGGGTGGGTGACCGTGTACCCCAGTGCTAGCATTCCTGTGTGGGGGCTTATGTGATGATGGTTGAGGGGGGTGTCATGGGTATGTGCAGTGGGCATGCTTTAGTGATGGGTGTCCATGCTTTGTTGTGTCATGCAGGGCTTGGTATTGGGATGTGTGGTTTGTGTTATTAGTACATTTGTGAGGAGTTGGAGTGATAGGGGAGGGGACGAGGGTGGGGGTCTGTAATAGCATGCAGGTAGGGTGGGGAATATGATAGTTAAAGGTTTGACTTACCAGAGTCCATTCCTCCACCGACTCCTGCTAGGCCCTCAGGATGCAGAATCGCCAGGACCTGCTCCTCCCATGTTGTTAGTTGTGGGGGAGGAGGTAGGGGTCCGCCGCCAGTCCGCTGTACCACCAGGTGGTGTCTTGAGACCACGGAACGCACCTTCCCCCGTAGGTCGTTCCACCTCTTCCTGATGTCGTCACGATTTCTTGGGTGCTGTCCCACTGCATTGACCCTGTCGACTATTCTTCGCCATAGCTCCATCTTCCTAGTTATCGAGGTGTGCTGCACCTGTGCTCCAAATAGCTGTGGCTCTACCCGGACGATTTCCTCCACCATGACCCTGAGATCCTCCTTCAAAAACCTGGGGTGTCTTTGCTGTGCCATGTGATAAGTGTGGTGATATGTAGTGGTGTGTGGTGTTTTGTGTGTGGAAGTTGTGTGGGTGATGGTGTTGAGTGCCTGTGGCTGCTAGTTTGTGGATGGTGGTGTCTCTCTCTGGCCTTCTTTTGGAATTTTTGGTCGTAGGGGTTTGTGGGTGATGTGAGTGTGTGTTTTATATTGTATTGAGTGTGTGGGAGTGGTGTGTGTATGTGTATCAAGTGAGTGTATTTGGAATTGTCCAATGTGGCGGTGTTTTGAACGTGTGTGTGTATTTTGAGCGCGGCGGTGTGTACCGCCAATGGAATACCGCGGTTGAAAGACCGCCGCGTGGATTCATGGGTCGTGATAGCATTGGCGTATTTCTGTTGCATGACGGTGGAGGTTTTGTTTTCGCCAGTTTATCACTGACCTTTGGTGTGGCGAACTTGTGTGGGTGTCTGAATTTTGTTGGATTTCGAGATGTGGGTCATAATAGCTGTGGCGGAATTCCGCGGCCGCGGCGGTGTGTTGGCGGTCTTTTGCACGGCGGTATGCGGCTTTTACCGCCAATGTTGTAATGACGCCCAAAGTGTATAAAGGAATGCACAAACTCAGTTTATTTCTGATAAAGGTTTAATGTGCTGCATGGGTAAATACTTATAAGGTCATAAAGGCGAGATCTATTGGCTATGCCAATGCTTGTTCATGAAGTATTTATTTTAGTGCCTCATGCTATTTTAAATACTGTCAGAAGGGAGCCATTCTTACAAGGCTGTCACACGCTGACAGCATATATTTGATGCACTACAACATTGCATGGCCTGTCAGGTACATCATGTGATTCAATACATTGTAGGGCTTATTGTCTGGAATAACAGAAATACAATTTGCGCACCTGGCTTTCCTCTTGTCAGGGATTCCCTTACTCACACTCGCTGAAGCATGTTTTGCAGAAGATGAGTGGTGCCCTTTATTACTGCAGCCGAATGCAAACTACCTGTATCTCCATTACACTACACATCTGACATTTGAAAACAAATTATTTTCTCAGTCTAAACAATAATTATCTTGTGTTCTCCCAGTTGCCCTGGCTTCGACAAATTTCTGTGCACCGCCTCCATCATTCAGAAACAGAGGAAAATGACAGATAATTGAAGTCAATACTTCAGCATTGCAGGAAGCGGCTGTCTGTTTCAGATTATGATTTCCTGGTTTTCCGTCCTTAACTACTCCATTAATTTAAAATGGCTCATGACTTCAAATTCAAAGCTCTTAGACTTAGGGCCTCATTTAGTATGAAATGGAGTAGCATGGTGCCGCAAGCAATATTGCTGCTCCAAGCTGCATCATTTCCAAAACGCAGGAATGCACCAGATTTACAAGAACATGGTGCATCCCTCTTTTCTACCCTGCGCAAGTGCTAAATCAGCTGCCAAGCGCCAATGCACCCACCCTTGCACCATGGCACAGGGATGCCTGCGTTGCGGGGTGATTGTTCATGTGCAGGAAGGCACACCTTCCTGCACATAAACAATCATTATTGGTGATTTGCTCCTTCTATTTGTGCTGCAGATTGCAACACACACAGAAAGAGCAATAAACAAGGGGAAATAAAAGTATCTCCCCTCGTTGCACCACTCTAGTGCCACCACTGGTCTTGGCGCTGCCTCAGGTTAATGATTTCTTGTCAATCTGGGGCAGCGCCAAAAAGTAATGTGTGTTGTGTGGGTACTCCCACAGAAACACCCATTACACACCCCTTTGTCACAGAAAACTGCATCGGGATGGTTCATATTTACAAGGCTGTGTTAAGCCACATAAAGTGGCTTAATACCACCTTGTAGATATGGAGCAGGGCACAGTGCCACCAGAGCGTTGCTAAAAGTTACGCTCCTGTGGTGCAATGGCCTCATTTAGTAGGAAATGGCACAGCGCGGTGCTGCAAGCGATATTGCTGCACCGAGCTGCGTCATTTCCAAAACATAGAGATGTGCCGTATTTCAAGAATACAGTGCATCCCTGTGTTTTTTTCCTGCGCCAGCGCTAAATGAGCTACCTAGCACCAAGGCAGCCAACCTTGCACCATGGTGCAAGGATGCCTGCGTTGCAGGGATGATTGTTTATGTGCACGAAGGGGCACCTTCCTGCACATAAACAATCATCAATGACGATTTTCTCCTTCTATGTGTGCTACAGAATGCAGCACACATAGAGTAGCAAAAAAACGTGAATATTTCTTCTCGTTGCGCCACTCTAATGCCACCCCTCAGGTGGTGTTCGTTTTTGGCGCTACCTCAGCACCTTACGATTTCTTGTAAATTTGGGGCAGCGTCAAAAAAGCAATGGGTGTTGTGTGGATTTGTACATAGCAACACCTATTGCACGCCCTTTTGCTGCAATTGCAGTAAAGTTGCTTTAAGCCGCCTTGTAGATATGGAGCCGGGTGCAGCGCCACCAGACCGTTGCTAAAAGTGATGCTCCGGCGGTGCAAGGGTCTCGTAAATGAGGCCCTTAATTTCTTTGCAGCCCTGTTTTTCCCTTCTAACAATGTTTTTTAGGAGCTAATTTGGCATCCCTTGGAGTGTCATGTATTCCCTCCTATATCTGCAACCCACCTCCGCTCATCTCCTCCCTTCCTTATTTCTTGATTTTCTTTCTTCTCACCCTCAACACCGCCTATCTATTTTCCTTTTTAGATCAAGCTCCATTTATTTTCAGAAACTGTCACATCAAGAGTAAGATGAATAAATCTGAAAAGGTTAAAAGTATGCAGCGCCTTCTAGGGTCTCTCTTCCCGCTGCTGCACTTCATCAGGCATTGGTATTTTAGCACCTACCCTCATCTTTTGTATTAGTTTGAAAATCGAGGTGAAGATAACTTCTCTTATGTAGGTTGTACGCATGCACCTCTTATGCTCACTGTCGATGCTAAGCTTGTTGAAAGTGAATTACATTTTTGGACGCTACGATTCCAGTTCAATTATTTATACTAAAGAGGTGCATCAATGAGAAGGTAATCAGACCATCCTCAGGGCTGTAGAATAATCATGCTGATTCAATTTGTGGTACATTCTCTGTTAAGAGAAGAGCACAAAGAAGCAATCGTATGTATAACAAGCATTGGCAAACCCGATACGTCAGGCATACTATGACAGCATTCTTGTTTTGTTTTGTTGCAAGCTTTGCAAAACTTCATTGCTCAGGAGCCTCCTGGGTGTTCATCAATTTAAATATACCATTGATTAAAGGCAAACATGTCTTTTGATCTCAAAAAAGCAAGCAATCTGATTGTACTCCCTGACACTGAAGGGACGTACTTTGTACTTGGATGTGCTCATTGTGAAAGGGAAGCATGCTGTAACTCATAGTGAAGTCAGTCAGTGGCTGAAGTGTACTGACACATTGGCCCTTGTTGCATGCTTGAATGAGTTGGAGAAAAATGTGAATGACACAACCACAGAGAAATGGTTGAAGTGTGGCAGAAAACCACTATAAGTAACATAGGCCGTCATTATGACACTGAAGGTAAAAGCTGTCTACAGTCGCTACCATCCATCCGTCATAATATGAGCACAGCCTGACATCTGCCACATTAAGGGCGGATATCCGGCAGTGATCATAATGGCGGATGGTGGAAAGCTGGCACTGCTGCCACCAGCACCGCCACACCAATTGAACGCTGCTAGCTGCATTATGTCCAGTAATACGCCCTGGCGGTGTTCTGCTGGTGGGGTGCTGCTGGCAGAAGCAGTGCCCCTTCCTGGTCACTGCCGGATGACCTCCTCGGCCGGGACAAGGTAAGTCAGGCGTCTGTCAGGTGAGGGGAGTGGGAGGTTGGGGTGTGTTGTGTGTGTGTGTCTGAATCTGTGCATGAATGTGTGAGTGTGTGTGTGAATGCGTCTATGTGTGTTGTGTTGTTTGGGTGGTTGTGTGCATGTGAGTGAATGCATGTAAGAATGGTGAAGTGAGTGCCTATCTGCATGTCAGTGTGATTGTTGTAAAAATGTGTGTGAGCATGTCTGGAAGTATGTGTGTATGATTTATTGTATTCCAGTGTGAGTGATTGGGTGTATGCGTGGTGCGTGTCTGCGGGTGTGTGCATATATGGGGGGGGGGTGAATTTGAGGATCAGAGAGGGTGGGGGCTGAGTGTGAGGATCAGAGGGGGTGGGGGGAGTTTGGATGGAGGGGGAGCTGGGGCGTCAGGTGTGTGTTGGGGAGCTGGGGGAGCCACCTATCGGTGACAGGGAAGGAGTTATTTTCTTGGCATTGCTAACGCCACAAAAACCATGGTGGTAGGCCGGCTTATAATAGACATCTCCGGCCCGGCAGCTCATACCGAGTTGAGAAGTGGCATGTTGGCTGCAGCCATCCCGCCAATCTCATAATGTGGCGGTATGTACCACCAGCCTGTTGGCAGTATTGCCGCCACATTACTACTCACCGCCAGGGTCATAATGACCCCCGTAATGTTAGTAAAATCAAAAGGTATTGGCTAACAGAGACCTAAAAGGTCAATCACTCGGTCACTGGCTGCTAGTCTCTTGCCTTAAAGAAAGGAACAAAAAAATAAGAAAGAAGAAGGAAAAAAGAGGAGCAAAAGAAGGAAAGAAAGAAAAGAGAGGAAAACAAGAAGGAAAGATCAAAGGAAAGATGGAAAGACAGAAAGAGGGATGGAAAGAAAATAAGATGCAAATGAAAGAAAGAAGGAAAGAATGATGGAAATGAAAGAAGAAAGGAGAGAAAGAAGACAAGAGAGAAAGAAAGCAGGAAAGAAGGAAACAAAAAAAGAAGGAATGAAAGAACCAAAGGAAGAAGGAAATAAATAAACAAGTGTTACAAATCCTGGAAATGAAACACAATAAAGGCTGATTTTCTTCATGGGCAATGTTTATTAAAGAACTATTTGCCAAATTGAGTCCAGAATAAATGTGTTCTGAAGAATTGTTCGCTTATAAATCCACATGAATAATATTGAGGTTTTTGGTTTGTGTACCGCATGCATAGTAAAAAAGGGGGGGCGTGGCTTGGTGCCATGGCGGTTGCAGCTTCTTTCTGAAGCTCCCATCCTTCTCTCCTCACCCCCGGGGCTATAGCACTTAGATTGGCTCCAGGGCCCACAAAGAGGTGGCGGAATTAGCGGTGACCCCGCAGGTTATCGCTTTTCAGCTCCTGACCCCAAGATGCCATTGATTCGGGCTCCGGCGCGAGCGGGCTCAAAGTGAATAAGGAGAATAATCAAAGCGACAAGATGGTGGCTACCGAGTGCTCCGTGTCCTAGGCGCTCGGGGGGTGCCCTCGGGCCACTGCCGCTGGACGCCCCGGTTGACAAGTGGAGGCTTGGCGGCCCAGACCGGTCCTTGCCGGCCCAAGGTGAGCGGAGAGAAGAAAGAGCGGGGCAGACCGGGCGATGCCGGAGGGAGCGGCCCGACCTTGCGGTGAAGCTGAGCGAGGAGGAGAGGAGGCCTGGCGTCAAATCGGGAGCAGAGGTGCGAACGCTTGGCTCCGCGGACCGTGCTCGGCCCCCCGGGAGGGGCCGACCCAGTGAACCGGAGCCCACAGACCCGAGCAGCGAGAACTGCATAAAAGGTGAAGTGAGGCCCGGCGCAGCTAGGTTGAGGCCCATCCCTGGACCGTGAGGGGCCGCTCTGGGGACCTGGGGAGATTGGCCTGGCCCGGACAAGAGGTGTTCCCGAGAAATCGGAGCGGAGGGGCGCCCCTAAGAAGAAGTGCAGCCTGGAGGTGGCCCGGGGCGAATTGGCCCAGGAGAAGAAGAGGCTTTCTCCTACCCACCCTCCGAAAAATCGCGCGCTCAGCGAGCGGCTTGGGTCGGGGCTACTGGGATCCGACATTGGGGAAATCTCGGAAATTAGGAAGCGATCACTGGGAAAAACCCCTGCCCAACATAAACTAAGCAGAACCGCCAAATGGGAGAGCTGATAAAGGACTAGCAATTAAATAGGGCTGGGGTTTATAACACTGGAAAAGCCGGACCTGTTCCACTTTCGATACCCTAGCACCCCGTACTTTGATAAACCTAGCCAACGGCTCAAAACCGAAAGACCAACAGAATATTCATCGAGCCGGCTTAAAAACTTGCATAAAGGCCGACTGCTAGCTCAATAAAAGGCGTAGCATCTCCCCCCTGTTGCTAGATCAATGTCTCCCTTTCAACCCCCCTTACACCCAAAAACATCTAGAAGGCAGATAGATAAACACTAACATCGGCACCATATTGCTCTTCCCCTAACAAGAGAACAGCATCCTCTTAAAAGCAAACAGCTACCAGAAAACGCACCGGGCACCTTCAGCAATGGGCAAAATAGGCAGACGGCGAGAAACTGATATTACCAGGGATATCCCAGACAGTGCACCCCCAGAACAAGAGACTGCGAGGAAATCTCCCTCTAGGGAGGAAAGAGCACCAAAGGAACCTACCCTGCAAGATGTAATGCAAGCTATCACTGCCTCCAGAACTGCTTTCAAGGAGAAAAAAGACTCTTTAGCATCCGACTTTTCAGTGCTTAGAGATGACCATCGCCGCCTAACAGAGAGAGTGACCTCCACAGAAAAACAGATGGAGGAAATAGGGCCTGAGATTCAAGGTATTTCCAAAATATCGCGGCAAATGGAGAAAAGAATAAAGGATTTGGAACTAAGGGCTGAAGATGCCGAAAATAGATTGCGGCAAAATAATATCAGGATCATAGGACTACCAGAGAGGGTGGAAGGAACCAACATGGTTGACTTCCTGGAAAAATGGCTGAAGGAAAACATACCGGAGGAAGGCCTATCCCAGTTCTTTGCGGTGGAGAGAGCACAAAGAGTCCCAGCAAGTCCACCCCCACCGGGCCCCCCTGCTAGACCAATAATAGCCAAGCGGCTACACTATAAAGACAGGGACCATTTACTCACCCAAAGTAGGAAAAAAGGAGACTGCACATTCGACAACCAAATGATACGAATTTTCCCTGATTTCTCTCGAGAGGTGCTGAGACTGAGGGCCTCCTTCAGGGAAGCCAAACAAAGGCTCCGCAGTATGGGGATACAATACGGGATGCTATTCCCAGCCAAACTAAGAATAATAACTGCAATAGGCTCACAGTTCTTTAGCACAGCGGAAGAAGTCTGGAACTGGATGGATAAACAACCACCTAAAGAGAAAGACTCAACCCTAAAAAGCACCATCTAAACCTTAAAGGAAAGACTAATTACAGTAAATCTACTAGACATACTAGTCCATCACCTCTAGAAATTCTGAACGATCGTCAAAAAGCAGTGGAGGCAGCTGCATCCCTCAGCTGCTCAGAACAGAGTTCACCTAAGCAAACACACGGAGATACGAACCAATCAGATTCAGAACATGAGTCGGACCTCTCACTCACACCTGACCAGAGGGGCCCGGAGGTAACCCCGGGAACGTCAGACAACATAATCTGAAGAACAAACCTGACTCACAAACAGAGACTCAGGTTTTTTACGTAAACATATTTAGTAACCAAGAATACAGCCTCAGCTTCTGAGACCACACTAAAAAGTTGAAAAGTGGAATAGGCCTTCTAATATCCTGATGAACGAAATCCTGGAGCCACGAAATCCCAGTCTGTCTTCCACCTGGGGGTTGAGGAGGGGTCGCCTTGCTGAGCTTCGGTTTCCTATCTGGAGCACCCCCCACGTTGTTGGACAGTTAACATTTTTATCAAGTTTGGGTGAGAGAGGTTTGACTTTTGTCCTGGGGATGGGGAGTTGGTTAGTTAATATGTTGGGGAACCTTCTGGGGTTTAATTCTGTACCGAGAATCATCACAAAATTTACAAAATGGAGCAGAGAGCAGGAAAATACAAGGGGGCATACCTTGACACAGGGTCACCAGAAACCACAACTGAATAGAATAACAAAAGCGCCACTATAACTACACCAAAACCATATAAGTTCCTTACATGGAACATCAGAGGTATGCATTCAATGGTCAAGAGGTATAAGATATCATCTTACTTGCAGAGAAGGGGTATTCAAATAGCCATGCTACAGGAAACTCACTTAACATCAACAGAGGGCAAGGCCTTACAGAAAAGGTTGAGAGGGCAGGCATTCTTCACTACCTATTCAGCATACTCGAGGGGCACCCTGATTTGGATCCGAGCAGGGGTCCCTTTCCAATTGACAGATAGCCTCATAGATCCTGAGGGGAGGTTTGTGGCAATCAAAGGCAGACTCAAGGGGAAAGACCTGGCTCTAATTAATGTGTACGCCCCCAATACAGGGCAGGGTGAATTCTTCACTCGACTATCCAACTTGCTAGCGTCATACCTACAATCACCAGTGATAGTAGGGGGTGATTTTAATTGTGTAAGCGACCTCAATGCAGACAGATCACATCCTCCCCTACCGCATTCCCCGCTGGTGAAAATAGCTCGACAGTTCACTACCTGGCAGGCGAACTGGGTTCTCATAGATGCCTGGCGTAAATTACACCCTAATACCAAGGACTACTCCTTTTTCTCTGCCCTCCATGAACTCCATGTTAGATTAGACTCCTTTTTATGCTCACCAGATATACACTCACTTATATCAAACATGGAATACTTGTCTCGTACAATATCTGACCATAATCCCCTGTTGCTGTCTTTGAAGTGGGGGTCCCCCACCCCGTGTATACCCACGTGGAGACTCAGATCGGAATTACTGGAGGATCCCCCCTTCCGAGACGATATCCGCCAATGCATATTACAATACTTCAAAGAAAATGACAGCACTGCGACTAGCAGTCTGGTAGAATGGGACGCCTTCAAGGCAGTAATAAGGGGGAGATGCATTGCCGAAACAGTAGAAATCCGTAGGACCTTATTAGGAGACAATGAGCGAGCTGAGGCTAAACTGAGAGAAACAGAGAAAAATAGACCTGGAAACCCACACCTACAAGCCCTAATACAAGAGTACAGGTCAGAAATAGCACTTTGTGTCGAACGTCTCAGATGTTTCGACCATAAACACTATCTTGCAAGACTGCATGGCGAAAGAGATAAAGCGGGTAAACTGTTTGCCTGGGTGGTCTCGCAATCAAACCCCCCCCCCCCCCCATAATGAACCTGATCTCAAGGGCAGGGACCCAACTGCATGACCCTGAACAGATTAACGCCCAGTTCTTAGCTTTCTACGAGTCACTATACCAAAAAAGATTCAACTTAAACAGGGACCTAACTGAACATTACTTAACCACAATAAACTTGAAACCTTGGGAACCAACACCCGCTGACACACTAGAGGAGAATATCACACTAGATGAGATCAAGGATGCTATGAAGAGACTTGCAGGTGGAAAATCACCCGGTACTGACGGCCTTCCTGCCGAATTTTACAAAAGCCTTTGCTGAAATTCTCTCACCCAGACTAGAATTTTTTTTTAAATGCGCCAGGGACCAAGGCCTCTTACCCGAAACTACTAGGGAAGCAATTATAGTCCCGCTGCTCAAGCCCGGCAAGGATCCAACTGGAGTGGGAGCATACAGACCCCTCTCCATGCTGAACCTCGATTATAAAATCCTCAGCAAGATCCTGGCAACCAGACTCCTCCCTCTGATGCCCTCTTTAATCCACCCAGACCAAGCAGGTTTCATTCCAGGACGCAACACAGCTGGAAATATTCACAGGCTAATTGCAGTTATGAGGGAATTAATTCCCACAACGGAGTCCCCGGGCATCCTGGCAGTAGATATCGAAAAAGCCTTTGATAGCTTGGAATGGGACTTCCTTTATAAAGTTATGTCCAAACTAGGAATAGGCCCAGAATACATTGCATGGGTGAAATTACTATATACTAACCCCTCAGCTAGAGTCCGTATGGGGCGTATAATATCGTCCAGATACACAGTGGAACGCGAGACGAGACAGGGCTGCCTCCTTTCCCCCCTGCTTTTTGCACTGGCAATGGAACCTCTGGCCGCTGCGGCCATGGCGGGACAGGGGGGACCTGGAATACTGGTCAGAAACGTGAGACATTACATAGCCCTGTATGCGGACGACCTCCTAATTTTTTTGAACGACATTCAAAGAGATTTAACCCTGGCTCAACTAATGCTATCCAACTTCGAAGATCACTCAGGCCTATAAGTAAACTGGGATAAAACAGGTTTATTCCCCCTTGTAAAACACCATCAGCCCCCCTGAATCTGGGAATGGTAAGATGGATACCCGATGGGCTCCCATATCTAGGGGTGAAAATACATCATGATGCCAGGGATATTCTTGATGGAAATTTAGGTGGCGCCGTCCGCTCCATGAAATCCTGCATGACATTCTGGCAAACACTCCCACTATCAGTGACAGGTCGCATTGCGATTCTTAAAATGATAGTACTTCCGAGACTGTCATACCATTTCTCAGCCCTCCCGAACTGGATTCCTAAGTCCTTCTTCAGGGACCTGAATACAACAGTAAGCTCATTCCTATGGGGTAACGGCAGGAAAAGAGTTGCTCTAACAAAGCTTCAAAGACAGGCGACAGATGGGGGCCTGACAGCACCAGACTTCGAGTCCTATTACCTTGCGGCTCAATTACAGTGGCTGGCACTCTGGATCTCAAACAGCTTGGTGTTAAAACCAAATGCAGAAACCTCCTCACCGCAGAAGACAAGACTGTTTGAGATATTACTGGGCTCTCCTAGAGGCCGGAATTAATACTGTAGGCATACTATTCGAGAACAATAAATTGAAATCCTTTGAGACCATTAGAGCACAATATGACACCCCGGCGAAACATTTTTTAACATACGGGACCATAAAAGCCAGTATATGCAATCACTGGCGAACAAAAAACACTGAACCCCCAACGCAAGCAATGTGCACATATCTGACATCCTCAAATGCCAAGACTTGGGCTATATCTATACTGTATGCTTTAATACGAGCAGACATTACAGACCCTCTTCCCTACCTTAAACAACAATGGGAAAAAACAATCAATTGTGACATCCCAGAAATAGAATGGGAACACATACTGCGGAACCTGCCCAAAGCTTTGCGGAATGCCAGATTTAAACTAATCAATTTTTATATCCTGCATCAAGCCTACTTAACGCCTGCCCGCATTAATAAATACTTCCGTAATTTCACAGAGTGTTGCCCAAGATGCAGATTAATAGACGCAGAATTTAATCACATGTTTTGGGAAAGCCAAATACTGACATCTTACTGGACTGAGATTTGTCAAAAATTGTCCCAGATACTAAATAAGACTGTGACATGCTCTGTGGATATCTGCCTCCTGCACGCATTTACACATTCTACTAAACACAAAGCCTCAGACAGATTCCTGGACTTGGCCCTAACACTAGCGAAAAGAGAAATAGCTAGCAATTGGAAAAATCCTGTGGGCCCTAGAGTAATAAACTGGAAAAATGAATTAATCAGGTGGGCAACTGCTGAGGGTACACTGCTGCAAAGAGAGGCCAAAACCGGGATCAGACCTCCGGAAATTTCAGAAAGCTGGGAAATAATTATGGATACACTTAGAACTGAGCTAATACAACAGCACCCCCCAACACTCCATAACCAGGACCATGACATCAATACCAAAACACAATAACATACAATACTCGAAAACAGAACAAGACTCACCCATAAACAAGAGTAGAAACCCCTATCCTTACAAACTGCTGCCTAGGATTCTTAAGAGTTAACTAAAAATCCGTAGCCTTCCTGCTACAAATATGACATTGCCAAAACAAGATCTCAGACAGAGGGGTTAGGGTGGGATTGGAGAGGGGGGAGTTGGAATTTGTTACTACGAAAAGTGCATGATGAACACTAAATATGAACCTCTACCAGACTATGTACATAAGTGACTAAGATAAAATGTGATAAACAGAGAGATGTGAAGAGGAAAACAATGTGTAAGTTGTATTGAACTGTTTTTAAAACCAATAAAATCTGGTATTAAAAAAAAAAGCATTATAAAAAAGAGAATAACTTAATACAGAACGTTTTCAAGGGCACAGTCTGGTATGTTGTGAAACAACAGCAGTCAGATAAACAAAGGACACTTCAAAAAGAATTTGCAACAGCATTGACAGGAGGCATGGACTGATAATGTGTGGAATATGGCCTGTGCTCACATCTGGTAGAACGGTTCTGCTTTCACCTCAGACTTTAAACACAAAGACAGCACTAAAGTAATTATAAAGCAGAAACCAAAACATTGATACTGAAGGGAACTACCTTGTGTGCGGATGTGCTCATTGTGAAAGAGCAAAATGCAGTCACTCATAGTGAAGTTAATCAGGGGATAAAGTGGGCTGGCTCATTTTCCCATGCTGTATGCTGAAGTGAGTGGAAGCAAAATGTGAGTGGCATATTAACAGACCAATGGATGCTAAGAGGTGGTTGAAAGTCCCTTTAACACCTTCGCAGCCAAGGACGTAACAGTTATGTCCTTGGCTACGGCGTTGAGGCGCCAAGGACGTAACCGTTATGTCCTTGGACTGGCTCAAAGGGGGAGCGCTAGCACTAACCTCATGATCCTCGACTCAGCGCCCCCAGTTCAGGGATGGAAGGGGAATCGCTTCCCCTTCCACCCTCATTCCCCTGCCCCCCCCATGGCATCTGATGACATCAGTGAGCGATCGGGCGCTGACCTCATCAGAGGCCTGCTCCTCTGCGTTGGAAGCTCAGCTTCCAGCGCCGATCAGAGCAGAAATGCTTTTGCATTTCTCCTCCGATCATGTGGAGGGGCCGATAGAGGCATCAAAGGAAAGGAAAGGCCTTTCCTTTCCTTTGATGTCTTTCTCAGCATTTCTGCTGCCCGATTGCGGTGCGATCGGGCAGCAGAAATGCCCACTAGACACCGAGGAGTTTGCTTTTTTCAGGTCATTGTCATGTGGTGAGCAACCCCTTGGGCAAGGGTCGCTCCCCGGGGGACAAAATTACTTTTAGGCCAAGAGGGGCAGATCGGCCTATTATTTTATTAGGCCAATCTGCCCCCAAGGGGGGCAGAAACCACTAGACACCAGGGATTTCTTTTTTTTTTTACATTATTGAATGAGGGGAGAGGCACCTGGGGAAAGGGTCGCTCCCAGGGTGCAAAAATATTTTTAGGGCTTTTCTGCCCCCCGGGGCAGATCGGCCTATTATAATTAGGCTGATGTCCCCACGGGGGGCAGAAACCCCTAGACACCAGGGATATTTTTTTTGTTTACTTCATTTTTTTTTATAGATGGGGAGCGACCCCTTAAGCAAGGGTCATTCAACTGGGGGCCAAATTTATTTTAGGCCATTTCTGCTCCCCTTGGGGGCAGATCAGAACATTTCTATTAGACCAAACTTGTGCCGGGGGCAGAAACCACTTAGGCACCAGAGATTGGTGTGTGTGTTTTTTTTGGGGGGGCAGCCTCTTGGGCAATGGTCACTCCACATGGGGGCACATTACTGTTGCCCATATCTGCCCTCCTTGGGGGCAGATCGGACTATTTTTGGAAGGCCCATCTGCCCCCAAGGAGGGCAGAAAGCCCACCAGAGACCAAGGAAGATTGTTTTTTCAAAATAAGAGGGTGGGGGTATGGCCATACCCCCAACCCAAATAAATGGGGCCAAAGTTGTTCTTCCCACCAGTGGGCAGATAGGGCAATTACCCCTGATCCACACTCCTAGGGGGCAGAAAGTCTACTAGATGCCAGGGAATTAAAAACAAAACTAAAAATAATGGGGTGGTGGCTACCAACCAGTATGGGCCTGGTTATGGCCCCACCCCAACTAAAGAGGGTAACAGTCTTTCAGCTCTCCCCCGCACACTAAAATATCTTATCCCACGGCAAGCAAGAGGACATTTGATCATTTCGTCCCACTGGAATGGTGAGGGCTGCACTTTTTCGACTTTGGGACGCTGCCAGGTAGAAAAATCCACAAGACCTAGACACATCTGAAAACTAAACATCTGGGTGAGTCCAGGATGTTGTGCTTCACATGCAACACAAACCATTTTCTCACCCACAATACCCTGCAAACCTCCAAATTTGCTAGAAATCACACATTTTTCCCTGTTTTTTTTTATGGAACCTTCCGGAATCTGCAGAAATCCACAAAATTCCTACCACCCAGCAGTGTCTCATCTATACTGATAAAAAGTCTGCCCCACTTGTCAGCCTAAAAATATTTTTTTTCCAACTGCCCTTTTGGACCTGCTTTGCTTCCTCCTCAGTTTTGACATGTTTTTGGCTCTTCCCTGTCACAGGCACTTGGCCTACCTACACAAGTGAGGTATCATTTTTACCAGGAGACTAAGGGGAACGTTGAGTGGTAGGAAATTTGTCCCGGTGCAGTGATCCCTCACAGAAATGTGGGAAAAGTTTGATTTTTTTTAGCTAAATTTGAGCTTTGCTGAAGATTCTGGGTAAGAAAACACTAGAGGATCCACGCAAGGCACACCTCCATGGACTCCCTTGGGTGTCTAGTTTTCAGAAATGTCTGGGTTAGGTAGGTTTCCCTGTGTGGCTGCTGAGCCCAGACCCCAAAACGCAGGTGCCCATCCCCGCAAAAACAGGTAGTTTTGTATTTGATAATTTTGATATGTACAGATAGTGTTTTGAGGCATTTCCTTTTGCGGGTACTATGCCTACCCAAACAAGTGAGGTACCATTTTTATTGGGAGACCTGGGGAAACGTTGGGTAGAAGGAAATTTGTGGCTCCTCTCAGCTTCCAGAACTTTCTGTCACCGAAGTGTGAGGAACAAGTGTTTTTTGCCCAAATTTGGAGGTTTGCAAAGTATTCTGGGTAACAGAACCTGGTGAAAGCCCCACAAGTCACCCCATCCTGGATTTCCCTAGGTGTCTAGTTTTAAAAAATGCATAGGTTTGGTAGGTTTCCCTAGGGGCCGAAATCCACAGCTTGGCACTTTGCAAAAAACATCTCTGTTTTCTTTGGGAAAATGTGATGTGTCCACGTTGTGTTTTGGGGCATCACCTGTCGAGGGCGCTAGGCCTAACCACACAAGTGAGGTACCATTTTTATCGGGAGACTTCGGGGAATGCTGGGTGGAAGGAAATTTGAGGCTCCTCTCAACTTCCAGAACTTTCTGTCACCGAAATGTGAGGAAAAAGTGTTTTTTTGGCCAAATTTTGAGGTTTGCAAAGGATTGTGGGTAACAGAACCTGGTGAGAGCCCCACAAGTTGGTTCCCCCAATTTCATGATTAGGAAATTACAGGTAGCCCAGAATGCCGCAGCATGCCTCTCACTAGACATTCCAAGGCATACCTCAGCAAAACCGGCCTTGGCCACCCTCCACTGGCTTCCTGTGGAGCAACGTATAACATTTATAACCTTATGCTTCATTCATAGATCACTACATAATAGGGGTCCTCATTTGTTAAAAAGCCTGGCTACTTTCTATAAGCCCAAGAGGGTTCTTAGATCCCCCACATCAGCTTTGGCTACACTGCCTAAAATTAAAAAAGCCAGTTGGGGCGGAACTACGATGGGATAATTGGGGGCCAAACTGTGGAATTCCCTCCCCCTCAGCATACATTTACTTAGCCATGAACTTGACTTCCGAAAGGCCATCAAAACCTGGCTCCTTTAGGTATTACTGTTCCCGCCAATGGCTCATGTTGTTGTCCTTTTAGCGCTATGAGGCCTTTGGGTAGTTAGGCGCTATATAAGTCAATTCACATACCATAACATAAAATAACAAGTCACCCCATCCTGGATTCTCCTAGCTGTCTAGGTTTTAAAAAATGCACAGGTTTGGTAGGTTTCCCTAGGTGCCGGCTGAGCTAGAGGCCAAGATTCAAAGTTTGGCACTCTGCAAAAAACAGCTCTGTTTTCTTTGGGAAAATGTGATGTGTCCATGTTGTGTTTGGGGGCATTTCCTGTTGCGAGCACTAGGCCTACCCACACAAGTGAAGTATCATTTTTATCAGGGGACTTGGGGAAATGGTCTGCGGAAGCAAATTTGTGACTGCTGTCATATTCCAGAACTTTCTGTTACCATAATTTGAGGAAAAAGTGTTTTTTGGCCAAATTTTGAGGTTTGCAAAGGATTCTGGGTGACGGAACCTGGTGAGAGCCCATCAAGTCACCCCATCCTAGATTCCCCTAGGTGTCTAGTTTCTAAAAATGCACAGGTTTGGTAGGTTTCCCTAGGTGCTGGCTGAGCTAGGGGCCAAAATCCACATCTAGGCACTTTGCAAAAAACACGTCAGATTTCAATCTGAAAATGTGATGTGTTCATGTTGCGTTTCCTGTCGCAAGCAATGGGTCTACCCCCGCAAGTGAGGTACCATTTTTATTGGGAGACTTGGGGAAACACACAATAGCAAAACAAGTGCTATTGCCCCTTGTCTTTCTCCACATTTTGTCCTTTCAAATTCAAGACAGTGTGTAAAAAAGACGTCTATTTGACAAATGCCCTGCAATTTACATGCTAGTATGGGCACCCCGAAATTCAGAGATGTGCAAATAACCACTGCTTCTCAACACCTTATCTTGTGCCCATTTAGAAAATGCAAAGGTTTTCTTGATACCTATTGTTCACTCTTTATATATCAGCAATTGAATTGCTGTATACCCGGTATAGAATGAAAACCTATTGCAAGGTGCAGCTCATTTATTGGCTCTGTGTACCTAGGGTTCTTGATGAACCTAAAAGCCCTATATACCCCTGCAACCAGAAGAGTCCAACAGACGTTACGGTATATTTCTTTGAAACATCTGACATCGCAGGAAAAAGTTACAGAGTAAAACATGGAGAGAAATTGCTTTTTTTTCATCACAATTTCAACATTTTTTTATTCCAGCTATTATTTTCTGTAGGAAACCCTTGTAGGATCTACACAAATTACCCCTTGCTGAATTCATAATTTTGTCTACTTTTCAGAAATGTTTAACTTTCTGGGATCCAGCATTGGTTTCACACCCATTTCCGTCACTAACTGGAAGGAGGCTGAAAGCACAAATAATAGTAAAAATGGGGTATGTTCTAGTAAAATGCCAAAATTGTGTTGAAAAATTGGGTTTTCTGATTCAAGTCTGACTGTTCCTGAAAGCTGGGAAAATGTTGATTTTAGCAGCGCAAACTCTTTGTTGATGCCATTTTCAGGGTAAAAACCACAAACCTTCTTCTGCAGCCCTTTTTTTCCCATTTTCTTGAGAAAAATGAAATTTTTGCTGTATTTTGGCTGATTTCTTGGTCTCCTTCAGGGGAACCCACAAAGTGTGGGTACTTCTAGAATCCCCAGGATGTTGGAAAAAAGGACTTAAATTTGGCGTGGATAGCTTATGTGGACAAAACGTTATGAGTGCTTAAGCGCAAACTGCCCCAAACAGCCAAAAAAAGGCTAGGCACCTGAGGGGCAAAAGGCCTGGCAGCGAATGGGTTAAGTAAATATTTTATACATATATCTTTAGTAAAATCAAAAGGTCTTGGTAGACCTTAAAAGGAACTGTAATGGTTAACAAAAACAAAAAATCCAGCAATCCAAATGGGCTTTATGATCTTATTAATCATTACAAATGTTCTCAAAGTCTATACACCTCCATTTCCTTAAAAGAAAGTGTCATGTATTACATTGTGCTTCTCTTAAACAATGTCAGCAGGAAGTTATGCCCTTGCAACCCTGCCATGCAGAGTGTTGTTGTGATGTTATCAATGATCTCATAGAGCATGTCATGAGTGAGGTAATTAGCATTGCTTGGAGATGGTGTGAGTTATCATTATTATAGGGCACAAGTTATAGTTACTTGAGGTCACTGTTCCTGGTGAATTTCAGTGTTTTCATTAGTTTAAAATGTTATGCTTCAACTGACAGTTTCACATAATTATAATATCCGTTTAGCCATTGTTTTTCCAATTAATTTCTAATTATTTTGAAATGTGAAGCAGGATATTGTTTCAATTCCTAACTATAACATCACTTTAACCTTTGTTTTTTTCAGTGTATTTGTATGCTTTTTAAATATAAGATTAGATGTGCATTACTGTGCAATACCCTTCCAAGTACAAACCTCCTTTGCCCAATGGGCACAGGCCAATCACCTGTCGCCACCAACCCCACTATTTTTTAAATACAGAAATGTAAAAGGCGGGCCTATTGTCAAGAGGTGAGCACATCAATATATATGCAGCAGACTTATTGACTTTGTCAAAAAGTCACCAACATCTATAAAAAGAGCATATTTAATGAATACACAAATTGCAATCTTTGATATTACTTATAGTCACAAACTATATTTGATAAAGCATTTTTTTAAACAACCGTAAACACGTCTTTGGGTTGTTGTTAAAACAAATTTCAGGTCACAAATTGCAGCCAAAGCACTATCCACAAGGGGTCCTTGCACTCCAGCTGAAGAGCATACATCTCCAGCTCGGAGAGCTTTAAAAATAATGGTAAACTCTCCAGAAGTCATGGGTTCAATGACTTACTGCGATTACTTTGAGCTCTCTGAAACCCTCAACAGCACTAAAGAAAATGCTTGGTGGTGCCTCTGCCAATTCTAGGGCCACCACCAGGATAAAAAAAAAAAATTAAAAGTCCACACAGAACATTATGGGGTGCTCCTTGCCAGCAGCAGTGAATGATAAATGTTCGCTTTTGTATTATTTATTTAATCACAGGTCCCACCAGAGACACCAAAACCTTATGTACACATTGTGGCTTTGTGAGGATCCCCAATGCCCCTGCTGCCGTTGCTGCCTTCCCGCCAGCACCCAGCCTAGGTGCAGGAGGGAGCTGGCCATTTTCTATTTTTCCCTATTTGCTCCAGTGCCACCTGGGAAACCCACACCTTTTTAAATGTTAGAGCCACATGGGGGAGCCTCAAGGATCCCATATCCCCTGGCAGCTCCCCAGCCAGCATCCATCCTGGGTGCAATTGGATATGGCTCTATTGCTTTGCACCTGTCTGATGGGAGCATCTTGCTTCTCTGCTCCCGCTGAGTGGGAGTAAAACTGTGCTTACTTCCTGGGCAAGTGAGAGCAAAAAATAAGATTTGTATTCTCTGCTTGCACTAGCCCTTGTAAAGAACAACGCATGGCCCCAGAACGCTGCATATCATCAGTACCTGTAGGATGGGGTCCCTAGGGCCTCACTACCCTCCCTAATTAAACAAAATGTTTCCATCCTAGGGGGAAGAGGGTCTATAATGTAGGTCAGGTGATGCACAGCACCCTTCCAAATTACAAATTGCTTTGGCACCAGGAGATGGGGTCCCGGGGCCAAATAATGGCTCAGGGACGGGTGGCACATGCCACCTCCCTATAAAGCTCAAATCACTCTGAGGGATGGAATCCCCAAGGCTTATAATCATCCACTGAGGGGGCTGCACTGCCCCTGTACATGATAATGAAAGTGGCCCTGGGGGATGGGGTACCCTTGGGAGCTTAAAATGGGTCAGGGAGGGGTGTCACACACCTCCTCCCCAAAATGTATGCTTAACACTTGCACCAACTCCTCAGGCCCTGGCCCACCTAGGAGGGCTAATATTTTCTTTAACAGGACGACAGATCTCTTAATCTTCCATGGATCTGCAGTAGTGTTAAAAAACATTATGATTTGGTCCTGAGTGACAAATACCACTAGGCCTAGGTATCTGGGGTGCAGGGTATCTCTTCCCTGTCCCCATATGTTTTTTACATCCTTTTACAGAACAGGGGTCTGAGTCCTTGAGTCCTAAAATGGCTGCTGCAACATCCATGTTGATGTTGTGGAAGCCAATGAAATGCTTATCTTTTGATCTGTTGGATCTGTTTCTCTATATATTTTATATGTATTTACACCTACATACATTTTAATCCTTAGTTTCTCAAAGCTACTGAATGGATTTACATCAGATCACAAAAAGCATGCTTTCTTGTTCAAGATCTTTTTTTTTGCCAAATTAGGTATAATTCCATTGAGCTATTTTTGAGGCATTGCTGTTCAATTGTCCTATGAAAAATTGCATAAGGAAAGCGCATTTGGAACGTGCCTTTTTCTCAGCCTCCAACTTGACGGATCACCCCAAAACTTTCCAGGAAGAACCTGAGTTGATGAGACTGTTGTTTGGGAACTTTTGCAAAGATTTGTCAAACTGCACCTGTAGGAAACTTTCTTTTTTGATTGAGGGGGATAAAGACCCTTCAAAAGCAGCAACCACAACCCTCATCAAGGTAAACTCCAAAAGGCACTAAATTATCCTGCGCTTAACCCTCTGTTAGTTTGGAACAAAAGCAGTCAGGCTTAAGTAAGATGCAAAGTATTAAGAGGGTCATTCTGACCCCGGCGGGCGGCGGGAGCCGCCCGCCTGGAGGGAACCGCCAGAATACCGCTGCGCAGTCAAAATACCGCCGCGGGTATTCTGGGTTTCCCACTGGGCTGGCGGGCGACCGCCAAAAGGCCGCCCGCCAGCCCAGTGGGAAACACCCCTCCATGAGGATGCCGGCTCCGAATGGAGCTGGCGGAGTGGAGGATGTGCGACGGGTGCAGTAGCACCCGTCGCGAATTTCAGTGTCTGCTAAGCAGACACTGAAATTCAGGGTGGGGCCCTCTTACGGGGGCCCCTGCAGTGCCCATGCCATTAGCATGGGCACTGCAGGGGCCCCCAGGGGCCCCACGACACCCCATACCGCCATCCTGTTCCTGGCGGCCGAAGCCGCCAGGAACAGGATGGCGGTATGGGGGTCAGAATCCCCATGGCGGCGCAGCAAGCTGCGCCACCATGGAGGATTCTACAGGGCAGCGGAAAACCGGCGGGAGACCGCCGGTTTTCCCTTTCTGGCCACGCCTGAACCGCCGCGGTCAGAATACCCTGGGGAGCACCGCCAGCCTGTTGGCGGTGCTCCCGCCGACCCCGGCCCCGGCGGTCTTTGACCGCCGGGGTCGGAATGACCCCCTAGGTGTTTATGCAGCACACACACAGTAATAGAGTGAAAACACAAAACAAGCAAAATCCCACACCAACTTAGTAAAATAAAGTACATTCCAATAAATAAAATGATGTCAGAATGACAAATGTTCAATCAGTAGAACCAGAGATATGCAGTTTTATAGCTTTAGCTAAGTATATCGACGAAACCCACAAAGTGCAATTCGCTGTCATCCGGTTGTGCTAGTCTAGGGAAAAGTCACAAGTTCAGGTCAACCACTATGGACTGTGGGCCAGATACAGGGACCAAGATAGCCCAGCAGAAAAAGTTTCCTTCTCAGTGTCTGGCATGAATAGTACAGTTCAGGGTATAGAAGGTCTCAAGAAGCATGGGGAGCTTTGCAGATGGTCATCGTTATAGTGCAAAGAGCAGGCCAGGTGTCATGGACGGTCATTGCTGTAGCACGAAGGTCCGGTCATGCGTCGCAGATGGTCATCGCTGGAGTTTCGCCCTGATGGTCACCTTGGGCTGTTGCTGCTATAGTGCAAAGTGCATGTTAGACCTGACAGCCTTAAGGTGGTCACCCCTAACTTTTTGCCTGCATCCCTCCACTTTTGGTTACTGTTTTTGCTGATTTTTAGACTCTGCACACTTTACCACTGCTAACTAGTGCTAAAGTGCACATGCTCTCTCCCTTTAAACATGGTAACATTGGATCTTACCCAATTGGGCTATTTAATGTACTTATAAGTCCCTACTAGAGTGCACTATGTGTGCCCAGGGCCTGTAGAATAAATGCTACTAGTGGGCCTGCAGCACTGATTGTGCCACTGTTAGAAATGGGGTCTTTGGTTGACAGGCAGATTACCCCCTGTTCAAGCAAGGACCCTCACTCTAGTCAGGGTAAAAGAGAATCACCCTCAGCTAACCCCTGCTTACCCCCTTGGTAGCTTGGCAGAGTAGAAGACTTAACCTCAGAGCGCTAGGTGTAAAGTATTTGTAACAACACACACAGTAACTTAATGAGAACACTGCAAAAAGTCACAATTTTTAGAAAAATAGGAAATATTTATCTAAACAAAACAAGACCAAAACAACAAAAATCCGACATACACAAGTAAAGTTATGAGTTTTTAAAGATTAAACTCAAAAATAGCGCTTAGAAACAAAAATGCTTCGATGAAATGTTAACACGGCGTCGTGACGGAGTCATTCCCAACAAGCCGACACCAGCGGCGCTGGACACGGAGTCGTGTAGACCCCCAAGTACAGTACCTTTGGTGAAGAGTGAAAACAAGCCGATGCGCGAAGTCGGGAATCACGGCTTCTGTGCGAAACGTTGAATCTGTGCACTTCGAGCGGCGTTGGTCACGACGTGGTGCGGCGACTTCCATGGAGTCCCGGGCTTCAGCGAGGCTGCTGCGGCGTCGGGCCTGCGAAGAGCGTCGTGTTCCAGCAAAGGTCACGGCGTCAGGTGCAGGCGGCGTTACCGGATTCAGCAGCGGCGTCGGTCCGAAGTCGTCAGAAGTCGATTTCCTTGGATTTCCACCAGCTTTCCTTTCAAGGGACTGGATAGGGCACCACTTGTCAGAGCAGAAGTCTCTCCAGAGACTCCAGGTGCTGGCAGAGAGAAGTCTTTCCTGTCCCTGAGACTTCAAACAACAGGAGGCAAGCTCTAAATCAAGCCCTTGGAGATTTCTTCACAAGATGGAAGGCATACAAAATCCAGTCTTTGCCCTCTTACTCTGGCAGAAGCAGCACTGCAGGAAAGCTCCACAAAGCACAGTCACAGGCAGGGCAGCACTTCTTCCTCAGCTATCAGCTCTTCTCCAGGCAGAGGTTCCTCTTGGTTCCAGAAGTGTTTCTGAAGTCTGTAGATTTGGGTGCCCTTCTTATACCCATTTTAGTCTTTGAAGTCACCTTTCCACAAAGGGGACTCACACCTACTTGTGAAATCCTGCCTTGCCCAGGCAAGGCCTCAAACACACACCAGGGGGTTGGAGCCGGCATTGTCAGAGGCATGCACAGTCCTTTCAGATGAGAGTGACCACTCCACCCCTCCCTCCTAGCAGAGATGGCTAATCAGGAAATGCAGGTTACACCCCAGCCCCCTATGTGTCACTGTCTAGTGCGAGGTGAAAAACAACCAAACTGTCAAACTGACCCAGACAGGGAATCCACAAACAAGGCAGAGTCACAGAATGGTTTAAGCAAGAAAATGCTCACTTTCTAAAAGTGGCATTTTCAAACGCACAATCTTAAAATCAACTTTACTAAAAGATGTATTTTTAAATTGTGAGTTCAGGGACCCCAAACTCCACATGGCCATCTACTCTCTAGGGGAATCTATACTTTAATCATATTTAAAGGTAGCCCCCATGTTATCCTATGAGAGAGACAGGCCTTGCAACAGTGAAAAACGAAGTTGGCAGTATTTCACTGTCAGGACATATAAACCACATTACTATGGGGGTCATTCCAACCCTGGCGGTCGGTGTTAAAGCGGCGGCCAACCCGTCAACAGGCAGGCGGTAAAAAAAATGGAATTCTGACCCTGGCGGAAACCGCCAACAGAGACCGCCACTTTAACACTCCGACCGCCATGGCGGGACAAACAAACAGCGCGGCGGTCACCGCCAACAGACAGGCGGGAGACAATGTACCGCCCACCCTATCACAACCTACCAACCTGCCACCTTTTCCGGGGCGGTAGCCCCGCCGATAAAAACACGGCAGAAATAGCCATTACGAACGGAAAACGCTCACCTCTCCACACTACACGAGGAATCTGGACAGCATGGAACCCGAACTACACATCCTACCAGCTATTGTCTTCCTACTCCTCTACCAGGAGCACGAACGCCGGCGCAGAAGACAACGGTGAGTACTGCACCTACGACACAGGGGAGGGGGGAGGCAAAAAATTACGGGGACACACATACGCGACACACCCACCCTCACCCTCACCCACAACTACATACACATCAATGCAGAGCAACAACTCAGAGTGACACCTCCAAACCCCCCGGAAGAATGCAAAGACAAAATAAAATGATCATGAAATTTGAAGTATATTGTACGGCTAAGTAAAAAAATATATCAAACATCTATAACTATATATACATATGTAAATTGTCCTGTCCAAATTGGGTATCAGCCATTGTTCGTGGGCCAATGGGCCTAAACACATGGGCAAAGCCCACACAGGATACCCGACTCCAATGGAGAGAACACTGCAGGGGCATCAGATAGCAAAACTACAGGCACCTCAGGGGGAAGGGAAGGAGAGGCACCTCAGCCAGATGAGTCCACGACGCCAGATCCACGAGGGGCCTCCATGACCACTGTTCAATCCTGGGGAGTGCAAAGCCACAGTCTCACAAGTCTCGACAGTGGGTGGATTGCCCACTGTGCCATCCTGGGGAGTGCAAAGCCACAGTCTCACAAGTCTCTACAGTGGGTGGATTGCCCACTGTGCCATCCTGGGGAGTGCAAAGCCACAGTCTCACAAGTAGATTACAGACTCCACTGGTTCTGGAGGAGGCATAGTGCCCAGAGTGCTTCGTGCAGCCCGGCCCGACACAGATGCGGGCCTGCCTTTACTGCCAATGGGCCAGCGGTGCTTGAGATGCCGGTGCCCAGCGGAGCGGTGCAGAGACGGCGATGCCCAGCGGAGCGGTGCTTGAGTTGAAGGGCCCAGCGGAGCGGTGCTTGAGATGAAGGGCCGAGCGGAGAGGTGCTTGAGATGAATGGCCCAGCGGAGCGGTGCAGAGACGGCGGTGCCCAGCGGAGCGGTGCTTGACATGAAGGGCCCAGCGGAGCGGTGCTTGAGATGAAGGGCCCAGCGGAGCGGTGCAGAGACGGCAGTGCCCAGCGGAGCGGTGCTTGAGTTGAAGGGCCCAGCGGAGCGGTGCTTGAGATGAAGGGCCCAGCGGAACGGTGCAGAGACGGCGGTGCCCAGCGGAGCGGTGCTTGAGATGAAGGGCCCAGCGGAGCGGTGCAGAGACGGCGGTGCCCAGCGGAGCGGTGCTTGACATGAAGGGCCCAGCGGAGCGGTGCAGAGACGGTGGGGCCCAGCGGAGCGGTGCTTGAGAGGAAGGGCCCAGCGGAGCGGTGCTTGAGTTGAAGGGCCCAGCGGAGCGGTGCTTGAGATGAAGGGCCCAGCGGAGCGGTGCATGAGATGAAGGGCCCAGCGGAGCGGTGCTTTAGATGAAGGGCCCAGCGGAGCGGTGCTTGAGATGAAGGGCCCAGCGGAGCGGTGCTTGAGATGAAGGGCCCAGCGGAGCGGTGCAGAGACGGCGGTGCCCAGCGGAGCGGTGCTTGAGATGAAGGGCCCAGCGAAGCGGTGTAGAGACGGCGGTGCCCAGCGGAGCGGTGCTTGACATGAAGGGCCCAGCGGAGCGGTGCAGAGACGGCGGGGCCCAGCGGAGCGGTTCTTGACTTGAAGGGCCCTGTTCAGCGGTTCTTGAGACGGCGGTGCACTGTTCAGCGGTGCTGGACTTGAAGGGCCCTGTTCAGCGGTTCTTGAGACGGCGGTGCCCTGTTCAGCGGTGCTTGACTTGAAGGGCCCTGTTCAGCGGATCTTGAGACGGCGGTGCACTGTTCAGCGGTTCTTGACTTGAAGGACCCTGTTCAGCGGTTCTTGAGATGGCGGTGCCCTGTTCAGCGGTGCTTGACTTGAAGGGCCCTGTTCAGCAGTTCTTGAGATGGCGGTGCCCTGTTCAGCTGTGCTTGACTTGAAGGGCCCTGTTCAGCGGTGCTTGACTTGAAGGGCCCTGTTCAGCGGAGCTTGACATGTGTGTCCAGGTCACCAGATCCGGCCATTACATGGATTTCACTGGCCACCTGACATGTGGCTGCGGGGCCCTTCGTGGACATCTGTCTTCTCGCTTGCGGGGCCCTCCTGTGCTGCCGTCCCGGGCCCGTGGGTGTCCTCCTGCACACCTGGAATGGGGCTGGTGGGGCCCTCCTGGGAAGCTTGCCTGCTGCCGGACTTGTCGGGCGTGCTGCCCTTGCCACCCTTCCCTGATCGTCTGTGGCCCTTTCCTCCCTTTGGCGGTGTGCCAGGTGGCACCCCACTCCCTGACGGTGCCAGGGTAGTGCTTTTGGAGCCTGCTGTCTTTGGCCTGTCGCGCCGGGCACTGGCTTTCTTGGCTTTTTTTCTGGGGGTGGGCTGGCCGTCTCTTTACTCCTGGCAGAAGTAGCTGGCCTTGAAGGTGGTGGACTCCAAAATCCTTGGACTATTGTCTTTGTAGGTCCAGGTTTTGTGGTGGCTGAGGTGCTGATTGGAGTCTTATGAGATGGAGGGGGTGGGTCAGTTGTTGGAAAGAGGTCAAGGTTGGAAAGGAAAATCAATTTAGAAAGACAGGGACGGGTAGTTGTAGTGGGTATGGGAGTGGAGGAAGAGGATGTGGTTGTAGGAGAGTTAAGTCTGGTGTCTTTGGGTGCAGGTGCTTGTGCTGGAGGCTGTCGTGAGGTGGATGGCTGTTGGGTGGGTGACTGCCTGCGTTTGTGTGGTTTGGAAGAGGGGGTGACAGACACACTGGGAGAGGACACAGGGGACGTGTAAATGGTAGTGGGGGTGGTGACTGCACGTGTGCGGAGTGTTCTGGTGGGTGTGCTGCTGATGGACGTAGTGGCTGAAGATGTTGTGCATGCAAGTGTGAGTGGAGACGTCACAGGGAGGGAGGAGGGAGACGAGGAGGAGGGGGACACAGTGGAGGCAGTGGCTGTTGGCATGTCTGCATGTGGATGTTGCTTGTGTGAATGCTTGTGTGATGTGTGGTGCTTATGTCTGGATGAGCTTCCCTTGGGTGTTGAGGTGTGTTCAGGCTGGTCTGTAGGTGTGTCTGGGATAGGCAGAGGTACAGGGGAGTGGGACTGGGTTGAGGAAGTTGGAGGAGGGAGGCAGGAGACAGGGACAATGGCTGCCGTCAGTGCTGAGGCCAGAGCGTTGAACGATCGCTGATGGGCAGCCTGACCCGAATGAATGCCCTCCAGGTATGCATTACTCCGGTGCACCTCCCTTTCTACACCCTGGATGGCATTCAAAAGGGTAGACTGCCCAACAATGAGCGTCCTCAGGAGGTCAATGACCTCCTCACTGAGGGCAGCAGGGGTAACTAGGGCAGGGCCTGAGGTGCCTGGGGTGAAGGAGATGCCCACCTTCCTGGGTGAGCGGGCACGGGGCGAAGGCTGAGGGGCTGCTGGGAGGGCGGTGCTGGTGCGCTGGGTAGCGGCTGTACCTGTTGTTGCGGTGGGCACGGATGTTGCTGCCACCACAAGGGAGCTCCCTTCCGAGGACGTGTCTGTGTCGCTGGTGTCACCACGTGTCCCCGCTGTGGAGCTCCCCTCGCCCTCCGTCTCACTGGTGAAATCCGAGTCAGTTGCATGGCCCTCCATGGCCATGTGAGATGCAGCTCCCTCGTCCTCCGATGCACACATGAACAGGAAGACCACCAAAAAAGGGGGTGGGTGGAGAAACAAAGACATGTTGAGTGCATGCATTGGCGACACCGTTGGCGGAGAGGACAGACACAGAAGCCCCCTGCACTACGCTGCGCAGTTGGGGTACACTACTCAATCCGTGGGACATGGCCTATGGACGACAACTCCACAAATAGGTGACACAGGGCCATGAATAGCTGTACTAGGCAACCTACAGAGGTGGGGGGCGGGGGCACAGGGCCATGCCTAACGGAGGGGCCTAGCCTACAGAAATCGCCCTGGCCTAGGGATACCCACAGCCCTCCTCTCCCACCCAGACACCTCCAATGTGCGCAAAATCAGCAGAATGTGCTTGTACTCACCCCCTTGTGTCTGCTGTGATGTCCTCACGCGCCCATCCAAATCGGGGTAGGCCACCGCCAGGATCCGGGACATCAGGGGGGTCAAGGTACGACTGGCACCCCTCCTACGTTGGGAGGCCATCCCCAGCAGAACCTCCGCGGTCTTTCTGCTCCCGCGGCGGATGTCCTCCCACCTCTTCCGGCAGTGGGTGCCTCGTCTGTTGTGGACCCCCACGGTCCGGACGTCCTTGGCGATGGCACGCCAAATGTCGATTTTCTGATGGGCGCTGACCTATGTGACATGTACAGGGGGAGAAAAATAATAATCATCACCTTCTGCATGCTCGATGTGAGTGGCCCCCCATCCCCACCCTTGCCATGTGGCACATGCTCTCATCTGTCGTTTGATGCATGCCTTATTCGCTCCCCTCCCCACCATCTTTCATTCACCCCACTCAACCCAGGGATTGGCCACAAAGCATGGTCCCAGTGTACTTACCTGTTGGTCTGGAGGACCGTAGAGTAGCGCATACTGGGGGAGGACCCCATCCACGAATTTCTCCAATTCTTCAGAAGTGAAGGCAGGGGCCCTTTCCCCAGTCGCAGCAGCCATTGTCTCTTCCAGACCGAGGTCACAGCAGCACTTTCAGTATAGGTCCTCTCCTGTGGATGATCAGGTATCGAGTGATTAAGCAGATAGAAAATGGCGGTCACGCCCGCGGTGGTGCGTACCGCGACGGGGCGTAACGCGACTGCCGGCGCACATCGTCATTGGCTCCTGCAACCCATAGGGTTCAATGTTAACCAATGCGGCTTTGCGCCGCGGTCTTCGACCGCCTACTGCCACGGTGTGCCACGCCAGCGCATTGACCTCACATCCCACTGTCGCACTTCACAGGTCAGACAGCCGCCATTTCAAGGGCCCCCATATCTTAATTTCTACTGCGTCACACATGCCTAGGCCTTGCATCAACACTCATACAAGCCATTCAATGCATTGAGAATTGTGTACTGTGCAAGTTGTGGGAACGTACCTGTGGGTTGATTGACTCTGTGCTCCATGTTGTCCTTCCTAGGCACTTGCGAGGAGATGGAGGAATCTTCCCGTGTACAGACTGCTGGTGGACCTGTCGACAATGGAAGAAAGACATGTCATACTGACATACAGGCTTGACAGAGCCACTATACAGGAACTATCCAGCTGGAGCCAGACCTGATGTCACCCATCCGCCAACCCACAGGGATCCCCCCTCTAGTGCAGGTTCTGTCAGTACTCCATTTTTTGGCAAGTGGGTCATTTCAAACAACAGTGGCCATTTCATCAGGGATGTCTCAGCCTATGTTTTCCAAGGTGTTGTCCAGAGTGTTGTCTGCCCTGCTGAAATACATGCGGAGCTACATTGTTTTCCCTGAGGTGGGCGATTTGGCTACAGTGAAGGGTGATTTCTATGCGCTTGGACATATTCCCAACATCATTGGTGCAATTGATGGGACACATGTTGCTTTGGTCCCCCCCAGCACGAGTGAACAGGTGTACAGGAACAGAAAAAGTTATCATTCCATGAATGTCCAGGTGGTCTATTTGGATGACCAGTACATCTCCCATGTAAATTCCAAGTTCCCTGGGTCAGTGCATGACGCGTACATCATGCGAAATAGCAGCATCCCTTACGTGATGGAACTACTTCAGAGACACCGTGTGTGGCTAATTGGTGACTCTGGTTACCCCAACCTGTCATGGCTACTGACCCCAGTGAGGAATCCCAGGACCAGGGCAGAGGAACGGTACAATGAGGCCCATGGGCGAACTAGGAGGGTGATCGAGCGGACCTTCGGCCTCCTGAAGGCCAGGTTTAGGTGCCTCCATATGACAGGTGGATCCCTAATGTACTCACCAAAGAAGGTGTGCCATATCATCATGGCCTGCTGTATGCTTCACAACCTGGCTTTGCGACGCCAGGTGCCTTTCCTGCAGGAGGATGGTCCAGATGGTGGTGTTGTGGCAGCTGTGGAGCCTGCAGAGAGTGAAGAGGAGGAAGACGAAGAGGACGACACAGACAACAGGGACACAGTAATACAGCAGTATTTTCAATGACATACAGGTAAGAATCAACACCGGCATTTTAAATTTTCTTAAAGTCTCCTGCCTCTCTGCTGTCTGAGTTTCCCCCCAGTGTATGTTAACTGAGTTGTGACTTTCCCTTCCAATTTCAGAGATGTGGGCCCCACTCCGTGACCTCTGCTTTGTTTCCCCATGGACTATAGCTGTGTGGCAGTGGTATGTTGTCATCACAATGTAACTGGACATTTTGGCACGGTTCTGTGTAATACATTTGTTCAAAAATACAGGCAGACTCCAGATTATTTTTGTGCAATAAGTGTGTTTATTAAAGTGCTCAATTTTGGGTAATGTTTGCAATTCGGTGATGGGTGATGGTGGAGGAATGTCCATGGCAGAGTCCAGATTTTCAGTCTCACAGGTGCATTGTCCATATGCCTGTGGAAGGTGGAGCTGGGGCAGTTTAAGGTTGGACAGGGTGACAATGTGGGACAGTGGGATGACAATCAGGGGGTATCCTTTCCTGGCGGGGGTCTTGGCATCCTACTCTGTCTTCTTCCTAGATCTCAGGCACCGCTTGCGGGGTGGTTCTCCTTCTGCAGGGGGTGGGGTTCTGGTGGCCTGTTGTTCTTGTGTCAGGGCCTCCTGTCCACTAGCGCCGGCGGAGGTGGTAGCCTGTTCTTGGTCCATGCTAGTGACAGGGGCCCTTTGTGGTGCCACATGGTCCCGCAATGTGCTGACAATCTGATTGAGAGCCACAACGATGGTGCCCATTGCGGAACTGATGTTTCTGAGTTCTTCCCTGAACCCCATAAACTGTTCCTCCTGCAGTACCTGGATCTCCTGGAACCTGGCCAGGACCGTCGCCATCGTCTCCTGGGAGTGGTGGTATGCTCCCATGATGGAGGATAGGGCCTCGTGGAGAGTGGGTTCCCTGGGCCTGTCCCCCCCTGTCGCACAGTAGCCCTCCCAGTTCCCCTGTTTCCCTGGACCTCTGTCCCCTGGACCGTGTGCCCACTACCACTGCCCCAAGGTCCCTGTTGTTGTTGGGGTGGTGGGTTAAACTGGGTGCCCTGTAGTGGTGGACACACCTCTGATTGACGTGTCCTGGAGACAGAGGCATGGGCCCGCTGCGTGGGTGCTGTGCTGGTGTTCCCAGAGGGGGGTAGGTCTGCTGTGGCCTGTGGCTGTCTGAGGGAAACCGACTGTCCCGAGGTCCCCGATGGGCTGGGCTGGTCATCTGGGTCCAGGGAGACAGAGCTGCTGTCATCACTGTGGGCCTCTTCTGGGGGTGGAATGGACATTTCTGGACCCTCCTGGGCGGTGTCGTGACGTTCGGGTCCTGCAGGGGTATAAGAGTATGGTTATTGCTTCTGTGTGTGCCATAGTGTGCAATGGGTGGCTGCCCGTGTACCCCAGTGCTGGCATTCCCTTGTGGGGGCTGTTGTGACGGTGGTTTGGGGGGGATGGGTATGTGCAGTGGGCATGCTTAGGTGATGGGTGTCCATGGTTTGTGGTCGCATGCAGGGCTTGGTGTTGGGATGGGTGGGTTGTGATGGTGAGACATTAGCAAGGAGGATGTGTGATGGGGGTGAGGGGGGAGGGTGGGGGTATGATTTGGCATGCCGGTGGGTGGGGGGGGATGAAGTAGTTGAGATTAGACTTACCAGACTCCATTCCTCCACCTACTCCTGCGAGGCCCTCAGGATGCAGGATCGCCAAGACCTGTTCCTCCCATGTTGTAAATTCTGGGGGTTGAGGTGGGGGTCCGCCGCCAGTCTTCTGCACTGCGATGTTGTGTCTGGATACCATGGAACGCACCTTCCCCCGTAGGTCGTTCCACCGCTTCCTGATGTCGTCCCGATTTCGTGGATGCTGACCCACAGCGTTGACCCTGTCCACTATTCTTTGCCATAGCTCCATCTTCCTGGCAATGGTGGTGTGCTGCACCTGTGTCCCGAAGAGCTGGGGCTCTACCCAAACTATTTCCTCCACCATGACCCTGAGTTCAGCGTCTGAAAACCTGGGGTGTCTTTGGGGTGCCATGGGGTGGTGTGGATGAGGTGTGGGGTGGTGTTTGTGGTGATGAGTGTGGTGAGTGTGGTGGTGTGTGGTGTTTTGTGCATGGATGTTGTGTGAGTGATGGTGTAATGTGCCTGTGAATGCTCTGTACTAGCTGGTGGTGTCTCTCTCTGGCCTTAGTCAATAAATGGTGGTCGTAGGGGTTTGTGGGTGATGTGGGTGTGTGTTTTATATTGTATTGGGTGTGTGGGAGTGGTGTTTGTATGTGTATCAGGTGTGTGTATTTCAAAATGTCCAATGTGGCAGTGTTTTGGAGCTGTGTGTGTATTTTGACCGCGGCGGTGTGTACCGCCAATGGAATACCGCGGTTGAAAGACCGCCGCGTGGATTCGTGGGTCGGAATGGAATGAGCGTATTTCTGTTGGCGTGACGGTGGAGGTTTGGTCATCGCCAGTTTTTCACTGGCCGTTGGTGTGGCGGACTTTTGTGGATGTCGGGTTTTTGGCGGTTTGCCTGTTGCGGGTCAGAATGACCGTGGCGGTTTCCCGCAGCCGCGGCGGTGTTATGGCGGTCTTCTGACCGGCGGTAAGCGCCTTTTACCGCCGAGGTCAGAATGGCCCCCTATATGTCCTACCTTATCCATACACTACACCCTGCCCTTGGGGCTACGTAGGGCCTACCTTAGGGGTAGCTTACATGTAAGAAAAGGGAAGGTTTAGGCCTGGCAAGTGGGTACACTTGCCATGTCGAATTTACAGTGTAAAAATACATACACAGACACTGTAGTGGCAGGTCTGAGACATGATTACCTGGTTACTTATGTGGGTGGCACAACCAGTGCCACAGGCCCACTAGTAGCATTTGATTTACAGGCCCTTGCACCTCTAGTGCACCTTACTAGGGACTTACTGGTAAATCAAATATGCCAATCATGGATAAACCAATTACATATAATTTACACGGAGAGCACATGCACTTTAGCACTGGTTAGCAGTGGTAAAGTGCTCAGAGTTGAAAAGCCAACAGCAACAGGTCAGAAAAAAATAGGAGGCAGGAGGCAAAAAGACTGGGGATGACCCTGCATAAGCAAAAGTCCAACAGCCACCCACTTAAGTAGCCCCTTAACCTTGTCTCAGGCCTGCCATTGCAAGGCCTGTGCGTGCAGTTTCACTGCTAATTCGACTTGGCATTTAAAAATACATGCCAGGCCTTAAACTCCCCTTTTTCTACACATAAGACACCCCTAAGGTATGCCCTAGTTAACCTATAGGGCAGGGTACTGTGTAGGCAAAAGGAAGGACATGTACCTATATAATTTATATGTCCTGGTAGTGTAAAACTCCTAAATTCGCTTATACACTGCTGTGAGGCCTACTCCCTTCATCGGCTAACAATAGGGCTGCCCTTATGCATTGCTTGAATGGCAGCTGCTGACCTGAAAGGAGTAGGAAGGTCATATTTAGTATGGCCAGAATGGAGATACAAAATCCTGCTGACTGGTGAAGTTGGATTTAATATTACTATTTTAGAACTGCCACTTTTAGAAAGTGAGCATTTCTATGCACTGAAATCTTTTTCTGCCTTACAATCCACGTCTGACTGGGTTTAGTTGACAGCTCCTTGTGCATTCACTCAGACACACCCTAAACACAGGATACTTAGCCTCACTTGCATACATCTGCATTTTGAATGGGTCTTCCTGGGTTTGGAGGGTGGAGGGCCTGCTCTCACACAAAGGACTGCCACACCCCCTTCTGGGACCATGGCAGACAGGATTGAACTGAAAGGCGACCTGGTGCACTTCTAAGCCACTCTTTGAAGTCTCCCCCACTTGAAAGGCACATTTGAATATATAAACAGGGCCTCTGCCACTACCAACTCACACATGTCCTGGAGAAGAAACTTGTAACCAGAACCTGCATCCTGCCAAGAAGAACTGCCTGGCTGCCCAAAGGACTCACCTGACTGCTTTCTGTGAAGGAATGCTGCCTTGCTGTTTCCCTGCTGCCTTACTGCTCTCTGGCTGAGGTGAAGAAGTGCTCTCCAAGGGCTTGGACAGAGCTTGCTTCCTGTTCCCTGAAGTCTCAGGACCAAAAAGACTTCAACTCTTCAAGAAAGACTACTTGTGCAGCGAAATTCTACGCACAGCCTGCCAGAAACGGCGCACAGCCTGCATTGCGGTGCATATTTCACCGCACGCTGAACCTGATGCTGAGGAGGAGGAGCCAGAAGATGGCTCCCCAGATGATTTTTTGCCATCAGTGGATGATGTTACCACTGCAATTGTGCCCCCTGCCAAACCAGGGAGCATTGTCTCTGATCAAGGCCTGACCGCAGAGGAAAGGAGAGAGGAGAGGGAATTTCAATTGCAAATGGCAAGGCTGAAAATTGAGGCTCAACAGAAGGAGGCAGACCTCTGGGTTAGCACCAGAGTGTCCAAGAAGGCATCTGGGGGGGCAGCCACAAAGGTGGTCAGGGTTCTCAACAGAAGAAAGAGGGTGGAGAAAAACCTAAAGGTAAAGAGTTCTCAAAAGGCCCCCAAAACAATTTCCAGGAGGGGTGGTAACCATTGCTCTTCTAGATTTGGGAAGAAGCCAGGGTACCTTGATAGAACATTAGGGAAATTAATTCCCAAATGCTTAGAATGCTACCAGCATGGACACTCTAATGGCGACTTCCAGTGTTTCAAGAGAGCACAGTCTACCACTGGACAGACACCTGGTTTGGCAGGTGTAACGCTCAGGGGAGACAGTCCCAGTTAGCTTTGGGGGCAGGCAGAGATTTCCCTAGTGTCCCTAGGAGAAAAAGAGATGGTGCCTAAAGTCCACATTCCAGAAAATACTTCAAAGTATAGGCAGTGGGTCACTATTGATGGGCAAAGGGTGGAGGCTCTGCGTGACACAGGACCCAGTATGACTATTGTCAAGAGTCAGCTGGTGCCAGCAGAGCAGATAGTCCCTAATACATTCCACCAGGTCTTAGTCGCTGACAATCGTGAGAGTCACCTTCTGGTGGCTCTGGTTCCCTTTGAGTGGGGGGGGGTCTCTGGTACTCTAAAAGTAGCTGTGAGTCTTGCCATGGCTGTAGATTGTCTGTTAAGCAATGATCTTGAGCATACTGCCTGGAAGGAAGTAGAGCTCAGATCCCACCTGGAGATGTTTGGTTTCCCTGAGTGGGTCTGCATGACCACAAGGTCCATGGCTGCCCGGGAAAGGAGTCAAGGGCGCCTGGAACCTGGAACAAGGGCCCAGACAGCTGCAAAGAGGAAGGACAAGAGGCACAGGAAACCCACCTCAGATGTTCCCACAGTGGTGAACGGGCCCCTGAGGAGGAGGAGGCCCCTGCGCCATTGGGGGAGGACATAGCTGACCTGGGCAACCTACCTGAACGTGCTGGCTGGCAAGTAGAGGGTGGGCCAACCAGGGAAGAATTCTTCAAGGTGCAGAAGGAATGCCCCACCCTTGATGGTCTGAGGCAACAGGCCACAGCCCAAGCAACAGGTGACGCCTCTCGCACTCACCATATTTACTGGGAGAATGATCTCCTTTACAGTGAGCCTAAGGTTCTGGGCCTCGGGCAGCATGTGTGCTGGTGGTCCCCCTGGTGTTACCAAGCCTTCCTACTGGGTCTGGCTCACGACATTCCCCTGGCAGGACATATGGGCCAAGATAAGACCTTTAACAATCTTGTCACACACTTCCATTGGCCCAGAATAAGGGTAGCCTCAGATAATTTCTGCAGAGCTTGCCCCACCTGCCAGGCTAGTGGGAAGACAGGGAAAAAGCTTAAGGGTCACCAGATCCCAAAACCTGTCATTGCTACCCCCTTTGAAAGGGTGGGCATCAAAATTGGTGATCCCTTGGGCCCCAAAACTGCCTTGGGCAACAGGTTTATCCTGGTTTTGGTAGACCATGCCACCCACTATCCAGAGGCCATTCCTGGTGACCAGAGCCCTGCTGGGAATATTTACTCATGTGGGATTTCCTAAGGAAGTTGTGTCTGACGGGGCACAAACTTCATGCCCATGTACATGAAGTCCATGTGGGATGAGTGTGGGGTGACCTTCCGGTTTGTCACCCCATATCATACTCAATCCAATGGGATTGTTGAGAGATTCAACAAGACCCTTAAAGGCATGATTAGTGGCCTGACTGAAGCCATGAGGCATAAATGGGACGTCCTCTTACCATGCCTGCTGTTTGCTTACAGGGAGGTGCCCCAGAAAGGGGTGGGGTTCAGCTCCTTTGAACTTCTTTATGGTACCCTGTCAGGAGTTCCCTGAGCATAGTTAAAGAGGGCTGGGAGAAAGCTCCCAAAGACACTTCTCCAGGATGCGGTCAGCTACAAGCTGGCCCTCTGCAATCAAACCCAACACTTCTGTTAGCAGGCCAAGAGTAACCTCAAGGCTAGTCAAGAGGTGATGAAGGAGTGGTATGACCGGAAGACCACTCTGGTTGAGTTCTCACCTGGAAAAAAGGTTTGGGTGATGGAGCCAGTAGAGCCTAGGGCTCTCCAGGGCCGCTGGACTGGCCCATTTGAGATTAAGGAGCTTAAGGGAGAGGCCACTTACCTAGTGGACCTCAAGACCCCTAGGCACCCCCTAAGGGTCCTCCATCACAACAGACTCAAACCTCACTTTGAGAGGTCAGTAGGCTCCTGGTCACAGATGAGGGCATGGTAGAGGAGAGTGAACCTCTCCCGACCTCCTCCCTGCCAAAGAAGGTGTTAGGTCAGTGGAGGGTGTCATTCTCTCTGACTCCCTGACTCTAGACCAGAGAGGAGACTGCTATGAGTTGTTAGAGCAGTTCTCTTCCCTGTTTTCACCTACTCCCTGGAATTACCCATCTATGTGTCCATGATATTGACATGGGAGACAGTCCCCCTGTGAAGAATAAAATGTACAGGTTGTCGGATAAGGTAAAGGCCAGCATCAAGGAGGAGGTCTCCAAGATGTTGACCTTGGGGGTTATTGAGAAATCCAGCAGCCCCTGGGCCAGCCCTGTTGTGCTGGTTCCTAAGGCTGCTTGCCCCGGTGCGAAGCCAGAACTCAGGTTCTGTGTGGACTACCAGGGTCTCAACTCAGTCACACGTACTGACGCTCACCCCATCCCCTGAGCTGATGAGCTCGTTAACAGCCTGCTCTCACACAAAGGACTGCCACCCCCCTACTGGGACCCTGGCAGACAGGATTGAACTGAGAGGGGACCTGGTGCACTTCTAAGCCACTCTTTGAAGTCTCCCCCACTTCAAAGGCACATTTGGGTATATAAACAGGGCTCCTACCAACTCAGACACTTCCCGGAGAAGAAACTTGTAACCGGAACCTGCATCCTGCCAAGAAGAACTGCTTGGCTGCCCAAAGGACTCACCTGACTGCTTTCTGTGAAGGACTGCTGCCTTGCTGTTGCGTTGCTGCCTTGCTGCTCTCTGGCTGAGGTGAAGAAGTGCTCTCAAAGGGCTTGGATAGAGCTTGCCTCCTGTTACCTGAAGTCTCAGGACCAAAAAGACTTCATCTCTTCAAGAAGGACTCCTTGTGAGGTGAAATTTGACGCACAGCCTGCCAGAAACGACGCACAGCCTGCACCGCAGTCAAAATTTCACCGCAAGCCGAACGCGAACGACGCAGCTCGACTTCTCAATGAGAAGATCGACGCAGAGCCAGTGTAGCGACTGGAAATTTGACGCACGCCCCACTCGATCGACACCTAGCCGAGACAGAATGACAGAGCCCGAGTTCCAGAGAGGATTCGACCCCGTGCGTGCGGTAGAAAATTTGACGTAACGCCCACCGGATCGACGCAGCTCCTGTGACTTCGTCCTGCCAGTGCAGGAAATCCAAGCACCATCCTCGGGGCATCTGAAACCCCCGCAACCCGAAGAGGATCCACAACTGAGCACCAGAAATCGAGGCATAGCCGCCCCTGCGTGGAAACTAAATGACGCATCACTGTGTGCGGCCGAGAAATCGACGCACACACCTTTATTTCCTCACTTCTCCTCCTCTGCGGCCCTTTGCAGAGTTTTTTTACGCAAACCAAGTACTTTGTGCTTGAAAGAGACTTTGGTGGTCATTACGACCCTGGCGGTCTGAGACCGACAGGGCTAAAGTGGCGTCCGTACCGCCAACAGGCTGGCGGTACGGAGACCCATATTTCGACCGCAGCGGTAGCACCGCGGTCGCACTGCCGGGGCTGGCGGTTTCCCGCCGTTTTAGCCCCGGCGGTGATAATCCACCAGGGCAGCGCTGTCCTGGGGATTATGACTACCCTACCGCCAGCCTGTTTCTGGCGGTTTGCACCGCCAGGAAGAGGCTGGCCGTAAGGGGAGTCCTGGGGCCCCTGCACTGCCCATGCCACTGGCATGGGCAGTGCAGGGGCCCCCTAACAGGGCCCCGTGCAGCTTTTCACTGTCTGCATAGCAGACAGTGAAAAGCGCGACGGGTGCTACTGCACCCGTCGCACGGCCGCAACACCGTCGGCTCCATTAGGAGCCGGCTCCTATGTTGCGGCCGCATCCCCGCTGGGCCGGCGGGCGTAAACTAGGTTTGCGCCCGCCGGCCCAGCGGGAATGTTGTAATGGGGACCGCGGGAGTGCGGCCGCATTGGCGGCCGCACAGCAGTAACACCGCCCGCCAATGTTGTAATGACCCCCTTTGTTTGATTTTAAAAGACTTAAGACACTTTGGCCCATATTTATATATGGGCCTTTATATCACTTTTCTGTGATATTTCTACATTTACTTATTGCATCTTTGATCGTTTTGACCTGCATTTCTCCAGATAAATATTATATATTTCTCTAAACACTGTGTGGTGTATTTTTGTGGTGCTTTATGGTGGTATTGTATGATTTATTGCACAAATACTTTACACATTGCCTTCTAAGTCAAGCCTGACTGCTCAGTGCCAAGCTACCAGAGGGTGGGCACAGGATAATTTGGATTATGTGTGCCTTACTCTGACTAGAGTGAGGGTCCTTGCTTGGACCTGGGGTAACCTGACTGCCAACCAAATACCCCATTTCTAACAGTGCAGATCTTGTGTTGCCGTCATTGCTGATATTCACTGTAGCACAAAGCATTTGGTTAACAGGAGCTTCACATTGGTGTTCATCACAGGCATCAGCGTCCTGACATGAACGGGTCCGATCATGGTTGCAAAGAACTCATAACCTCAGGATTTCACCTTTCTTTACAGAGAAGTGCATTCTGAGCCCAGCCAAAGGTCCAAGACCTGGAAAGGCACTTCTTGGGGAACAGGAACACACTCTAGTAGAGGGATCAGACAGGTCCAGCTGCAGGTCCAGTTGCAGCAGGTCATCTGGGCAGGTAGGCCTCTTGTTGTGTTTCTCTGGCTCAGAACAGGAAGGGAGGTCAGGCAGCTGATCCTTGGAGTCACTCAGGGTAGCCTTGGATGAAGGGAGCAGGTCCAGTCTTCCTTCTCAAGGAGCAGGGCAGGCCTTAAGCAGCAGAGCAGTCTGCTGAAGAACAAGGCAGGCCTCAAGCAGAAGGGCAGTCCTCAGGTAGCAGCAGGGCAGCCTTCCTGGGTCTGGGGTCCAAGGCAGTCCTTCCACTGTAGTTCACAGGCCGAGATGTGTACTGAAGAGTTGGTCTTACGGTCCAGTATTTATACCCTCTGCCATGTGTTGAAGTGGTATCGACCTCTAGGCAATCACCCACCTGGTTCTGGAAATTTCCCCCTTTCCCCTACCGGGGATCCAAGTGGTCTAGGTTGACAAAAGACTTGGGTCAAGTCCATTGTAAGTGAGCTGTAGGCAGCCCATTGAAATGTAAGAGGGGAAGGGAACAGCTCCATCCCGCCCACTCTGGCAGGTTGGCACATCATGCCAACACCAAGTCCTCCTTTTACTCATGTCCTGGAGGTATACACAAAGGCCCACTGCCAACTATTCACAGTCATGTGACCTACGACACTTGCTGAAGGCACCAAGTGGAAAGGACAAAAAATGCCAAATTTCTAAAAGTAAAAAACCAAGGTGGTTTATGGAATGCTTAAATTAAACTCTGCCACTGACAATTGCTCAGGCTGCATCCCTATTCATTCTTGTTTGTACACCATGCCTCCTCAGATTGGACCCAGCCATATACAAATCATTCTTGACCTTGCTCCTCATGGAAACAGTCCAGCCCGAACAGCCAGTCCAGGTTCTCCTGAGCCCGGGATTCACAGCTCACTTGGGGTGACAAATGGCAGTTTGGGCTTAATTGTTCCCATTGCTGTAGGCAAGACTGATTTGCATTTCTGGTCCAAACTGAGGTGGCATGGTGCGCAATATAGTGATGGATTGGGGTGTGACACTGAGGCCCTCATTACAACCGTGGCGGTAAATGCCGCCTACCGCTGTGCTGACGGCTGCCAACATACCGTGCCCGCAGCGGTATTCCACTATGTGTATTATGCCCCACACAGAGAATTTTGCCACGATACAGATACCCACCCAAGTCCGCCAGACCAAAGGTCAGTGATAAACTGGTGATAGCTAAACCCACACCGTTACGCCAACAGGAATATGCCCACAGTATCACAACCCATGAATCACTGCAGCCGTCTTTCAATCGCTGTTAACCATTGGCGGTACATACCGCTGCGCTCAAAATACACACACATTTACAAAACATTCGACCGCATTGGACAATTCAAACTACACACATATGACACACATACACCCACCACACCCACCACCACTATAAAACTCACACCCTTTTCATGAAAAAAAATATTGCCAACACAGAGAGACACAAGCCAGGAGCACCCACTCAATTAGAGGCACAGAACACCATCACCCATACACCATACACGCACAGCACAGCATACACCCCAACACATCACCCCACACATCCTCACACATATCACTCATACCACATCCATGGCACTCCAAAGGCACCCCAGGTTTTCTGAGGAGGAGCTAAGGGTCATGGTGGAGGAAATCATCCGGGTAGAGCCACAGCTGTTCGGATCACATGTGCAGCAGACGTCCATTGCAAGGAAGATGGAGCTATGGCGGAGAATTGTGGACAGGGTCAACGCCGTTGGACAGTACCCAGGAACCAGGGATGACATCAGGAAGAGGTGGAACGACCTACGGGGGAAGGTGCGTTCCGTGGTTGCAAGACACCAGGTAGCAGTACAGAGGACTGGGGGTGGACCCCCACCTCCTCCCCCACAACTAACAACATGGGAGGAGCAAGTCTTGGCAATTAGGCATCCTGAGGGCCTCGCAGGAGGAGCAGGAGGACTGGACTCTAGTAAGTAAAATCTTACTACTTTATCCCCCCGACCCTACCTGCATGCAATCAAAACCTCCTACCCCTACCCTCACACCCATCACTCCAACACCTCACAAATACCCCATTATCACAACCCACCCATCCCAATACCAAGCCCTGCATGCAACACAAAAATATTGACGCCCAACACAGACCTGCATGGACACCCATCACCACAGCATGCCCAGTAGAGAGACTCACCCAGCCCACAAAATCACCACTCACACAAGGCAAAGTTGACAGGGAAATCACAACCATACAGGGAAACACACCCATGCACAAGATGGCACACGCAGATACATTAACACTACATTTGCATCCCCACAGGACCCATACTCAACGTCACTGGAGAGGAGGTGCCAGCTACATCCAGTCCCCCCCTGAAGAGGCCCACAGTGACGACAGCAGCTCTGCACACCTGGATCAGGATGACCAACCTGGCCCATTAGGGACCTCTGGACAGTCGGGTACACTGCCACAGTCCCAACCCACCACAAAGCCTCCCAGGAAATACCAGCACAGTGCCCATGCCACTGTCCCCAGGAAACGTCAAACAGTAGTTTGTCTACCACTACAGGGACCCCAGGCAACCCCACAAATACAGGATGATCATGGACCTGGGGTCAGTGGCAGTGGGCACACGGTTCAGGGGACAGAGGCACAGGAAAACAGGGAAGCTGGGAGGACTGCTGTGCGACAGGGGGAGGACAGGCGCAGGGAACCCACTCTCCAACATCCTGGGAGCATACCACCATTCCCAGGAGACGATGGGACAGATACTGGCCAAGTTGCAGGAGACCCAGCGGCTGCAGGAGGGACAGTACCGTGGGATCAGGAATGACCTAACAAACATCTACACCATCCTGGTCACCATTGCAGGGGTGCTGGCTGACATGGCAGATCATGAGGGAGGCAGTGGCACAACAACGGGTGCCTGACACTAGCCAAGCCGATGAACAGCCTTCCACCTCCGCCGGCGCTAGTGGACCGGAGGCCCCGGCACAGGAACAACAGGCCACCAGCACCCCACCCCCTGCAGAAGGAGAACCACCCCGCAAACGGTCCCTGCGATCCAGGCAGAAGCCAGAGAACATTGCCAAGACCCCCACCAAGAAAGAAGACTGTCACCCTTATGTCCCTCTCTGTCACCCTATCCACCTTGAACTGCCATTACTCCCCTTCCTATGCCCCATTGGACAATGAACCTGTGATACCAAGAGACTGGACTCTACCCTGGACTTTCCTCCACCATCAGCCCAGCCCACTGCACATCCCCCTCTACTTATGAGCAGCTAAATAAACACTCTTGGAACAAACACTAATCTGGAGTCTGTCAAATGATTCACAAATGTATTAGTACAACATTATCAAAGCATTGCAACTCAAATGTACAGTGAAATATACTTTGGAATGACCTTTGGTGGGCAGTAGTACACATAGCAGGAGCGAGAGTGGGACACAGAGGTCTGAAAATAGAGATGCCAAAGGGTACAGTCAGTGGCCATAGACATAGGGTAAGAGGCTGCCTTGTACAATGTCCAACAGATAACTGAAATGTAAAGTGAACTTACAGTGTATTACCTATGTGTCACTGGAGTGACTGCTGAATAATATTGCTTCTGTTGTCAACATCTTCTTCCTCTGCCTCCTCTTCATCACTGTCCACAGGCTCCACCACTGCCACAAGACCATCTCCAGGCACATCCTCCTGCAGAAAAGGCACCTGACGTCTCAAGGCCAGGTTGTGCAACATGCAACGATGATCTGGCACACCTTCTTGGGTGAGTAGTCCAGGGAGCCACCTGTCAGATGGAGGCACCAGAACCTGGCCCTTCAGGAGGACGAAGGTCCTTTCAATAATCCTCCTTGTTCGCCCATGTGCCTTATAACGTTTCTCTGCCCTTGTCCTGGCATTCCGCACTGGGGTCAGTAGCCATGAGAGGTTGGGGTAACCCGAGTCGGCTGCAAATATCGAGGGACAACTGTTAGATACACACTAACCCTTAGGGACAACCCCATACCCAGACACCTACTCATAGTGTGTGGGGACCTTTGGCTCACCTATTGGCCACACCCGGTGCCTCTGGAGTTGGCCCATCACATATGGGATGCTGCTATTTCTCAAGATAAAGGCGTCATGCACAGAGCCAGGATATTTGGCATTCACATGGGAGATGTACTTGTCTGCCAAACACACCATCTGCACATTCATATAGTGATAGCTTTTTCTATTCCTGAAAACTTGTTCTTTTCTCCGGGGGGGGGGGAAGACAAATGCCACATGTGTACCATCAATGGCACCAATGATGTTGGGGATATGGCCCAGGGCATAAAAGTCAGCTTTCACTGTGGCCAAGTCCTCCACCTGAGGGAACACAGTGTAGCTGCGCATGTGTTTCAGCAGGGCAGACAACACTCTAGTCAACACGTTGGATAACATTGTCTGAGACATCCCTAATGCCATGGCCACTGTTGTTTGGAAGGAACCACTTGCCAGGAAATGGAACACTGACAGGACCTACACTAGAGGGGGGATACCTGTGGGCTGGCGGATAGTTGACATCAGTTCTGGCTCCAATTGGGCAAACAGTTCTTGGATTGTGGCCCGATCAAGTCTGTATGTAACGATAATGTGTCTGTCTTCCATTGTCGCAAGGTCCACCAGGGGTCTGTACACTGGAGGATGACGCCATCTCATATTCAGCCTCAGCGGTTGAAGCCTATGGAAGAGAATGGTGAGCAGAGTGTCATATTCCCACATCTATTGCTTTACTTTACAGAAACAAAATGTGAACCGGACAATCAGTTGCTGTGCCAATGTCTGCTGTGACGCAGTGAGGTGCAATGCCCTGTGCCCCCCTGAAATGGCAGATGCCTGACCTGTGAGGAGGGACAAGTGGAAATGAGGTAATTGCGCTGGCGTTGCGCGCCGTCGCGGTAGGCAGTTGATGACTACCACACAAGTTTGCATTGGTTATCATTGGGCCCTATGGATACCAGTGGCCAATGGTGATGTACGCCGGTGGTGACGGTATGCACCGCCGCGGACGTCAAAGCCATTTTCAATCTATCCACTCACTTGCTACCTGACCTTCAACAGGAGAGGACTGCAAGTACTCCTGTGACCTGTGCCTGGAACCGACCATGGCTCATGTGTCTGGGGAAAGGGCCCCTGTCTTCACTGCGGAAGAGTTGGAGAAACTGGGGGATGGGGTCCTACCCCAGTACACAGTACTCTATGGTCCTCCAGACAAACAGGTGAGTACACTGTGAGCATTATGCGTGGGCCATGAATGTGTGGAGTGCTATGTATGTAAGCCACATGTGTGGAGGGGGCAGAGGTGTCCTGGCCAGAGTGCAGCATGTAAGGTGGACAATATATGTGTGTCAGGGGATGGGAGGGATCTGGTGGGCTATGAATCTGATGGTCCAGACGGTTCACTAATTCCCTTTCCTGCTGTCTTTTCCCTGCAGGTCAGCACCCACCAGAAAAAGGGTATTTGGCGTGCCATCTCCAAGGAGGTGCGGACCATTGGGGTCTTTGAAAGGCAGAGCACCCACTGCCACAAGAGGTGGAGGGACCTGCGCCGCTGGGCAAAGAAGATGGCGGAGGCCTAGCTGGGGCTGGCCTCCCAACGAGGAAGGGGTGCCAGTCACACCATGACCCCCCTGATGTTCTGCATCCTGGCTGTGGCCTATCCAAAGTTGGATGGGCACTTGAAGGCATCACAGCAGCCACAAGGGGGTGAATACAGAATCTGACTCCTGACTTTGCACGCGTTGAGAGGAACCTGGGTGGGGGATGTGGACTATGGGTGCCCCTAGGCCAGGGTAAGATGGCAGGGTAGGTCCCTTGTTGGGCAGGCTCTGAAGCACTCCTACCCCAATAGGGTTAGTGGGCGTCTACTACTGGGCAGGGTCCTGTGGGTTTCTGGTGTGCAGCTGATGGCGTTAGGCATTCTGACCCATGGGCTGGTGACTATCTTAGTAACTGGTTGGGCATGGCCTAGGGCATAGGAATGCTTCCTGTGTGTTGTGTCTGCCAATGGTAGTGTTTTTGCTGGCATTGACCAAGTGTATCCTCTGTCTCCCCCTCCCTTTTTGTTTTGTCACCCTGTCCTTATGTGCATTAGCATCATCTGGTGGAGGAGCAGAGGCACCGGCGACGGAGGGAGCTGCATCCCACATGGGCCTGGAGGCCGAATCCACCGACGATGAGGGCACCAGTGGGATGGAGGGCAAGGGGAGCACCACGATGAGGACAGGAGGTGAGACCACCGACAGCGACTCCTCCTCCGATGGAAGCTCCCTGGCGGTGGTGGAGACCTCTGTGCCTACCCCAACAACAGGTACAGCTGCCACCCTCCCTACCAACACCGCCCTCCCAGCAGCCCCTCAGCGTGTTTCCCGTGCCCGCTCACCCAGGAAGGTGGGCATCTCCTTTGCTCCAGGCACCTCAAGCCCTGCCCCAGTCAGCCCTGCTTCCCTCAGTGAGGAGGCTATTGACCTCCTGAGATCCCTCACTGTTGGGCAGTCAACCATTCTGAATGTCATGCAGGGTGTCAAGAGGCATTTGCAACAAACAACTGCATACCTGGAAGGCATTCACTCTGTGTGGCGGCCCAACAGAGAACATTTCAGGCTCTGGCCTCCGCACTGATGGCAGCCATTGTCCCTGTGTCTAGCCTCCCCCTCCAACTTCCTCTACCCAGTCCCAATCCCCTCAACCCCAGCCTATCCCAAGCACCCCTTCAGACCAGCATTCACTGAAATCAACACACAGAAGTGGCTCAGGCAAACACAAGCACCACACATCATCCCACAGGCACTCACACAAGCACCATACCCATGCAGACACACCAACATCCACTGCCTCCACTGTGTCCCCTCCTCCTCCTCGTCCACCTCCCTCCCAGTATTGTCTCCACTCACACCTGCATGCACTACATCCTCATCCAATACCTCATTCACCAGCATGCCCATCACTACTCACCCCTTACTGGCAGTCACCACCCCCACATCCATGCACACGTCCCCTCTGTCCTCTCCCAGTGTGTCTGTGACGCCTCCTCCCAAAGTACACAAATGCAAGCACCCACCCACCAAACAGCCATCCACCTCACAATAGCATCCAGCACATGCACCTTCACCCAAACTCAGCAGACACCTCCTACCACCCCTCCCTCTTCCTCCACTCCCAAACCCTCCCCCTCTTCCCTCCCCAGTGTGTCTAAAAAGCTTTTCCTGGCAAACATTGACCTGTTCCCTACCCCGAACCCCGTCCTTACCCTCGGGCCAGGGTGTCCAGAACCCAGGCCAGCACCTCAGCCACCAAGTCGGCGTCCACTGTGGTACCTGCAACTCCCATAGGCTCAAAGGGGTCACCCGTCAGGCCAGCCAGTGTGCCACCAACCCCTGCAAAGGACCAAACCATTCCACCACCTGCCAAGGTGAAGAAGGGGACAACATGCAGCAAGAGCAAGGAGCACGACCCACCCAGCAAGGCCTCCTCCAAAACTCCAGCTGCCAGAGCCAAGGTCACCACAGCATCTGCCAAGGTGAGGAAGGGGCAGAAAACCCAAGGCAAGGCACTTCAGCTGTCAGAGGCTGCAGGTGAAGGCCTAGTGCCCACCAGCAGACCAGCCAGCCCCACCACTTGCACCGTGGGCAGCACTGCCAGCAGCCCCACCACAGGCACTGCCACCTGCACCGCCGCCTGCACCACCACCTGCACCGCCACTGCCACCACTACTGTCAGCAGCAGCATCCCCAGTGGGCAGCCGTCTGAGGCTGCAGGAGAAGGGCTGGGGCCTACCTCCACCACTGGCAGCACCGGCACCTGCACCATGGCCAGCACCGCCAGCAGCCTCTCTGCAAGCACCGCCTCAAGCACCGCCACCTGCACCGCTGACAGTAGGACTACTACCAGCACCAGCAGCCCCAGTGGGTGGCCGTCCAAGGCTGCAGGAGACAGGGTGGAGCCTCCCACCAACACTGGCAGCACCACTACCAGCACCGGCACTACCACCAGTTTGCAGCCTTAGGCGCTGCAGGATGAAGTCTAGTCCTGCCTCCATGGACTATCATGCAACAAAGTCCCTGCAAATCTCGTGCTTCAGGAACCCAGGTGAGGGAATGTGAACTGCCACACCCCACGTGCTGCATCACTCGGCACAAGGCCCCCTCCAGAACCAGTGGAAATATGCATCCACTCAGCCCCTCCTTGGCAGGATGAAGGACACTGGGCACCAAGCCCCATCCAGAACCAGTGGAGAAAGGCATCCACTCACCCTATCCTTGGCAGGATGAAGCACATTGGGCACTAAGCCCCCTCCAGAACCAGTGAAAGAAGCCATCCACTTGAGAGACTGTGGACTTGCACTCCCCAGGACCAAGCAGTGGGACAACCACCCACTTGAGAGACTTTGGCTTTGCACTCCCCAGGACCAAGCAGTGGGCAGACCACCCACTTGAGAGACTGTGGCCTTGCACTCCCCAGGACCAAGCAGTGGGCAAACCACCCACTTGAGAGACTGTGGCCTTGCACTCCCTACAAGATCGCTGTGGGCATGGAGCCCCCTCGAGGAGCTGTGGCGTTATTCCATCTTCTGGCTGAGCTGCCCCCCCTTCCCCACCCCCCTGAGGTGCCTGTGTGTTTTCGACCTGATGCCCCTGCAGTGTTCTCTCCATATTCAGGCAGGAGTCAAGTGTGGGCTTGGCCCATGCTTTTTGGCCCAGTGACCCATGGACAATTGGAAAGGACAATGTATGGCGTTGAGTGTTGAGAGGTGAGTGGTTTCACTTCCAAACACTGTTTCCGCCATGCTTTTGATGGCGTTGGTACTGCCCCGGAAAAGCTGGCGGATTGGCGGGTTGTAATGGGGTGGGCGGTACATTGTCTTCCGCCTGTCTGTTGGCGGTGACCGCAGCGGTGTTTGTTGCTACCGCTGTGGCGGTCGGAGTGTTAAAGTGGCTGTCTGTGTTGGCGGTTTCCCCCGTGGTCATGATCCCACTTTTTTTACCGCAGGCCTGTTGCCGGTATTACTGCCGCTTTAACACTGAACGCCAGGGTTGTAATGAGGGCCTGAGTAATTACAAGTGGCTGAGATTAATTTAAGCATTCCTTCCATCACTTTAAGTGGGAGGGGTATGCCCAGACATGGGTCCTGTGCAGACTGTATCTGTGGAACCAAGCTATACCCATCTGCTGAGCTCATAATAAGTACAGAACTGGTCCTGGGTTGCTTGTGTTCTGGCTCAAAAATAACCTGGCTTGGCATTTTGGACTGGACTGTTCTCACTGGATCATTGTCTTCAATAGCTGATGTTTCCTCCAGTCTGCCATTATTTCCACTCTTTCACTTGACATTCTGGATTCAGAAGTGGAAAGAGGAGGCAGCAGTCTTTATCTTCGAATTAAAAGACATCAGGAAGAATGTCCTGCACCTGACACATGGGGAGTACAACCTGATGCTAAATGGACATTCTCCATGAATAAATAAAAAAAAATACTCCATAAGTTTTGCTGTTCTATTCACTGACCCAGGCATGATTCCGAAGTCCCATGAGTCTAGGCTTAATGTTGAAAGCGCTTAACTGAAACATACTGACCCTATAGTGGCTTCCACACATAAGATACCAGGTTAATGATTCACATATGAGGTCTAACATAGGCTCACAAACCAGTAAAGGTTTGCAAAGACTTTGAAAGGATTGGCAAATCCTCAAAAAAATTAAAAACAGAGTCTGCAATGGTTGGCCGATGATGACAGCCAAGGTGGTTAAACCTTGCAGGAAACTACTGCTGCATTTTGTTAAAGTCATGTGGAGCATGGGTTGGTAGCCAAGAGCAACTTAAAGGTTACGTGCTGTGGCCAACCTTTGCACTGGGTTGGACGCTGGACCTGGCTGAAGGCCAAGCCCTGCATCCAATCCCCTCAGCATTCAGATAATGGCCAGGCCCTGTGTCAAAATCCCTCTGTGCATTTTTGACATACACATTGGGTGTTTCCTAACCATGGGGGATTGGGTTCAGGGTTTGCTAGAGGCCAGATACTTTGAGTTACCCTTACATCCTGGATGTAAGTAGCTGTTGGATACAGTATATGATTAAAAACACACTTAGGCCCATATTTATGGACATTGTGGCTCAGGGCAGTGCAAGTCACCTTGCTGCACTGCCCTGCATCAAAGGGAAAGGGCAGGAAAGTGCCATATCTATAGTATACAGCACATCCCTGTCTTTTTCCACTGCCTTGGTGCTGTTTTGGCAACCTAGTGCCAATGCAGGCACCCTTTTAATGGTGCAAGGGTGTCTGTGGTGCAGGCTGGATTGTTTCTGTGCAGGAAGGGGCACTTTCCCACCCAAAAACAATCCTGGAAGGCTTTTTCTTCTTTCTATGTGTGCTGTAAAATGCAGAACACATAGAAAGGTGAAACAACAAGGAGAAATATTTCTCATTGCACCTCCCATGTTGAGGTTTAAGGTTTTGGCACAGTCCCATGTTTACAAATATAATTCATGTTCCCATCATGTGCTGCCTATGTCTCCACAAATAGCATCACTAATGACATATTTAATGGCATCAATGACTAAAAATGTGGATTGTTGCACAGGGTCTGCAAAGTAATTCCATTGTCTGTACAGAGTTAGCTAACTATGAAGACCCATGCTGCCATAATTTGTGGACTCCTAAAGTATTTGTGAACTATGAAAATTGCACACACATGTTAGGTGCCATTCCATAGCTCAAAGACTTGCTCAAAGTATGAATTTCCTGGACTTGTTGGATCTTCTGCAGTAGTTTGCGGACTCTGCATCAATTGCAAAAATTTTGTATAATTTTCTTTTTTTTAAATTACACATTACTAGCCTCTCTCCACTTCAATGTTAAAGTATTTCAGACGATCCTGCTCCAGGCCAAGTATGTCTGCCCAGTAAGGCTATACCTGCTGCATGAACCATGCACCCCCAATCTACTGTGCATACAGTGCAGCATTCAACCAAGCAAAGCTCTCACTTTGCACAGCTGTAGCCCCTGCTGAGTATTCTCCCATCATGAGGTGGAGCGGTGTGGTCCGAGAATATTGGGCCTCATTTTCAAGAATCTGACGTATTGGCTCCAATGTGTCAGATTTTTTGCACGGCCCTGCCACCCCCTAACAACGCCATAGATGCATTATATTAAAAATACAGGGTTCCATGGCACACGTTTCCATAGGTGTGTCAGAAATTCTGATGCATCTGTGACGCAAAACTCAAGCATTGCTGGACTAGCGTCCAAAAAATGATGCTACTCCAGTGGTTCAAGGAAAGCTCCCATGTTAAAGAGCCCTACGTCAGTTTAACGCATGCTCTGAGCAGGCGTTAAAAGTTTGACACAATGAAGTCACAGAATGACACTGTGAAATGTAAATTTCACTGCACCAGTTCTGCATGGCTTTTTGCCCTGAAACTCTTACCTTGCATACCCAGATGCCCTGAAACCTGTACCATGATGCTTGTTTCTGGTCCAGGGAGGACTTGGCCTGGCAGTTCAGGCTGGACTCTTCACATGTGTTGCTAAAGGTGCACTAAGTGGGAAGGGTATGCCCAGACGTGGGTCCCATGCTCACTGTGCCACTGGATTCAAGCTAGCCTGGCTGATGAAGGGTGATACCTTGCAATCAATACCAGTATACTTGTTTCTGGTCCAGGGAGGACTTGGTCTGGCAGTTTGGGCTGGACTGTTCACATGAGGAAGAGGGTCAAGACTGATTTGCATATGGTTGGGTCCAAACTGGGGTGGCATGGTGAGCAAAAAAACAATGGATTAAACCCAGATCTATGACTGGGGGTGAGTGTTTGGAAGGTTTCAGCACTCCGTCCATCATCATTTTGTGTTTGTATACAACATGTAAAGAAATATTTTTAAAAACATTCTTCATCTTTCTTCGATCTCTTGTATGTCATTGCAGTCAGGTATGGAGAATAGTATGTGTGTACATGATATCTATTGTGCACATCTAGCTATGAAGGAACAGTGGGCCATATTTATGGCCTGGTTTGCATCGCTCTTGCACTATGCAACGTGGGGCAGAAGAGACGCAAACCTTAAGTGAGATTTATAAAGCCACACAAGGCCACCTTGTGTGGCCCTGCATGGCTTTTCAATTATTGAGTAATGTAACCCGGCAAAAGTTGCTGCATTACAGAGATGTGTTTCCATGGGTGGTGGGTGGGTGTTCCTTTTGCAGAACAGCACTTCATTTGATTTTATTAGACTTTCGCCCAGAATAAGTGAGAGAAAAACACAAAAGGGGGAATGAAAGCGCAAGAGAAAGATGGAACATTAGTGACAAAGGGAGAAAGCAGGAATGAGAATCAATCAGCTGAAAGGGAACTAAAGGAGCTGGGAGTGTCTTGTGGCAAATGAAAGAGACATGAGTTGGAATCAAGACTATGTAGCCTTGATATTTGGCACCCTCAATATTTGCAGTGCTGGCCCTGGGCTTCTCAGCAAATCTTTGGGCCCTGGACATAATGTTTCTGTACACCAAGATCTACTTGACTAGGTACCCGAGTGAAGAAATGTTGGTAAGTGTAAGTAGATAGCCTTTTACCTGTCACAAGAAAATATAAAGTCTCTGGTCTCATGTGAGCTGAATCTTCCTTAGATTCTGCTTTCTGAGCCTGGGAGGAACTGAATGTAGAGGAATCTGCAGCCTCCTGGAAAGATTCTTGGTGCCTTCCTGAGCAGAGGGATAAATGACTGGAACAAACCATGAACTTATAACACCATTATAATTGTGCCCAAACTGGACTGGTTAAAATTAACCCAGTCCTAGGGATCAGCAAGAAACCACTAATGTATTACTTCCACTACCATTACCACTGTGTGCCAATAATATGCCTGCAGCATATATTTTACTTTGGTGGACTATCACAGTATGAGGAGGCCAGCACAATCTACATGTGCCAGTCCAATGCATACACTAAAAATGCATGAGAATTAGGGGCAGATTTATAGAAAGTGGTGCTGCACAGAGTGCAGCGCCACTCTCCCTGCACCCTATAGAACCCCCCACCACCACCATGTGTGCACCATATTTAAAATACTGTACAGTGCACCATGGCACAGGGTAGGGGGCAATAGTGTCATTTTTTATGATGCTACTGATGTACTCTGCAGGAGTAGCGCCAAAATATGGGCACTTCTCCTGCAGAGTACATAGGGGCCATTCCAAAGAATGGAAGCCCCCTTTTAACACCTGCTCTTGAGCAGGTATTAAAAGTGCAGTAGTAAATGGTGCAAGGAAATTCGATAGATTTCCTTGCACTATTTTACCGGCTTCCCTAACGGAGGAACGCTTCCTTTGCATGCATTATGCCTGGTGCAGGCATAATGTAGTGCAAAGGGTTACAGAGTGGCGCAGTGCATGCATTGTGCCACTCTACATACGGCACAGGGATGTTGGCCTTGTTGGGCCACAGTAATGTCAAAATAAATTACGTTAATGTGGCGCAAGGTGCGCAAGGGACCTATAAATATGCCGCTTAGTGTGGTGCAGCAGGTGTTTCAATGATGAAAGAAACAACATTTCTTACAAGAGATAAGTGTTGTGGAAGCAGGGAAAAATAGAGCAAAGGACTGTGAGATGCTTTGTGGGGTGTCCCACCATAAGAGGAAAAATAACAAACAACAAATTGGAATGACCATTAAAAGATCCTATAAATGGGCAACATAAAATTACAAAATATAAGGTAAGAACATATTTTAAAGATGCTCCAGCCAGATATAGAATTGGAAATGTAATCCGCCTTTTAAGGATCTAAATTTATGTACTCTACATTCTTGAAGGAAACAATTTAACACACATCTGGCATGATACTATTTGGAGAAAGTCCACAATTTATGAAGATAATAGAAAAAGTTCAAGATTTCTTTTATATTAAATGCTTTGCATCAACAGTACATTACACAATAGATATGCTAATACTGTTTGTAGAAAGAAATCATATTCATTCACATTAAAAATGATCTATAGCTAATGCAGACCTGAATTTCAAAATGGCTATTTTTATTTTTATTTTTTTTCCCATCTTGTTTTGTGTTGCATGAACATTTTGGGCCCTATTTAAAAAGGTAAAGTAAGACCAAAAGTCTAACTTTAGTACTTTTCGGTTTTTGCAGAGGTAAAGTTTGACCAAAGGTCTAACTTTACTACTTTTAAGTGTTCACAAAGGTAAAGTTAGACCAAAAGACTAGCTTAGACAAAGGGCCTTATTACAACTTTGGAGGACGGTGTTAATCCGTCCCAAATGTGACGGATATACCACCTACTGTATTACGAGTCTATTATATCCTATAGAACTCGTAATACGGTAGGTGGTATATCCGTCACATTTGGGACGGATTAACACCATCCTTCAAAGTTGTAATAAGGCCCAAAATGTCTAACACTACTACTAGTATAAAGTCTAACTATATTACTAGCAAAGTTAGACTTTTTGTCTAACTTTACTACCAGTAAAGTTAGACTTTTGGTCTAACTTTCCTTTGTGAATAGCATTAAGTAGTAAAGTTAGACATATTTCCCAAGTTAGACTTTTGATCTAAGTTAGACTTTTTGTGTAACTTTACCTTTGTGAATACCAAAAAGTAGCAAAGTCAGACTTTTGTTCTATTGCTCTGACTTTATCTTTGTGAATACCGAAAAGTCAGACTTTTGGTCTAAGTTAGACTTTCGGTCTAACTTTACTTTTGTGAATACCCAAAGTAGTAAAATTATACTTTTGGTCTATTGGTCTAACTTTACCTTTCTGAATTGGGCCTTGTATTTCTAGGTCAGCTGGAGTTCTAATTAATAAATGCATTGTCCTTTTTCTACTTTCCCATGTAAAGAAATGTTTTCTTTTCTTTGTGATTATCTTGGAATGTTTTATTGACTAGCACATTCAAGAAGACACCTGCAGTGTGCAGCCCAGTCCATGTTTCTTATCTATTTACAGATAATACACGTTTGAGGGATACATATAGGAGCTTGTAGTCCTGAAAACCTAACAAGTACACAATTGTTAAGTTATGTTACACAGATTTATAGAGCGCACTCTCCCCCCCGCGCTATCCCCCCCAGCAGGGTGTGCTGTCTTAGAGCAGGTGGGAGTCTAACCACACTTAGGGTTAATGGGATTATTCCAAAAAGACAGGTTTTTAGCTTCTTGCAGAAATCAAGAAGTTTGGAGGAGGCTCTTATGTGTAGAGGCAGGTCTTCCATCCTTTAGGAGCAATATAGGAGAAGGCTCAGCTGCCAGATCTGGTTTTCCGTATGCATGGGTTTTGTGCAAGTAGGAGTGCAGATGAGCAAAGGTGTTTGGAAGGTATGTGAAAGCAGATGCAACTGTTGAGTTATTCTGAACCATTGTTATGCAGTGCCTTAAAGGTGTGGATGAGAAGTTTAAATTGTGCTCATTTGTGAATGGGGAGCGGTTAGAGCTCATTTAGGTGTGAGTACAGCATGAGAGGTTGAGAGTGATTCTGGCCACCAAGTTCTGAAAGGTCTGCAGCCTACTAGTGAGTTTTTGTTGATCCTGGCTGTTAGACCTGCCTTCCTTGGCATGGTTTTTCCCTATCTTTTTGCATCTGCTTCTTGTATTTTTGACTGTGTGTCAGATTTAGTTTTTGCTGTTTTTTTGGTACTCTGGGCACTTTACCACTGCTGACTAGTGCTAAAGTGCAAGTGCTCCCTGTGTAAATTGTGATTATGATTGTTTATCCCTGGTTGGCATATTTGATTTACTAGTTCGTTCCTAGAAAAGTGCACTAGAGGTGGACGGGCCTGTAAATCAAATGCTACTAGTGGACCTGCTACACTGATTGTGCCGCCCACATGAGTAGACAGGTCAACATGTCTCAGACCTGCCACTACAGTGTCTGTGTGTACACCTGTGCATTGCCAATTCGACCTGGCAAGTGTGCACTTGCCAGGTCCAAACTTTCCCTTTTACTACATGGAAGTCACCCCTAAGGTAGGCCTTAGGTAGCCCCATGGACAGTGTGTATTGTATTTAAAAGGTGGGACATGTACTGATATGCTTTACATGTCCTTACAGTGAAATACTGTTAAATTCGGTTTGCATTATTGAAAGGCCTATCTCCCCCATAGGTTAACATGGGGATTGCCTTTAAATATCTATCAAGTGTAGATTCCCATTGGGAACAGATAGAGACTTGGAGTTTGGCGTCTCTGAACTCACAATTTAAAAATACAACTTTTGATAAAGTTGTTTTTTAGATTGTCTGCTTGAAAATGCTACTTTTAGAAAAAAATGGTCTCTTGCTTAAGCATTCTGTTCTTCTGCCTGGCTACTGAATTCAGGTCTGGGTCAGACTGCCAGTTGAGATGTTTGTGGATTCCCTATAAACAGTGACAAAAAGGGACCTGAGGTGTGTCCTGCATATCCTGATGAGTCTTCATGGGCTACATAGGAGGGAGGGAGGGCTTCATGGGAGAGAGGAGCTGACACTTGCATTTGAATTGGGCTGTGCACACAATAAACTCCACCCTCCTACAGTGTGTCAGGGGCAGGGCAAGGAGGAGGCAGGTTCTTGTGCACTACAAAGGCTTTCCTTTGAAGTTTGTTTGCTTCAAAGACAGAAATGAGTATAAGTATTGGACTACTGACCCCACAGCTTAAGAAAACTTTTGTATAAAGAGGAACCTCTGCTAAGGAGAAGAGCTGAAGATCTGTGAGAAGGAGTATTGCCTCTTTGCTGCCCGAGCTTGCCTCCTATTAAGAAGTCTCAGGGACATCAAAGACTTCATCTGGTCTCTCTTGCTGAGACCCCCTGACCTGCCAAGTGGTGCCACATCCAGTCCCTGGGCTTCTAGAAGGAGAAGCTGGCTGAACCTGAGTGAAACCCCACGCACCGGAGCTGAGTGGCAGAAAAAGCAACGCAGCGTCTGCACCACAAATGAAAAATTGAAGCAGCACCGGTAAACTCGATGCATCACCAGCTCAACATGTATTCATCGCTGCCGTACATCCAAGTTTTCTACGCATTGTCCCTGGACATCAAAATCTTCATCATCACCGCCCGGACCCAAGGCTGCTTGTGCGGAAACTAACAAATCCCTTACCCGGCAGGGAAAAAGTCTACCCACGGCCTCACTTGCGAGTAAGGAATTGATGAATTACTTGCTTTTCCAATGTGTGCGCTCACCTGTGAGGCTTTATTTTTGATGCATACCAGGTACTTTGTGCTAAAACAACGCATCCATTGATTCTTATGGAGTAAAGCCTTTTTTAATTTAAAAAAATCATATCTTTGCTTGTGTATGTTGGATTTTTGTCCTTTTGGTCTTGTGTGATTCAGATAAAAATTTGCTATTATCCTTTTGTGGTGTTTTCTCTGTATTAATGTGTGTATATGTACAAATACTTTACACATTTCCTTTTACGATAAACCTGACTTTTTGAGCCAAGCTGCCAAGGGTTGAGCAGGGGTTATCTGAGCTATGTATCACCCTTACTCTGATTAGAGTGAGGGTCCCTACTCGGACAGGGTGTAAACTGACTGCCAACTAGAGACCCCATTTCTCACATTGGCATACGGGGTGTTCCCATAGGTCAGCTTTCTTTTGACCAGGTCACGTCTGATGGTTTTTCTAGGTGCTAATTGGCTAGCCATTTAAAAATCTTCTTCAACATCTTCAGGGTATGGAAGCATGAGGCAGTGATGAAACTAACTTGAGCGATTGTGTCAAGTTCGCTGTCATTGATGATCCTGAGATTCTTGGCATGGTTGGATGTCAGTTCTTGCTCTGTTGGATAACAGGTAGAGTCCTATTGTGATGTAATGTTCTGAAATATCCTAATTTCAGTCCTGCAGGCCTTACACTACATACAGGGCATTTTGTCCGTCAGAGAGATAATGAGTTGCCTATCATCAGAATAGGAGAGAACGTTAATTTTATGAGAGTGGATGATGCTGGTTAGAGAGATCATGTATGCATTGAAAAGTGTCAAACTCAGGGAGGATCCTTGTGGAATTCAGCAGATGAGGTCACAGACATCCGAGGTGTAAACTGGCAGGCTGACTGACTGGACCTTCCAGTCAGGAGGGAACAGATCCATCTGAGCACTTGTCCTTGCAATTCAATTATGTGTAGGCGTTGGGTAAGGATGGGGTGGGAGACTGTGTCAAATGCTGTGGAAAGGTCAAGGAGAATGAGAGTCATCGTGTCTCCTCTGTCAAGCATCATGCAGTCGTAGTGGTGACAAGTAGTTGGTGGTCATTGAGGTACTCAGTGAGGTGACTGTTGAAGATTTTCTCTAAGGCCTTGGTTTGTAATTGCATAGTAGAAGAGAAATCCGTCTATAGCTGGCTAGTGTTGAAGGGTCTGCAGGAGGTTTCTGCAGCAATAGGAGGACAGTGGTGTTTTGCCAAGCATTTAGAAGGTCATGGATTAGGTGGATGCATTCAGAATACGTGTGAGCATGGCGCTGATGAATTGCAGTCCTCTAGAGTAGACGTGGCAGGGGCAGCGTCCTATGGGGCACCTGAGTGGATAGACTTCATGGTGGCAGTGGCTTCTTCTGGGGTGATGATGGGCCAAGTGGTTAGCATTGTTCTTTAGAGAAGATAGGGAGACATTTGGCACAGTCTGTTGGGTTCAGTTGTGGGCTTAGGTTGCTGTGCATGGTGGTGATTTGTTTGCTAAATAATTGAGAGAGATTGTTGCAGAGGTCCTCTGAGAGGGTTGGTCAACTTGGAGGCAGCCGATGGTGAGGTGAAATGTTCACAATGTAGTCTGTTGGTGCTGGTGTTGATGCAGTCTGCCAGAGCTGCGCATTTGGTGGTCTGGATCATTTAGTAGCAGCTTCTTAGGAGGATTTTAACATGCTTCTGTCTGCATTGTCCTGGCTCATTCTCTATTTCGGCTTCAGTTGTTTCATCAGACTGAGTCCCTCTGTGTACCAACAGTCCTAGGGTCTGGACCTTGATGTAAATCTGTTTGAGGGAGCCGGGGAATTTGCTCAGGAAGTTATCCAATTGTTGAAATTCTTGATGGTTTGGGGAGGCTGTTGATGCATTTGAATCAGAGGGTGTTGACAACATTGTTCCAGTCCTTGTCAGTGATGATGTTTCCGTTTCGGCAGGCTGATCTGGCTGTGGCGCATGTGCATTGGACTGGGATTGGGTTACTGACCTTGACAATGGCATGGTCTGTCAAGTGGACTAGTGTGGACTCATCAACTCAGATGTTGCTGAAATTGGTAAAAATAAGGGTCCAGGATATGTCAGGTGATGTGGTTAGGTTTCTTTATTTGTTGGGAGACACCCAGGCTTCCAAGGTCTTCAATGAGTGCGCTAGAGGTGGGGAGAGTGTGGTGTTCCAGGTGGAAGTTCAGATCTATGAGTTGGACGTAATTGCTAGCATCAAGGGCATGGAGGGTCACAGCATGGTAGCAGTGGGAGGGTGGAGGACAAGGGTTCCTGGTGCTGGATGCAGTCTTGCCTTTGGTGTGCCCACTGTGTGCATCTGCTGTGCATCTAGGGTGTGGCAGCCATTAAGAAGGTCCTAGGAGGGGAGAGGAGTGATGTCACTTCCTGTGCAGATGCATGATAGGAAATCCAATGATCTCACTTCCTGTGCAGTTGGGTGATGGAAATGTATTCTCTTGGTTGGCTTCTTCTCTTAAAGACAGTTTTGGTGGGAAACCAGAAATGCCACTTCCTGTGCAGTAGGATGAGTGGAAATCCAGTGATGTCACTTCCTGTATCAATGGATGATGGGAAATCCAGTGATGTCTCTTTGTGTGCAGATGGATGATGGAAATTGTAATTGTATCATCTAGATTTAAAATGATTGGACAGTTGTAGGAGAACATGCATGTATATGTGTAAAATGTTAGAATTTGTGTGCCTTCAGTTCAGTACAATGCAGCATTGAGCACAACATCGTAAGAGTATTTTTCCAAAGAGAGAACTGACTTTTCTTTGCCCTTTCCTTTCGAGGTGACCCCATTTTAGTTCAATCTCTGCGACTTAAGATTTAATATGTTTTGATTGGCTATTAGTTGAATCACATGCATGCTACTGCCTTTTGATTTTACCTTCTGTAAACCATTAATGGTTTGAAACTAAAATCCCCTCATTCTTGTGAAGCCTAAAATGCTTCAAATTAAATAAATGGACTTATTTGTTGACTAGATTCAGCCTTGGAGCTCCAAAATACTCAAGGTATTGACACACTGGTTCATCAAGAGACATGCTTTATGATACCTGAATTTGCACGAAGAAAAGTGCTATCAAATCCATTCTAAACTCATAGCCAATGTGTATATGGACCTCTCCTGGGACTTTTGCAAGGTTGCAAACTGTATATTAGTAGCACCATTTTTTTCATTTATATAATACACCTTCAATATAACTTTTATTTATGGAAAATAAATGAATTCACAACATTAACGGTCCAGCATTGTGGTGTCATGAAATACACCTTGGTGAATACAGCCAGGTCTAGCACTGTACTTTGCTTGCATTTTGGTGGAGTTTAGGATAGGATTTTTATGTTCAGACATGTAGAGTCATCCATTTCCTAAAATAAACAGTGTCTCCTACTAATAATTGTAGAGTGAATAACACAAATGCATCAGGAACAAAAGGATAAGAGGAGGGAGCTAAGACATAATTTATGCCATGTGTAAAGACATAAAGACAAAGATGTCAAGGGGGACAGAATGAAAGATTGAGTACATCTTATTTCTTGACTATATGAACTAGTGTATGACTGGAATGTGTTGTATATTTTAATGGAATCATCATGAGCTTCAAGGTGCTATGTTAAAGGCACAAGATGAGTAGTCATCATTGGTCATCAGTAGTGAACCCTGTTAATAGGAGATGCATGGCATTACCAATGGGTATAACAGTAGTAAAGACAGATCCTTTGACTAGGAAGCATTATAAGTATTCCATGGCCCTTACCCCCACCACGCCTCTACATAAGGACTACATTCCATCAGTACAGCACTGAACCCCTTCATGAACTCCTTCATCTCCTCAGCCACAATCCAGACCACATGGAAACACATCGCCGTCCGCCAACTGCTCAAGAAGCATTGACTGTCTGGGAAGAATTCACAAAGTCCAACTGTCAAAGACACCAAACATGAAATAGCTACCTGCTCCCAATTGAAAATTACAGCTTATCAAATGTTATAAGGAAAATCTGATGTTACCATATAGGAGGAGGAGGCCTAACAGTGGTAAAGCACAAATTTAGGAGTTTTTTACTATAAGTACATGTAACACTAAGAAGTACATGTGCATTTGTTCAATTACAAGGCACCTTCAACCACGGGCTACCTAGGACCCAACTTAGGAGTGACGTATATGTAATAAAAGGGGAGTTTAGGGCTTCAGAGAACGTTTTGTTGCCAAGTTAACATAGCAGTTTAAAACTGCATTCAGGCTGCAGTAGCAGGCCTGGGACATGTCATTACCTGCTACTTCAGTGGGTGGCACAGTAAATGCGGAGTCCCACTGATAGCATTTCAAGTATAGGCTCTGGGTATATGGTACACCACAAGGGACTTACAGGTAAATTTAATATGGCAATTGGATATAAGCCAAGGTTGCCATGTTTTAGGGAAGTGAGTATAAGCACTTTAGTACTGGTCAGCAGTGGCAATGTGCACGGAGTCCTTAGGCCAACAAATATAAGTTATTCAAAATGGAGGAGAAGAGGCAAAGAGTTTGAGGGAAGACCACTCTAAGACTAAGTAGGAAACCTGAGTTTGATCTCTAAAGAATTGTAACTTAAAAATCTCTTTAATGGTAAAGTTGGATTTTAAGTCCCAATTCTGGAAATGCAACTTTCATGAAGTTTATATTTTCTTGTCCTAACCATTTTGTGCTTGCAGCCTGTATCCTGGGTTGCATGACTAGGTGAAGACAGCAGTTAGGCTTTGTGTAGTACCCCTAGACAATGAGACAAATGGGGAATATGTGTTCTCAGCATGGGCCATCTATGACAGGTTGAGGGGTAGGAGCTGTCACCTGCCTCACTTGCACATCACAAAGACCCTTCATAAGCACACTCACAAAGGGTATCACATTATTCCTTTGTGTTCCCTAGACAAGCTGGGACTAAGACAGGGAGAAAGTAAATTCCAGACATCGCTGTGGGGGAGGGGAGGCTCTAGAATCTTCTCAAACTATGCAACATATAGAAATGTTGGACCCTCAGACCCAACTTTTCAGATCGACTATTCAGATTTGGTGCCTCAGCTCAAAAAGTTCTACAAAAAGCTCAAATGTCTTATGAATGTCCCCACCAAAAAAGAAGGAGCAGCAAAAGGCACTGAGAGCTTGGTTGGCAGCAAAGAAGGCTGATGAGCACACAGGGGAGGAGATTGTAGAGGGAGAGGAGCGAACCTGCATGATGACTTGATAGAGATTCAGGATCTGCCTGGGAGGGGGGCACCTTCCAGGGCAAGCAGCAGTGTTTCCTCAAGAGGTCTGACCTCACAGGAGCTAGAGGGCAGGTGGCAGGCTAGGAGAAGCTCAAGCTGAAGCATGAGATAGAGCTTCAGTTGGAACTAGCCAGGTTCAAAAGAGAGGCAGAGAAAGAGAAAATTGCAGTAGAGAAAGAGAAAAACACCCTAGAGGAGAAGAAAATGCTTTTAGCTCAAGAGATGAGCTTGAAGGAGCTGGATCTAAAGAGCAGGTCCAGCACAGATGGTGGCAGCAGTTCTACAGTGCGATCTGAGGGGAAAGTACATATACTCCGGGAAGTGTTGAAGGATTTTGTTGTGGGGGATAACACAGAGTAGTGGTTCAGGGGTTATGAGGTTGCACTGAGGATGATCAGGGTCCCTGAGAGATATTGGGGAGCAGGCCTGGCCTGTGGAACTACTTCTTAGTGGAGGGGAAGTTCATCTTGTTGGCAATAGATCCAGATGGTAAGATGAGGTACCCTGCCATGAAGGACGCCCTGACCAGGAGATATGGTCTCACCCTAGAGAGTTAAAGGGTAAAGTTTAGGTAGAGTGCTAAACTTGGGTTTCAAACTTGGGTGGCATATGTTGACTCTTTCTGCAGAACACTGGATGGTTGGGTGAAGGGTAGTGAGGTAATGGACTATCAGGGGCTGTACAATTTGATTGCCTGGGAGCACTTATCTAGTTGTTGTTTTCCAGAGCTGCACCAGTACTTAATTGACAGCAAGCTTACGCACCACAGGAAGCTTGCCAAGGAGGCGGACCGCTGGCTTAACACCAGGGTCCAAAACAAGTTGTATGTGGGAGCCTCAGCCAAGGGTGGGCAGGGTCCCCAATAGAAGAAAGAGGTGCAAGTCAAGGGAGACACAGACAGGTCCCCGGATAAGAGGGGAGAAAAAGGTTCTCATGTCCCTTCTGACACAAAGGGGAGACGTTTTGGTTGCCGGTGGCCCAGAGCACACAATTTTAAACCCTGTTGCTTTGCATGTTCTCAGGTAGGACACAAGAAAGAGGAGTCGGCCTGTCCTAAAAAAACACCTCTAGTGACCCCTCTACAGAGTCGCCAATGTGGCCTTAAGAGGAGACAATCCCCAGGGTCAGGGCATAGACAATGCCGTAATCTCCCTTAGTTGGGAGGTGAACTCAGAGGGAGAGTTGTTGATCCCAGAGGAAGGGGAGTCATGATTTCCATGAGGTAAAAGTGAAGAGGGTCCCAGTCACTGCTCCGAGGGAAACCTGGGCTTGTCCGACCATGGTTGTGGAAAGGCTAGTTTCCCCAGAGCAGTACAATGACCAGGTGAGTACAGTGACTCCAGTCCTTGGGCAGGACTTTTTCTGCCCTTTGGCTCTGGTATCACTAGAGTAGGGTGGGGAAGTGACCCAGAAAAGGGTCATAGTTAGTCCCCAGATGCCCGTAGAATGCATTCTGCGGAATAAGTTGCCCCTGGTGTCAGGGGAACTGGGAGAGGAGGCTGCCAAATGCATTCTAATAGTTCAGTTTTCTTGGGGTACCACTCCAAAGCGAAAGGTACATGACCCCACAAAGAGGGACAGGAGGAGGAAAAGCCCACCCCTGTCCTGTGTTCAGCCTGAGGGTACAGACCCTAAATTGAGTGACCAGTCTCAGGATACCACTCCTGAACTGGTAGGAGGTGAAGTGGAACAAGGATGCATGGCATCTGGGGCTACTGCTCCCCACTTTTCAAAACCACAGAGGCTAGAGACCCCAGGATGGCATGGGGCCTGGTTATTGACAATGACCACTGTCAGTGGCCTCTATTGGTTGCTGTCCTTGTGGTCAGAGTTTTCCCTGGGTTGGGGACCAAAGTCAGACCCAAGTGGCGGAATGGGTCACATCACACTGGTGGCCATGGTGGTACTGTTTGCTTACTGGGATGCATCTTTGAGCAAGGTAAGGTTAAGTGCTGCACAAATGGAGTCCACAGATTAGCAGAAGGGTTCCCCCTGTGTTAGTTCAGTTGGCCCTGAGAGTGTAGACATAGTGATCCACCTGAGTTCAGAGAAGCGTAGAACTGGGCAGAGCACTTGCAGTAGTGGGCCATTTTTCATGCTCTTTCTCCCTTAGCATGGAAGTCCAGACAGGTATTGATTGGCATACCCTGGCTTAAGGCTGGGAGGGGGTTGTGTTGGAAATGACCCTGCAGCACTGATTGTGCCACATGAGTAGCCCTACAAACATGTCTCAGGCCTGCCATTGCAGTGTCTGTGTGTGTGTCTTTAAACTGCCATTTCGACCAGGCAAGTGCACCTACTTGCCAGGCCCAAACCTTCACTTTCACTACATGTAAGTCACCTTGAAGGTAGGCCCAAGACAGCTCCATGGGGAGATTGCAGTGTGTTTAAAAGGTAGGACATGTAGTGGTGTGTTTTACATGTGAAATACTGCTAAATTCGGGTTTCACTATTGTATCCCATAGGGTAACTTGGGGATTGACTTTAAATATCTTTTGAGTGTAATTTTCCATTGAGAGCGGCTAGAGATCTGGAGTTTGTGGTCTCTGAACTCACAATTTAAAAGTACATCTTTTGTTGAAGTTGGTTTTTAAAATGTAAGCTTGAAAATTCCACTTTTAGAAAGTGGGCATTTTCTTGCTTAACCATTCTGTGCCTCGGGCTTGTCTGTGGAATACACTTCTGGGTCAGGATGACAGTTGGGATGTTTGTGAATTCACTCTAGACAGTCACACAAAGGGAGTTGGGATGTGCCCAGCATTTCCTGATGGGTCTTCCTGAGCTAGAGTGGTGTGAGGAGCTGACACCTGCACCTGAATAAGACTGTGCCTGTCCTTCCACAAAGCAGTCTCCAACCCCATGGAGTGTGTCTGGGGCCTGGGCAGGAAAGGCAGTGTCTTGTGCACTTCAAAGACTTTTCTTTGAAGTTTGCCTACTTCAAAGTCAGAAATTGAAATTCGTACTGGACATCTGACCCCACAAAGTTGGAATCCATCTCGACTGAGGACATTCTGACAGGAAGAAAAGCTGGATGCTGTAGAAGGGTCTGCCACTCTGTCTGTTGCTTTGCTGTGCTGGTCTGCTGCTTGCTGCTTTTGTCCTGAGAGTGAAAGGACTGGACTTTGCTTTTTACAACCTACTTCCAAAGGTTCTCCAAGGGATTTGATTGTGCTTGCCTCCCGTTAAGAAGTCTCAGTAACATGAAAGACTTCATCTGCCAGCACCTGGGCTCTCTTGTTGAGAATCCTGACTTGCCAAGTGGTGCCAAATCCAGTTCCTGGGCCCTTGGGAGTGAGTTCTGGTGTAACCAGAAAGAAACCAGCACCTCAACACCAGAAGGACTTCGGAACTCTTGCCGCTGTCCGGCTCTGCATCGCTGCCTACACCGGAGCAGTGGTCCCCACTGAGTGCAACGACCACAACCTATGCCACAGGTCTGATGCTGCTGCAGTGCCTCTGAAATCTACTACAGCATGAGTCCTGAGGGATGTGTCACTGACGTCCGTGACACCTGACTCTAACTTCACCTCAGCACCTGTGGCCCTGTGGTGTGATTGTGACACCGCAAAGTCGACGCCTCTCATCTTGACCAGCTGGATTTATTGACCCCGCCTTGTGGTAAGGAACCAACACCCAAACATCAAGGTCACATCACCTCCCCAGCAACTGTAAGGAACTGCCGCTTCACCTCCCCTGCCTAGCAGTAAGGAACTGATGCCTCATCTACCCGGTAGCAGTAAGGAACCAACACCGCACCGGGTCCAGGGACACCTCACCCCCACGACACTGTGTAACACCTTTGTTTCCTTATTTTCCAAGGTACTGTACCTGGGGTCTGTGCGACTCCATGACCACCCCGCACTCGCTCGTGAGTGGTGTCGGACTCTTGGGAATGACTCCATCAAGAAGTTGTGATAGCCGCAGTTGGAGCTATTCTGTTTCTGAGCTCTATACTAAGATTTAGGGGGTCATTCTGACCCTGGCGGTCATGGACCGCCAGGGCCAACGACCGCGGGAGCACCGCCAACAGGCTGGCGGTGCTCCCATGGGCATTCTGACCGCGGCGGTACAGCGGCGGTCAGAAACGGGAAACCGGCGGTGTCCCGCCGGTTTCCCGCTGCCCAAGGGAATCCTCGCCGCCATGGGGATTCCGACCCCCTTACCGCCAGCCTGGTTCTGGCGGTTTTGACCGCCAGAACCTGGCTGGCAGTAACCGGGTGTCGTGGGGCCCCTGGGGGCCCCTGTTTTCCTAACCTGGTGTGGAGTACTTTTGTGGTGTTTTCACTGTGTTACTGCGTGAGCGTAAAAGTACTTTACACACTACCTCTGGGATAAGCCTGAATGCTCGTGCCAAGCTACCAAGGGGGTGAGCAGGGGTTATCTCATCTGTGTGGCTCCCTTACCCTGACTAGAGTGAGGGTCCCTCCTTAGAATGGGTACAAACCACTGCCAATTTGATGGGATACACTTCAGGTTGTCATAAGACTTTATTACACGATGATTCCATTGTAGTATGGTATTTTTAGCTTTGGACTGCAATGGAAGTCAAATAATTCCACACAGATGCTGTGGCCGACATGGTATTTCCGAGGCCAGACACAATGGATTAGGGGGACCAGTGATGCCCTGAGTGTTGGTGCCACAATCTTCTAGCAGATCAAACTTGAAAATTATAGCCGCAAGATCACCTTTTTCCCATATCCTGCTCTTGTATGTACATTAGGGTTCAAGGTTTATTTAGAGCTTAGTAGAGTGAGAACCCTACTGTGACCCAGCGATGCTACACACGCATCAGACTAGTGGTACTCCATCTCTTTAAGTCCAATGTAAGACTCGGTCGCCGGTCAGGCATTGGCAGTGGCCTATGCCACCCAGCGCTGCCACCTTTGCATTGCGTGTTGAGAGACCGGTCCTTCTTTAGGCTGACCTCTCACTACATTTTATTACCTGCCTGGTTCTGCAAGCCATAACAGACCTGAGCAGGAAAATAAAAAAATGGCCTCATATTGGCCAGAGGTGTGTGTTTTTTTAACACTCTTTTCAGATATGTATTGTGGCCCTGATTTACTAATTCTTTATTCCGATACAAATAAATGCTAAACTTTGCAAAGCAGAACTTGACATTTACTATTCAGCACAAAAGGTGTTTTGCATTAGAAAGGTTCTGGTTTCTCAGAATAAAAACAAAATGGGGATGCCGTCTGTCACTTTGCTCCAAACGGATGTTATTGTGGCAGATATGCATGAATGCCCAGGATTTTGATACCAAGCACAACCTACTGAGAAAGCCAACGCAGTTTAGCGTCAAAAAATGTAGCGCCGTCTAACGCCATTCTAAAGCGCCATGCGGGCGCCGTATTTATGAATGGTGTTAGCCGGCGCAAGCAGACCGGCGCTGCCTGGTGTGCGTGGAAAAAAAACACGTAGACCAGGCAGCGCCGGCGTAGGGGGAAAATGGCGTTAGGGCGTCTTAAAATGGGGCAAGTCAGGTTGAGGCAAAAAAATCGCCTCAACCCGATTTGCGCCATTATTTTCGACGCCCAGACGCCATTTAAATGACTCCTGTCTTAGTAAAGACAGGAGTCATGCCCCCTTGCCCAATGGCCATGCCCAGGGGACTTATGTCCCCTGGGCATGGTCATTGGGCATAGTGGCATGTAGGGGGGCACAAATAAGGCCCCCCTATGCCACACAAAAAAAAATTTAAAATATAAAAAATTATACTTACCTGAACTTACCTGAATGTCCCTGGGGTGGGTCCCTCCATCCTTGGGTGTCCTCCTGGGGTGGGCAGGGGTGGCAGGGGGGGTCCCTGGGGGCAGGGGAGGGCACCTGTGGGCTCATTTTGAGCCCACAGGCCCCTTAACGCCTACCCTGACCCAGGCGTTAAATAGTGGCGCAAATGCGGGGTTTTTTGACCCGCCACCTCCCGGCCGTGATTTTTGCCCGGGAGTATAAATACGACGCATTTGCGTCGCCGTCATTTTTTTAGACGGGAACGCCTTCCTTGCATCTCATTAACGCAAGGAAGGCGTTCACGCAAAAAAATGACGCTCTTTACTCATACTTTGGCGCTAGACGCGTCTAACGCCAAAGTATAAATATGGCGTTAGTTTTGCGCCGAATTTGCGTCGAAAAAAACAACGCTAATTCGGCGCAAACGGAGTATAAATATGCCCCCGAATGTGTACTGCAGTGCATTATAACATCCAATACACAGGATAATTCTGAGCTTATCTAGGCATAGGAAAAAGTACTGACAGGATACGTTTCCAGTACAAATTGCATACAAAAGTTCACACGCTAAACTCCATAGTGTAAGGATGTGTATCAGTGAAGGCACGCCTCATATGGCTTTGAGTTGTGTTTTCCTACTTGAAAAATGCAGTGAGGCAAATTTGGTTGCTGGGTAACAAAGTAGTAAATTTGTGCTTGTGCATTATACATGAACCAATATATGTTATTCATTCCCTTAAACACTAGTCTTTAACACATGTACATTTAATTAACATGAGCCTGCATCGGGCGCTACTGGGAGTGTTTGTGTAATAAAAGCTTTGCTTTCCCTGTGCAGAACAAGCCATTTTATTTTGTGTGCAAATTGCTACATATCCTCTGTTCCACACTCCCCATTATCAACTGCAGCTTGAAGTAGAACGCTTCCAACTTCTACGCTGCATACTACAGTTGGAAGGTAAATCTTTCCAGTAGAACACACTTTTTAGGTCTCTGGTTACCCATTACTGGACTGCAATAGCACTCCTTATGCTTTGAATGAAAGCATTGTGTACAGCAATGCTGCTACTTTTGATACGCCCCTCATCAGGTCCCTAGACAGTCTACTGAAATAATATATAACATTTCCTTTAAATCGCTGAGGAAGAGAGAGATGAGATGCTGTGGGCTTGTTCATGTTGCTCAAAGGGGTATGATACTGAAGACATTCAGGCCTGCAGCACGGACAAGGGTAGGTATATGATGGGTTGGCAGCGAGGCTGTTTATTAATATACTGCTGCAAGTCAAATGAGTATATTAGGTTAGATCAGATTTACCTATTTCCACTAGTATAGCCAAAATGAGGGGATGAGAAGTGTTGGTCCATTCTCCTTTTTTCTGCAGAGACCTAGGTTATGTAAATGACATCTGAGTGGCTTACAATATCTCCCACAGTGAGACACATATAAAGTGGGGATACACTACAGACTCATGCACTGGAATAAACCTCTTTGCACATCCTGGCAATTGTTTGTTTCTTATAATCACCCTGATGTTTAGGGTTTGTATGTGAGAAACAAAACATGTAATGCTAATAAGGCTATCACAACATGGAGACCTGCCAGACATTCATTCATAATGGAGTCCTCCCACCATGCCTCTGAAGGCACTTTCATCTAAATTGATCCTCCAATGAGGCACCCACCTTTACCTAGGGTGGACGGACTGCTACATGATTGGTGTAGGAATAGTCTGTACTGTCCAGAAATCCTTGGCAGTCTGCCTGTTGTGGTTTAAAGTTGTTTAGACTGGTAAGCTAGGATTCACAGATGGCACTGTTTTTTGTAGTCGCATAGAAGGATTTAACTTCACTGCAAGAAACGCTGAGCAGGATGAACCAGCAATGCTGTGCACCAAGGGTGAGCCTAGTCAAGGAGTCTCGACACTTTGTTTCAGGCTTCTAGGAGTCAAAATGTTTCTTAGTGCCAACTTTACAGAAACATGAATATCCGCCTGGTTTCTGACAGATCGCCTAACCATCCAGGGACAGCTTCTGTGACACTAGATGATAGACAGCAGTGGGAGCAGGCTTAACCAGTCTGTTCAGCAAAGGCTCCAGCCAAAGTTCAGTCCCACTAGCATGCTACTTTTTTCCAAAGCGTATGCTTGCCCTTTACCGTCATGTGGTCAGGAGGCCAACTTTTATAACCCTTGAGAAAAACCTTCGAAACCTACCTGGGTAGTAGAAAAGTCTAACCTCATTCCATTAGCACCTCCTCATGAACTTAGTTTACTTTGATTTTTACCAGTATCGTTGTTGTCTTCTCCAAATTGTAGCATTTTAATGATTTACAGGTGATAGGAGCTGCATGTTGCAGGGGATTAGTCAACATCCTGAAACCTAACCTTAAGTTCCCACACTGTCTCCTCCCTAGGTTTATATCAATTCCTTTGCATAATGGGAAAAATATACCATTAAGTACTTTTTGTGGTTTTCATGATTGTTGAAAACTTCTTTTTAATCCCACCTAACAGCTTGCCAAATACAAATACATAGTGCTCTCTATCCACAAATGGACAACATTCTCAAACTTGCCCCAAGGCTATTCTACCCCTCTTAAATAAAAAGTCAGTGAATCACTGGAAAACCTGCTTCAAGACATCAGTCTCTTTACGTCCTTTTTTTGACATGTGGATGACAACTTTAAGAAACAGAATGGGTCTCCTGGGCAGTGTAATGAATGGTAAATATAGTAGTTTTGTCTAGGGGTATGCAAAATTCACATCATTTGCTTTTGTGTAATTACATGAAAACTGTTAAAACTGTGCATAATGTAAATACATGATTGAGTGCTATATTGTTGTGCAAAATACATCCTTGTGTCAATTGTCTTTTAGTGAGAACACATTTCGCATTAAACAGTGCAAAAAAAGCACCATGAAGAGCAGCTGCTCTAATTCTGTTGCTATCATGTGGTTTTGGTAACCTTTTACAGTGATTTGTTTATTTTTGCCAAATCTTTACAGTGAATGGACATAATTAAGCAAAGTGTAACACAAAATGTCCGCAGTTATATTAATTTCATCTACATAATTTAAATTTGACCCGGACTACTCTTGTTCTGCTGATATTGAGCTCCCTTAAAGACTGCTGTACCAGAAGTACTATTATCCTCCAGTTCCTACAGGTGTGTAGAACGCTTAACAGAGATTTCAAGCTTTCAGGAGCAATTAGTGTATTTTTCATGTGGTTACACAGCATGTTGCTGGACATACCACTTACCATGTGATTAAGCAACCTCACTGTTAGACCTGAAAACCTTAGGAGGGTCACCCCTAGCTTTTTACCTGCCTCCCTCCACTTTTCTGGCACTGTTTTTGCTCGTTTTAGGACTCTGTACACTTTACTACTGATAACCAGTGCTAAAGTGCATATGTTCCCTCCCTTAAAACATGGTGACATTTATTGGCTTATTTAATTTACTTGTAAATCCCCAGTAAAGTGCACTACATGTGCCCAGGGCCTGTAGATTAAATGCTTCCAGTGGGTCTGCAGCACTGGTTGTGCCACACACATAAGTAGCCTCTTAAACATGCCTCAGGTCTGCCTGTGTGTGCAATTTCACTGCAACTTCGACTTGGCATTTAAAAGTACTTGCCAAGCCTTAAACTCCCCTTTTTATACATATAAATCACCCCTAAGGTACGACCTAGGTAGCCCATAGGGCAGGGTGCTTAGTAGATAAAAGGCAGGACATATACCTGTGTAGTTTACATGTCCTGGTAGTGTAAAACTCCTAAATTCGTTTTTCACCACTGAGAGGCCTGCTCCTTTCATAGGCTAACATTAGGGCTACCCTCATATACTGTTTGAGTGGTAGATTCGGATCTGAAAGTAGTAACAAGGTCATATGTAGTATGGCCAGAATGGTAATACAAAATCCTGCTGACTGGCGTGTTGGATTTAATATTACTATTTTAGAAATGCCACTTTTAGAAAGTGAGCATTTCTCTGCACTTAAATCCTTCTGTGCCTTAAAGTCCATATCTGGCTGGCTTAGTTGACAGCTCTCTTGTACATTTCACTCAGACAACCCAAAACACAGGATGCTCAGACACACCTGCACACATCTGCATACTGAATGGGTCTTCCTGGGCTGGGAGGGTGGTATGCCTGACACTTACATTTGAAAGGACAGTGGCCTGCCCTCACACAATGGACTGCCAACCCCCTTACTGGGACCCTAGCAGACAGGATGGAACTGAAAGGGAACCTTGTGCACTTCTAAGCCACTCTTTGAAGTCCCCCCCCACTTCAAAGGCAAATTTGGGTATTTAAACCGGGTCTCTGACCCTACCAACTCAGACACTTCTTGACAAGATACCTAGTGGGAAAGGAACTCTGAACCAGAACCTGCAACCTGCCAAGAGAAGCTACCTGGCTGCCCAAAGACCTCACCTGACTGTTTTGCTGAAAAGGATTGCTGCCTTGCTGTTGCCCTGTTGCCTTGCTGCCCTCTGGCTCTGCTGAGAAGTGTTCTCCAAGGGCTTGGATTGAGCTTGCCTCCTGTTTTCCGAAGTCTCAAGGCCAAAAAAGACTTCAGCTCATATTTATACTTTTTTAGCGCCGCATTTGCGTCATTTTTTGATGCAAAATCGGCTCAAACTTACAAAATACAATTGTATTTTGTAAGTTTGTGCCGATTTTGTGTAAAAAATTATGTAAATGTGGCGCTAAAAAAAGTATAAATATGGGCCTTCATCTCTGCAAAGAACTCCTTGTGCGGCGAAAATCAATGCACAGCCTTCCAGAACCGACGCAACTGCCTGCATTGCTGTGAGAAAATCACTGCACGCCGAACCGAACAACGCAGCCCGAGTCCCTGAGTGGAGATTGATGCAATCTCAGATAAATATTCTATATTTTTCTAAACTTGTGTGGTGTATTTTTGTGGAGTTTATACTGTGTTATTGCATGATTTATTGCACAAATACTTTGCACATTGCCTTCTAAGTTAAGCCTGACTGTTCAGTGCTAAGCTACTAGAGGGTGGGCACAAGCTAATTTGGATTATGTGTAACTTACCCTGACTAGAGAGAGGGTCCTTGCTTGGACAGGGGGTACCCCATTTCTAACACTCACCATCTAGAATGCACTGCACTGCACTGCAGTTTCCATACTTGCACTCTTCCTGTGTAATGTTCTGTGAGCCACATGTACCATCGAGCAAGACAGGCAGTGGTAGGACTGAGGAGTTCAGCGCTGGCCAAAAGATATGCAACTTGGACTATTTCATGACAACAAGAAAGAAGGAAGTCCTGAGGAAGCTATTGTAATATCTACAGAGCTTTCCTGTTCAGTTGATAGGAGGTTTTACTGGATCTATTGCCTCAAGAATGGGGCTAGGCAGAACTTGCAGAGTTTTACTGCACTGTGAGTGCATTGGCTTTCTTTCTTTGGACCTTGAATGAATAGTAATGATAATCATTTGTTACTACTGCATCCTGCTTCCGTGACAGAAGAACAAAAAGTTGAGAATAGCTGCATTGTTGGATAGTGGTGCTAGAAGAATATTCCGTTGTCAAGACTGACTCAATAAGAATAATATTCTTGAGCAAGTTAAGAAGATATTTGAATTGATTCGAACTGTTCATGACTCACCATTAACTTCAGGCTCAGTATGAGAGAACTTTTCCTGACCAGCTTGGGTGGCTACTGATATTTTGGGTATGGGCTCCGATGACAACCCACCAGTCTCTACCAGGAAAGATCCATCGGCCAAGAAATGAACAGCCTCAAAACTATGTGCTCTAGTGCTCAGATTTACCATGGAGCTTTGTAAAGGTCAAACATGGCATAGTGTTTGTTAATGAATTGACATACTGAGATGTAGTACGGTATACAAAAAGTGATGGATTGAATGCTTGAATTAATCTCAGCCACTGGTAATCACTCAGGTCCTCATCTCAGTCCACCCTTATTTTTCACACTTTGCCACCTCAGCCTTGACCCTGCTCTCACAGGAGCAGTCCAGCCCAAACTGCTGGGCCAGGTCCTCCCTGAACAGGAACTCTAGCAACTCAAGAGCCATTTTCACCTGATTGGGTCTTCTCAGTTGGGTGTAGCTTCGTTCCAGTCTCATAGGGAGCAACAGACCCACATCTGGGCACACAGTGACACATCAACACACAAAAGGTGCTGGGTGGGGGCACTGGGCAATTTTCCATTTTGCCTATGCATTAAAATATCTCTGGGTAGTACATCAGGCACACAAAAGTTGGTGAGAGGAATGCTTGTAATAAGTCTACCCATTGGCAATCACTTGGGGTAGCGTCACAGCCAATTGTTCTTTTGCCCACCATGCCAACTCAGTTTAGACCCAACTATATACAAATAAATCTTGACCATGCTCCATTTAGAACAGCCCAAACTGCCAGGCCAGGTCCTCTTTAATGAGGAAGTGGAAGGACAGGGAGAAATTGTTTATACTGGTCCAGTGCACATCCTCCCAAGTTTTAGTACAAATAAGTAAGATGCACTGTTTCACTAAAGGACCACAGATCAGACAGGCACTCCTAAAAGTAGAAAACAGAATCCTCACACAGCCAATAGGTGTCATGCTTTATCACAGGGTCTGGTCCTCGTCAGCCTGGCGCTGCAATGTCCGATGGGCCCCTCATGGGGGCTCTTTGCCAGAGATCTTTTACATAGAGCTGACGTTGTGGTATGTAGGGAAAGATTCAAACCTATGACAAAAAGAAAGAAGCTGGAGATAGAGCGGATAAAATTGGCTCTAAACCCTTGCGTCAATTTATTACTTCCTTGGAAAGGGTCTAGATCAAAGTTAAAAACACAGGGAGTGGCTAAGGAAATAATGTTCCTGCACTCTACCAGATGAGAGAGGGAAAAGGAGGATTAGTCCAACAACCCTAGATAATGGTCGACATGTTTCACGTCTGAAAAGTCCAAGACTGATCTAGTGGTGTTTCTTCAGCATCAAAAAATAGAACTCTTAAGCTTTACTAATGAACTCTATTAAAGTTATAAATGGGTGAAAAGAACTTACTTAATGAGTTACTAGATAACACTAGTTAGTGACCTGTGGAAACAAAAGAAAAAGAACAAAAAATGAAAAAAGTCAGAATTTATTTTCATCCAGAATTAGTAATGTTTTATGCATCAACATGTAGATAGTCAACTGACACTCGTAGTTGCATGCACTCATGCTAAAAGTACAGACAGCAAGTGTCCTCACTCCATATGGTCCCATCAATTTGAAACGTGAATCACCTCAAGGTACGTAAAATAATGCAATGTAATTTCTGGGCCCAAAAACTGTGGAAATGCACTAGGGATAGGCTAGTCCTGACTATTAATACGTCGTAGAGATTAGCAGATTCCATCACTATGGAGATTAACTTGGAAGAAAATACCTTGAAGACTACTTTATCTCTCACAGCCTTAAATACTGAACAAAATGAGACTAAAGAATGTCTCACTCAACAAAAGATTACCAAACTTCAGAAAGACATTACCAAGTTCAGCAAAGAGAAGGTATATCCCTACATCAAGGGCGACTATGATGTAGATACCGAATCACGGTCCTCAGAGGAATCTGGACCCTCATATAGAAAACCAAGGACCTACAGAAGTAGCTCCTCATCGGATGGTTGGAGTACAGATGTAGTCATGCCTCAACTATATTACAATCTACCTCAGTTCCAAATGCACCAACCTCCACCTTGGCAACCTCATTACCCATTTTTCCAACCAGGCGCAATGATGCCCTATGCACCTTTTTTATGCCGAGGTCGGGGCAGAGGAAGAGGCAGGCACAGAGGAAGTGTCCGCTATGTCCACTGGGCCAAGGAAGAACCACAACTGGTCACCAGGAGCCATAGGAAGAACCAGTCAAAGACAATTTAGTGGTCAATCTGTCACAAAGACCTCTCTCCGTGGACGAAATATCTGTCTTGAACAAAGGCCTGGGCTTTCTACCGACCCCTAGGGGGGACTTTTACCACCTTAATTGTGAGTTGTCTCAGTTCTTCAGGAGATACATATGCATGATTTCTTTAAGGACAGACTCACTGAGTCTACACTGGAGCATACTAGACTTAGGAATGACTCAACTTTCACTCCTCTGACCAGCGCCATGCCATGCGAACTGCTTGCCTTTGAAAAATCAGTCTTATCTGACGTGAGCAAATTCGGTCCCAAACGTTCCTTCATGAATACTTCATCTAGTGATAATGCTGCACTCAAAGACTTGGCTCAAGATGACATTATAGTCATCAAGCTAGCAGATAAAGGAGGAGCAATTGTTATCTTAGACACACTGCTGTACAGACAAGAATGCTTACGTCTTCTAAGTAACACATCCTATTATGATAAGATACCTCTTGACCCTACCAGGAGACTACAAAGCACAATTCTATGATACACGAAGCAGAGACGAATGCTTGGATAACTCATAAAGAGGCACAGGTCTTTCAGGAACCTCGTGGTGAAGTAATAATACTAATAAATGTCCTCTTTAAACTAAGAAGTGCATTCCAGAGAAGTTTTGTCAGCTCGGTCATAAGATAAGTGAAGGAAAGCAAAACAATCATCCAGAGTAGCATTCCAACCCATCAATCTTTTGCCCAACATGCCATCTCAGTATGAGCCTAGTCATATCTAAATCAGCCTTAACCATGCTCCAATAGAAAATGTCTAGCCTGAACTGGCAAGGCAGGCCCTCCCGACCTGGAACACAAGTAACTCAGGACATTCACCCTAGTTAGGGTTCACCAGCCAGGTATAGTTTGATTTCATTGAAACAGAGTGTATAGGATGCACATCTGATCATACCTGTCCCACTTAGGACAACATATTAAAGTATACAAAAAGTGATGAGCCACTTCTAATCCCTGGATACTGCGTCCCAGTCCACTGTTGTTTTTCCCACTATGCCACCTCAGTTTGGACCCAGACACATGCAAATCAGAGTTGACCCTGCTCCAATGAGAACATTGCAGCCTGATCTGCCAGGTCAGGTCCTCCCTGAACCAGAACACAAGAAACCCAAGCCCGGTTTTGCCCTTAATGTGGCCCGCAAGTCCTGTGTAGCTTGGTGTCAGTGGTACAGTGACCATGAGACCCACGTCTGAGTATTCACTTGCCACTTGAGGTACATCAAACACACAAGATGTAACAGGAGGAATGCTTGCAAAAAGTGTAAACACTGGCCATTGATTGGGAAGGATAACATTCCAATCCATCTTTCTTTTGCCCACCATGCCACCATGTACCCAGCTCTATTCCCTTCATCCTTAACCCAGCTCCAATAGGAGCAGTCCAGCCTGAACCGCCAGACAATATCCTGCCTGAACTGAAAAAATGCAACCCAATTCCAGTTTTGCCCTATTTGGGGCTCATCAGTCTTATGTAGTGTGCATGTAACCCAAATCTTCCATTGATACATTTTAAAAGGCACTATTACTTCCTTAAAACTCCGGACAAAAAAATCGGTATATGTTAGGATCTGAACTATTCACACTATATTTTAACCCCCAAATCAAGACAGATTGGAAGAGGATGGGCAAATGGGGACAAAGACAATTTTAATAATACAGATCTTGATTCCACCTAGAATTCCCTCTCTGTCTTCTTGCTTCAACCAAATTTTAAGCTTCAAGACACTGACCTTTATAACTCATGGAGGATTAAAGCAAGCATGAGGAAAATAGGAAACACACACACACACACAAGATACTACTAAGGGCGAGATTCAAGAAAAGTGTCACTACATTACATGTACCGCCACTTATCTTGCAACCTCTTGCACCCCCCCTACTGCCACCATGTGTGGACCACATTTAATATACTGCGCACCATGGCACACAGAAGAGGCAATAGCATCAACATTTATTATGCTATGCTTGTACTTTTCGGGATTATCACCAAAAATGTTAGCTCTAATCCTGCAAAGTACATAGAGGCCCATTAGAAATAGTGGTGTACCTTCTTTCAACCACTTCGCTGCCAGGCCTTTTCCCCCTCAGGTGCCAAGCCTTTTTTTGGCTATTTGGGGCAGTTCGTGTTTAGGCCCTCATAACATTTTGTCCTAATAAGCTAAGCATGCCAAATTGGTGTCCTTTTTTCCCAACATTCTAGGGATTCTAGAGGTACCCAGAGTTTGTGGGTTCCCCCGAAGCAGACCAAGAAATTAGCCCTAGGTTCCCAGAGCCAATAAATGAGCTGCACCTTACAATGGGTTTTCATTCTATACCAGGTATACAGCAATTCATTTGCTGAAATATAAAGAGTGAAAAATAGGTTTCAAGAAAACCTTTGTATTTCCAAAATGGGCACAAGATAAGGTGCTGAGAATCAGTGGTTATTTGCACATCTCTGAATTTCGGGGTCCCCATACTAGCATGTGAATTTCTGGGCATTTCTCAAATAGACGTCTTTTTTACACACTGTCTCACATTTGGAAGGAAAAAATGTAGAGAAAGAAAAGGGGCAATAACACGTGTTCTACTATTCTGTGTTCCCCTAAATCTCCCAATAAACTCACTTGTGTGGGTAGGCCTAATGCCCATGACAGGAAACGCAACATGGACACATCACATTTTCCCAAAGAAAACAGACCTGTATTTTGCGACCTGCCTAGCTGTTGATTTTGGCCTCCAGCTCAGCCGGCACCTAGGGAAACCTACAAAACCTGTAAAAATGTTAAAACTAGACACCTAGGGAAATCCAAGATGGGGTGACTGGTGGGGCTCTCACCAGCTCCTGGTACCCAGACTCCTTTACAAACCTCAAAATGTGGCCAAAAAAACACTTTTTCCTCACATTTTGGTGACAGAAAGTTCTAGAATATGAGAGGAGCCACAAATTTCCTTCCACCCAGTGTTCCTCAAAGTCTCCCCAAAAAAATGGTACCTCACTTGTGTGGGTAGGCCTAGCACCCATGACAGGAAATGCCCCAAAAGACAACTTGGACACATCACATTTTCCCAAAGAAAACAGACCTGTTTTTTACAAACTGCCTAGCTGTGGATTCTGGCCTCTAGCTCAGCCGGTACCTAAGGAAACCTACCAAACCAATGCATTTTTGAAAAACTAGACCCCTAGGGGAATCGAGGATGGGGTGACTTGTGGGGCTCTCACCATTTTCTGTAACCCAGAATCCTTTGCAAACCTCAAAATTTGGCCAAAAACACTTTTTTTCACATTTTGGTGACAGAAAGTTCTGGAATCTGAGAGGAAGCAAACATTTTCTTCCACCCAGCGTTCCCTCAAGACTCCAGATAAAAATGGTACCTCACTTGTGTGGGTAGGCCTAGCGCCCGCGACAGGAAATGCCCCAAAACACAACGTGGACTTATCACATTTTCCCATTTTCACATTTTACCAAACCTGTGCATTTTTTTAAACTAGACACCTAGGGAAATCCATGATGGGGTGACTTGTGTGGCTCTCACCAGGTTCTGTTACCCAGAATTCTTTGCAAAGCTCAATATTTGACCAAAAAAACACCTTTTCCTCACATTTTGGTGAAAGAAAGTTCTGGAATGTAAGAGGGGCCACAAATGTCTTTCCACCCAGCATTCCCCCAAGTCACCCAATAAAAATGACACCTCACTTGTCCCACACACTGCCTAGTGCCCGTGAAAGGAAATGTCCCAAAACACTATGTGGGCACAACAAAATTATCAAATATGAAACTACCCGTTTTTGCAGGGGTGGGCACCTGCGTTTTTGGACCTGGGCTCAGAAGGCATACAGGGAAACCTGCCAAACCCAGACATTTCTGATAACTAGACACCGAGGGAGTCCAGGGAGGTTTGACTTGCGTGGATCCCCAAATGTGTTTTTACCCAGAATCCTCAGCAAACCTAAAATTTAGCTAAAAAATCATATTTTTCCCACAATTCTGTGTGGGATCACTGCACCGGGCCAAATTCCCTACAACCCTCACGGGAAAAATGATACCTCACTTGTATAGGTGGGCCAAGTACCTGTGACTGGGAAGAGCCAGAAACATGTCGAAATTGAAGGGGAACCAAAGCGGGTCCAAAAGAGCAGTTTGAAAAAATTCCTTTTTAGGCTTACAAGTGCAGCAGAATTTTTATTGGTATAGATGAGACAATGCTGGGTGGTAGGAACTTTGGGGATTCCTGCAGATTCTAGAAGGTTCCAACACAAAAATGTGGAAAAAAATTGTGATTTCCAGCAAAGTTGGAGGTTTGCAGGGCATTGTGTGTAAAAAAACGGTGTGCGGTGCATGTGGAGCACACCACCCTGGACTAAACCAAATGTTTAGTTTTCAGATGTGTCTAGGTCTTGGGGATTTTTCTACAAGGCAGCGTCCCAAAGTCCAAAAAGTGCAACCCTCACCATTCCAAGTGGGATGATTTTGAGAGTTAGCCAAGCTCTCATGGCCCAAATGTAAAACCCAATCCCAAAATAATCAAATGTCCTCTTGCTTGCCATAGCATAAGATGTTTTAGTGTGTGGGGGAGAGATGAAAGACTGTTACCCCCTTCAGTTGGGGTGGGGGCATAACCTGGCCCATACTGGTTGGTAGCCACCACCACACCTTTTTTTTTTGTTCCCTGGCATCTAGTAGACATTCAGCCCCCCGGGGTGGGGATTGGGGGTAATTGCCCCATCTGCCCACTGGTGGGTAGAACAAATTTGGCTCCACTAATTTGGGGTGGGGGTATGGCCATACCCCCACCCTCTTATTTTGAAAAAAAAAATCTTTACAGGTCTCCGGTGGGCTTCCTGACCCCCTTGGGAGCAGATGGGCCTTTCAAAAATAGGCAGATATGGCCAACAGTAATGTGCCCCCATGGGAAGTTACCCTTGCCCAAGGGGCTGCCGCCCCAATCAAAACACACACACACCAATCCCTGGTTTCTACATAGTTTCTGCCCCTCCCCGGGGGCAAATTGGCCTAATAGAAATAGGCCAATCTGCTCCCAAGGGGGACAGAAATGTCCTAAAATAAAATTGTACCCCAGGGGAACGACCCTTGCCAAAGGGGTTGCTCCCCATATAGAAAAAAATTAAGTAAAAAGAATATATACATCCCTGGTGTGTAGGGGTCTCTGCCCCCCCTGGGGGCAGATCAACCTAATTATAATAGGCCTAAACATATTTTGCCTCCTGGGGAGCGGCCCTTGCTCAAGAGGCCACTCTCCTCATTCAATAATATTTTTTTAAAATGCCTGTTGTCTAGTGGTTTCGTCTAATAAAAATAGGCCGATGTGCCCCCAAGGGGGGCAGAAATGGCCTAAGAGTAATTTTGCCTCCTGGAGACCGACCCTTGCCTAAGGGGTCACTCCCCACATATTAAAAAAAAAAAAAAAATTATATATTATCCCTGGTGTCTAGGGGTTTCTATAAAAAACAAAATTAAGTAAAAAAAAATATATATATCCATGGTGCGTAGGGGTTTCTGCCCCCACAGGGGGCAGATCGGCTAAAGGCCTAAAAAGATTTTGCCCTCTGGGAGCAGCCCTTGCCCAAGGGGCCTCTCTCCTCATTCAATAATATAAATAAAAAATTCCCTGGTGTCTAGTGTTTTCTGCCCCTCTTGGGGCATATTGGCCTAATAAAAATAGGCTGATCTGCCCCCAAGGGGTGCAGAAATGGCCTAAGAGTAATTTTGCCCCCCGGGAGTGACTCTTGCCTAAGGGGTCACTCCCCACATGTAGAAAAAAAAAAGATCCCTGGCGCCTAAAGGTTTCTGCCACCCCTGGGGGCCTAATACCAATAGGCCGATCTGCCCCCGGGGCAGGTAGAAAAGGATTTGAAAATAATTGCACCCTCTGGGGAGTGACCCTTGCCAAAGGGGTCGCTCTCCTTATGCCAATTTCTCACTTCACGATCCAGCTGCAGAAATGCTCTGAGAGACTTCAAAGGGAAGGAAATTCCTTCCCTTCCCTTTGAAGCCTCTCAGGCCCCCATCACATGATTGGAAGAGAAATGCTTATGCATTTGTCTTGCGATCTGCAACAGAAGCTGAGCTTCCAGAGTGGTGGGGAGCCTCTGGTGAGGTCAGCGCACAATCACACACTGATGTCATCAGACGTCACTCCGGCGATTCCCCTTCCAGCCCTGCCATGGGGGGCGTGGGGGCACTTCCCCTGAGGGCCAGTAGTAGGACGTAATGGTTACGTCCGTGACGCCTCTGCGCCGCAGCCACTGACGTAACCATTATGTCCCTAGGACCCAAGGGGTTAACGCCTGCTCAGTGCAGGTGTTAAAAAGTCTGCCAAAAATGACACAGTGGAATCTCATAGATTCTAATGCCCCATCTTTGTGGGCCCCCTCATGGGGGAACAGCCTCTTGCAAACATTGTGCCTGGAGAAGGCATAATGTGGTGCAAGGGGTTACAAAGTGGTGCCATGCATGCATGGCGCCACTTTGTAAATATGGCACGGCGAAGTTGGCCTGTTTGGGCCACATTAGCTTCATAAAAAATGACAATAATGTGGCACAAGGAGGCACTAGGCCCTCTTAAATATAGGACTAAAGTACTTGAGAAAATGTTAAAGCTGGATTTGAAGCTGTAAAAATCTATAAATTCCTTGATAAAAGTAATGTTAACCTATAGTCAAAAGAAATGGGAAAATTCATGCGCCATAAAAATAAACTTAACTCTCCTGTGTCTGAAAAGAGGTCAACAAACATTTGAAGCTTTTCCTTAACATATTCTTGAACTAGAACTGCTCAGAATCCAAAAGCGATATTAAACACAAGTTCTACTCTAAGAGTATCCAGCCTTTTTGGAAACAAATAGAGCAACAAATTAATGAAAATTTCAATTTTAAGATTACCCTTAACTATGTCAACATAACTTTGGGTCTGCGGACTACTGACCCTGTCCCTAACCTCAATATCTGAATCCTTCTTTTAATGGACTTGCTGTTAATGGCTGGTATCAAAATCATACTAAGTGAATGGAAGCATTCCAACAAGATCTCATACCACACCTCGTGTGCCTTAAAATGCTAGACCTTTTTCTGCAGCAATCCAACCACCATAATTATGTTTCCACATAACATTCCTCCTTCCCTCCACCTACCTCTGCAAATATGGAGTACGTTTAACAGTATAGGGCCATTTGTACTAACAGACACAGAATAGGTAAAAACCTTTGATACATCTCATCCACATTCCTTCAACCATGAAATACACACACCCTAGTGTGGATCCTCTATTTCCAACTAAACTTCTTTCTCTTTTCTTCCTCTCTTCACCTCTCTATACCTTTCCAAATTGTCCCCGGCTCCTCTCTCCCTACTCTTCCTCTTTCTTTATAATTTCACTATCCAATGCTTTTACCATTCTGCCTACTTTCCTCCAATACCAATGTACCCTGTACGCAACACACAGTAGTAACAAATAACACCAGTCATATCACCGGAAACCTGTACAAAGAACTGCTCATAATCTCTTCAAGTTTAATCCATTGTATGCACTCATTGTTTACTCTAACTCACACAGCATGTGTGGCTTTTACTGGTTCAGCTCTCCAGCCACACATTAAAAACATGTTTGAAATGAAAGAAAAACACAAAGAATAGGATATTATTGGCAATATGTATACTCACAAATCGAGTCAGTTCATTCAGCTTTCTGTAAAATACAGTTGTGTTTGAATGTTCAGAACTGGCATTTACAACGTGCATCCCCCAGAGCACTGCCACTCAGAGATGCCACCAACATGTGTGATTGACAGCATTCTTCTGAACAAAGGGACCTCACACCTCAGTTTTGTGATTTCTCTAACACTGCTATATAAAAAGTTACCAAATGAGGTTTCAAATACCTTGCAAGCAGTACACCTGATGCCCTGCAGACGAAGAATAGCCAGAATGCTTTGGATGGTTGATTGGTTGCATGTCACAGCTGCTTCTGGTCTTCTTGAACTGGTCTATAGCTTGATTTAGGGTACTACATCTTTGCTGCAAAGTGTGTCTTTTCACATACTAAATGGCACCAGCTGCTGCTGGCTTTCATGGCATCATGGACACAACTGCGTATTTACAATCTGACAATAGCAGAGAGAAGATTCCATGTGTCTGATATTTCCTGCTAATTTGAAAAAATACTAACATTTTGGACCTCATTACGACCCTGGCGGTGAGTGATAAAGTGGCAGTAATAAAACCAACAGGCTGGCAGTAATTACTATCAAATTATGACCCTAGTGGAGAAAAATCCTACAGACAGCCAATGTACCATACCAACCGCCAGGCCATAAACAACACTCACCACGCCAGTAGCCGTCAACAGCCAGGCAGAAGACAAAGTATCGCCCACCATATTTTGACCCTTCAATCTGCCACGATTTCCAGGGCGGTACCAACGCTATCAAAAGCCTGGCAGAAACCGATCACAAGAGAGCCAAGACTCACCATCGGAGACACAGAGAAGAACAACAGCGCCATTGAACTGGAACTACAAGTCTTCCCGATGCTCATCTATGTCATGCTCCACCTGGAACACCAACACCAGCAAAGACGACGACAGTGAGTACAGCCGCCTAACACACAAGGGAGGGTGATACACACACGTATGACACACATGACACACACACACCATACCATCAACCAGCTGCAGACGAAAAACAATGGCACACGACACATGGCTGAATAATGCAAGGACAACAAGAAGGCAGTAATGAAAATGTATTGATATGAAAAAGCTATCAAATAAACCAATTGTATGAGAAACAGATATATACAAATGTACACAAAGGGCTAATGCTCAGTCCAAGTACTAAGGGCCCACATGGCCACAGGGTACAGTCCAACCCCTAACTGTTTGCAAGTGGACAGGCACCTCAGGGGGATGGGGGATGGATAGGGCCCCAATAACTGAGCTTTGTGCCCAATTGGAGCCAGACCTGATCTCAGCTATCCGTCACCCAACTGGGATCCTCCCTCTTGTGCAAGTGCTATCAGTGCTGCATTTCATGGCAACTGGTTCTTTCCAAGTGACAGTGGGCTTGGCAGCAGGAATGTCACAGCCAATGTTCTCAATCATGCTGGCAAGAGTTTTGTCTGCCCTAGTGAAACACATGTGCAACTACACAGCTTTCCCCCCGGTGGAAGATTTGGCCACAGTGAAGGCCAGATTCTATGCAATGGGACATATCCCCAATATTATTGGCGCCATTAATGGAACACATATTGCGCTAGTTCCCCCGCCAGAATGAACAGGTGTTCAGGAATTATAAGAGTTTCCACTCACCGAATGGGCCAATGGTGTGCCTGGCGAACCAGTAAATCTCCCACATCAAGGCTAAGTATCCTGGGTCGGTACATGATGCCTTTGTTCTGAGGAATAGAAGCATTCCAAATGTGACTGCCCAACTGCAGAGGCACAGGGTATGGCTAGGAGGCGGGCCATGGTCCCCACCCACTGTATGTTAGTGTATGCCTTTTTTTTTTTTTTTTTAAATATATTTTTATTAACTTTTCACTGTTTTACATATGCAACACATTTAGTGACATCAACCGGTTTCCGTTAAATTCACATTAGTAATCTTCAATGGTACAGCGGATTCCAGCCCCCTCTAGAGCTCCCATCGCACTGCTTTTCCTTTTTTTTTCTTTTTTTCTAAGAGTAACTTGCAGCGTTAAAGCTCCAGTATGCCTGGCTCGCTTATGATTCATAGATGTTCACTCTTTCCGTGTGTGTGCCGGAAACCCAGTTTACCCTTATGTCTACATAACAGTTTTAACTAATAAACCCTATTATTTTAACGTGATGGTGCTATTGTGAGACGGTGACCTCCATTGCTGGGATAAGTTCTTTTCTTTTTCCATAGAGGTCGGGCCGGTGCCTCCCCAAATTCCTCGTCTCTACCCACTCAGTCTTGGATAACTGTGCCTTGGGACGAGTCTGTCTACACCCTATTGCTTGGAGTTATGTCCTCCTATCTCCTTCGCTTTTTCATCCCGTGTGGTCCCCGGCCTCCCTCCCTGGCCCTTCCACCACTAGTGTTACCTCCAACCCGTCCTGTTGCCTCGTGCCCCATACCACTGGTCATTCTGGCCCTTCCCCTATCCCCCCCCCTTCCCTTGTCAAATTGTCCCATCCCAATAGTATTTCTTCCCACGCCGGGGCCATAGGGGTTTGGCGCAGGCCCCTCGCCTCCTCGCTCCTCAGCACTTGTAGTTCAGCTCTAGCCCATTTCGTCACATCGCGCCTCCACTCACCCGTTGTGGGGCGCCTGGGGGACTTCCAGCCCAATGTGATCCGTCTCCTATAAAGAGCCAGTGCTAGGTCTAGAAAGTGCCCCTTCACCCTTCCGAGTGGGATACCCAATTTCAGACCCAGTAAGCATATAGCTGGGGACAGGGTCAGCTCTACCTCCAATACTCGTGCTAGGTCCGCTAGCGCCGCAACCCAGCCTTGCTGAAGTTCTGGGCATTTCCACACCATGTGGTCAAAGTCTGCGCTTACGTCCTCGCATCTAGGGCATGTCTTTGGGGCTCCACCGTAAATTAGTGTCAGTCGGTGTGGGGTGAGGTATGTTCTATGAATATAATTGTACTGTATGTACCTCAGCCGGGTGTTTCGAGAGACCGTCCGGGGATATGCTAGTGCCCTGCCCCATTCTATGTCCGTTAATTCCCTGCTCACCGTCCTTTCCCATCTCTCTCTCTGGGGCTGCAGTGCATCCAGTGCTTCCTCATTTTGGGCCCTATAAATTTTAGCAATTAAGTGGGAATCCCCTCCAGGCACCAATAGTAGATGTAACACTCTATGTGTGGGGGGTTCTACATTAATCGTCCCCCAGTGTTCTACAAGTGTGAGTATTAGTTTCCGATATTGGAGAAACTGTCCCCTTGGGACTCCCACCTCTGTTAGTTCCGAGAAGGACCTCAGCACCCCCTCTCTGAACAGCTCCCCAACTGTCACCACGCCTGCCTTCTTCCAGGGTCCCAGCCCCAAGCCCACCAGGCTCCTCTCATCTGTGTCTTCCCTCAGCACCGAAAGCGGTAGCGCCGGGGAGTATGGCTGTCCTACCCCTAATCTTCTCGTACTTCTCTTCCAGCATGCTGCTGCTACTCTCGTCATCACACTGTCTGTTTGTTTGGTCCTTTTCATGCTTATCATATGCGCAGTAATCCTCTCTATTCCAACGTCTCCATGTGCGGAGCATCTGTCCAGTTGTCCCCTTCCACCCAGCCATCCTGCAACCCATTGTAATTGGGATGCTAAGTAATAGAATTCAAAGTCTGGGACTCCCAGACCCCCCAAGTTCGTTGGCCTACAGAGAGTCGAGAGTGCCGTTCGCCTGCGACCATCGTCCCATATAAGTTCCCTGATCGGTGTATTGAGTTTGCGGAACCACGCCGTTGGGACCAGCAGTGGCAAGTTTGCAAAGTAATAGAGTAGACGGGGCAGTATTATCATTTTAGACAATGAAACTCTGGCCATTATGGTTAGCCTCAAGGAACGCCAGAACCTCACAGAGGCGCTCAGGGATCGAAGCGCCCTTCCAAGATTGCCGTCACAGAGGTCCCCCATCTCATGAAACACTTGTATGCCCAGGTACTTAAAGGTCCTCGGTGCCCAACCTACATCCTTCGGGCACGAAATGGGGCGGTCGCAGTTCGTCAATATGGGGAAGACATATGTTTTGCCTCTATTGAGGCACAGCCCGGACAGGGTCCCGAAGTGCTCCAAAGCACCCAGAGCCCAAGGGAGTCCTGTCTCTCCGTCCTTAAGGTAGATAAGTATATCATCTGCAGAAAGGGAAACTATATGCTCTAACTGTCCCCATTGTATCCCTTTACCCGTGCCGTCTCCTCGCAACTGGGCCGCCAGCGGCTCGATGGCCAGGGCGAATAGTAGAGGCGACAGTGGGCATCCCTGTCTGGTGCCCCTGTGTATTGGGTAGGTGTCGGATACCGTCCTGCCTGTCCTTACCCTAGCCAGGGGGGACGCATATAGCAAGTCCACCCATTTTACCCAGCCCTCCCCCAACCCCATTCGCCTCATCACTGCCCTCAAATAATCCCACCTGACCGAGTCGAAAGCTTTTTCGAAACCTACGGCAAGTAACACACCCGCTGCAGGTTTCACTTCCCTGGGCAAATGTAAGATAGCGAAGAGGTGCCTTAGATTAAGGTATGTGCTTCGGTTCGGGACAAACCCATTCTGGTCCTCATGTATCAGCGTGGGTAAATGGCCGAGCAACCGGTTGGCCATGACTTTGCTGAGTATTTTAAAATTGTTGTTCAGCATTGACAAGGGGCGAAAGTCAGCAACCGACGCCTCTTTAGATTTGGATTTGGGTAGAGGGACCACCAATGCTTCCCTCAACGTGGCCGGTAGCTCGCCTCGGCTCAACGCCTGAGTACATTTCCACCAGTCGGGGGGCCAATAAGGTACCGTACTTCTTGTAAAAGTCCATGGGCAGGCCGTCCGTCCCTGGGGTCTTCCCGGGTGCTATTTGCGATATAGCATCACGCACCTCCTCCACTGTCACTGAGGCTCCCAGCCCCTCCCGCTCCTCATTCGTTAGCGTTGGCAAGGGGAGTCGTTGTAAAAATATATCAAGGGCGGGAACAATCAGTTCACTGGGTTTCCTATATAAGTGAGTGTAGTATTCTTTGAAGGCGTCATTTATAGCGCCAGGGCTATGTCTTCTCTCTCCGTCCATGGCTATCACCCTTGTGATAGGCTCACCTTCCCCTCCCGGCCTTGCCAGCCACTCCAACATTCTGCCTGATCTACCCTCCTCTGAATGTGGTGAGGCCAGGTATTTTTGCATATTGTGGCACCGGAGTTGTTCTTCAGCGTGGGAGTGGGCTCTCCTTGCCTGGGCATACCTCTCCTTCTCCTGTTCGTCTATTCCCTGTCTCCGCTCCCCTTCATGCATTTCCTTCTCTAGTCTGGTCAATTCCCGTTCAAGTGTACGTCTTACCCCAGTTGTCTGTCCCATACAGTACCCCCTGGTTGTTACTTTAAGAGTCTCCCACTCTATGGATCTAGAATCATTGGATCCCTTATTAATTTTAATATGGTCAGCCAGGTAAAGGCGGAGTTCGTCCCTATATGTCTGGTCTTCTAGGGTTCCAGGAGCCAGTCTCCACATCGGGATGGGGGGCCTATCCTCCTTCGTTCTCCAGGTCAGTAGTAGGGGGTTGTGATCAGACAGCGTACGTCCCAAATATTCAAAGAGGACCATTCCTTGCATTAGCGTTGCTGTGCAGACCACTCTGTCTATTCTGGTGTGTACTCGGTGGAGTCCTGAATAGTATGAATAATCTTTTTCAACAGGGTGCTGTTCACGCCATATGTCTAATAGTCCCCATGTGTCTAGCCATTCCCTTAGTTTTTGGGATACTTTACATGTCATTGCTCCAGGTAGTGGTGGGGTAGAACGATCCAGGTCTATATCCAGTACACTATTGAAATCCCCACCAATCAAGAGACCTCCCACCCGCTCACGCGTGAGTTGGCCTGATAACCGTGTCATGAAAGGGACCTGGTCCTGATTAGGGGAGTATATGCAACTCAGGACAATCGGTATTCCATGTAATCTTCCTTCTAAAACCACAAACCTGCCTTCGTGATCAATGTTGGTGGATTCTACTTCAAGGGGGACCCCGGCACGTACCCAGATCAGCACCCCTCTGGCAAATGCCGAGTATTCCGTGGCGAATACCTGTCCTCTCCATCTGCGCCTTAGCTTTTCCACTTCCCCTTTTGCCAAATGGGTCTCTAGTAGCAGCGCCACTTGAATACCCCTTCTCTTTCGGTAGGACAGTATTTTATGTCTTTTGTTTGGCGTTCCCATCCCCCGCACATTCCATGTTAGTAGGTTATACTCTGCCATGTCGGAGAGACAGTCGCACCATAGCCTTCCCGGCCCGCCCCAGAGGTCGGTATCCCCTGGATGACTAGATGTCTAACCCAGACAAGCCACATCCCACAATGCGCCATCAAACCAAACAAATATGTAACCCAACTCCCCTTTCCCAGGGCGCCTTTCAAACGGAGGGCTGCCCAATAGATTGTGCAACCGTGCAACTCATTCAAACATTTAACTCTAGTTCTCGCCAGTCTGTCGGAATGGACGAGATTCTGGTTGGGGGGGCCATGCCCGGAGGGGCATCATAATCGCGTTCCTCCCCCGCCTCGGGGTCCCGTTGTGTACTCCGGTATCAAAGTTCGTCCGCCGTCTGCAGGGTCACCCTCGGGGCCTTCACTGAGCAGCCCGATCCCTCCGCGGGAGACACCGCCGTGTCGTCTGACTCTCCACCCGAGCCCTCCAGGGGTGACTCCTCTCTGCTCATGGAGGCAGCTGCCTCTAGAGCTGCCTTTTTCCCCATCTCCTTCTGCGACTGGGTTGGCGCCAAGCGGGGACGGTTCCCGTTTCGCCGTCTTCCCAAGCCCCGACGGGCTCCACCCCCACTCGGACCCCCACTCACGTGTCGTCCCACCTGGGTCTCACAGGCCTCCACCCATTCCCACGCTTCTTCAGGGGTCTGGAAGAATGTAGTCTTACCGTCCATTGCCACTTTCAGTTTGGCCGGGAAGAGAAGCGAGTATTGGATTCCCTCATCCCTTAAGGCCCTCTTAACTGCCAGGAATGAGGCTCGCTTGGTCTGGACGTCCAATGTGAAGTCCGGGAACAGTGTCACCTCCCCATTCGCCACTTTAAAGGGGCCCGCCTCTCTGGCTCTTTGTAGGAGAATGTCTCTGTCTCTGTAGTGTAAAAGCCTGGCTATTACCACACGAGGAGGCCGGCCCGGGGCAAGAGGTCTCGAGGGTACCCGGTGCGCTCATTCTAGAGTGTAGAAGGGGGTCAGGCAGCCCGGCGCCACGACTGTGCGCAACCACTCCTCTCATCATATTTGCACCCTCAGCCCCCTCTGGAAGTCCCACCACTCGCACATTGTTAATACGGCTTCTCCCTCCGCATCCTCTGCTCTTTGCTCCAGGCGTGCAACCCTGTCCGCTAGATACGTCACCTCAGCTCTTAGGTCTTTTTGTTGCAGTGCAATTTCGGCCAACGTGTTCTCTGTTTCCTTTACTCTGTCCACCAGTCTGTGGTGGTCCGCCCTCAGTAGGCCGACTTCAACTGCGACCTGATTGATGTCGCGTTGTAGCGTACTCTTTGTATCTTCTATTGCGCCCGAGATCTTATCTAAGGTGTCCTGTACCTTGGGTTGTGGAGGGTCCTGTGGCTCCCCTCCCCTGCGTTCAGCTGGTGTTATACTGTCCATGGCTTTACTTTTGTGGCGGTTCTTGGGGGACATCAAGCGTTCAGGGGGGTGCGCTGCGTGGACCAGGGCGACTATTACTGCGGTCACTCCTCCGTTCGGGTCCTCCCCTCCTGGTCCAACCCGGATTGGGCTGTGTCCCCCGGTCTGCGCCTTCACGGACTGCTGAGAGGTCGCCCGCTCCGTCCCTTACGCTCAGGAGGTCCCCCGTGCTCTCAGGGTGTCCCGGATCCTCCCCACCGGCTGGCCGTTCCCACCCACCAGGGCTCAACAGAGATCCAGTTTTCCTGCGTTCTCCCTCACTCAGCGCAGGTGGATTCTTCTCCTCTTGCCTTTGCTTGGGGGCCCCACTCGGGTCGCTGTTCTTTGGGGGCACCAATGGGCCCCGCCTCCTTCCCCCTCTTTGAGCTTTATTCAGCGGTCCTGACTGCTTTTTTTTGGGGGGGGGGGGGGCTCTCCTGATATTCCTCCTTGTGACAGATGTCTGGCCCCACCGCTTGCCTGCTGTTTAAGGGTCCTCTCCACCCTTTTTTCCAAGCTAGGGGGCAGTGCGCAGGGGTTCAGAGTCTGGGTGTCCGCCGCTTCACCCAGTCCTTCAATGCTGCCTCCAGAATGTCCAGGTGCCCACCTCCGCACTCCCCCTGCTCCAGTCTGTATTGTGGACACCGGCCTCCCCTTTAATCAGGGTCCGCCGGCTCCACTCATTACCAGCGCTGAATCCAGGCTGGGTCCGGGGGCCCCCGGTATCGGCGCGCCCCCAGCTCACCTCAGGCTCGAGCAGTGCGCAGTATTTGCTCCCCAGTCCTCCGCCACCGTCTCCGTCCAGCCGATGCCACCTCCAGCTTCTCCGGCGTAGAAGGCCTGTTCTCTGCAGGTCGCGCGCCTGCACGTAAGTCCCCGGCTTCTCGGGGCGGGCCAGGCAGCCGGCTGCGGAGTCTCCGACTCCCTCGGGATCCGCCCGTCAGCGTCCGGAGCGGGCTCCGCGGTTCCCCTATGCCTTCTCAGGCTCCCCCGCGCTGTGATTGCGGGATGCCCCGGGGCTAGGCTCAGCATCTGTGGATAAATTACAGGCCCCTCCGGAGCGCCAGAATTAAGCGTGCACCATCTTCATTCGCGCTGCCACGCCCCCCATGTTAGTGTATGCCTTCAGGTGTCATCCCCAAATCATCAGGTGACTCTGGCTGCCCAAACCTATTGTGGCTGCTGACCCCTGTGAGGAATGCCAGGACAGGGGCTGAGGAACATTATAATGAGGCACATGGGCGAACCAGAAGGATCATCGAGAGGACCTTCGGCCTCCTGAAGGCCAGGTTCAGGTGCCTCCATCTGACAGGTGGATCTCTGTGCTACTCACCCAGGAAGGTCTGCCAGATAGTAGTATGTTGCACAACCTAGCCCTCAGATGGCATGTACCTTTTCTGCAGGAGGAGGAGACTGGAGATGCCACTGTGGCAGCAGTGGACCCTGAGGACAGTGAGGATGAGGAGGCTGAGGATGAGGGTGAGGATAATAGAACATCAGTTACTGTCAATACTTCCAATGACAATCCCCTGGCATTATCCCTCCTGCAGCCGCCTGTTCTCGTGCACGTTGTCCAGGATCTGGACATTGTGTCCTGGGAATGTTGGTAGGCTCCCAGGATCTCGGAGAGTGCCTCCTGGAGAGTCAGTTCCCTGGGCCTGTCGTCCCCCTCGTGCACAGCATACCTCCCAGTTTCCCTGTTGACCTGTGCCTCTGTCCCCTGAACCGTGTGCCCACTGCCACTGACCCCAGGTCCCTGATTATCTTGTGTGTGATATGTGGCCTGGGGTCCCTGTAGAGGTGGACACACTGCTAATTGAGATGCCCTGGGGACAGAGGTGTGGGTTAGCTGGGTGTGTGCTGTGGTGTTGTTTGCTGATGGGGGAGGCTCTGTGGTGGTGTGTGACTGGGGTCGGAAAACCGCCTGTCCAGTGGTCCCTGATGGGCCAGGTAGATCGTCCAGATCCTGAAGACCAGAGTTACTGTCATCACTCTGGGTCTCTTCTGTTGGGGGACTGGGTAGTGCTGGCACCTCCTTTCCGGTGACATTGGCTGGGGTACCTGTGGGGATGTAAATGATGTGTTATGGTTTATGTGTATGACATATTGTACATCCCTGGCTTCCCCTCTATGGTTGGATTTGCCCTGGCAGATTTCACTTTTGTATGTTAGTGTATGGTGGGATTGTTAGTTCTCTATGCTGTGCATGCTTTAGTGATGAGTGTCCGTGCAGGGCTGTGAGGGGTGTCCATACATTGGTACAGCATGCAGGGCTTGGCATTGGGATAAGTGAGATGTGATGGTGGAGTGTGTGGGATGTAGTAGAGTGATGGGAGTGAGGGTGAGGGTATGTGATGGCATGGAGGTATGGGAGGTGATAGTAGTAGAGAGTTGACTTACCAGAGTCCAGTCCTCCTCCAACTCCAGCCAGGCCCTCAGGATGCAGTATTGCCAAGACTTGCTCCTCCCATGCTGTGCGTTACGGGGAGGAGGTGGGGGTCCACCACCAGTCCTCTGGATAGCGACCTGGTGTCTTTCCCCCAAGGTTGTTCCACCTTTTCCTGATGATGTCATCCCTTGTTCTGGGGTGCTGTCCAACGGTGTTGACCTTGTCCACGATTCTCCGCCATAGCTCCATCTTCCTGGCTATTGATATGTGCTGCACCAGTACTCCAAATAGCTGTGGCTCTACCCTGACAATTTCCTCCACCAAGACCTTTAGCTCCTCCTTTGTGAAACAGGGGTGTTTTTGTGGTGCCATGGGTGTTATGTGAGGTGTGTTGGTGAGGGTGTGTTGGGTATTGTGTTGGGGTGTGTGATGTGGAGTGCGTGAGTGGTGTACAGGTGTAAGTGGTGTGTGTATGTAGTTGTCTCAGTGGTCTTGGTGTCTCTCTGTTGGCAATGATTTGTAATCATAAAGGGTTGTGGGTAATGTGGGTGTGTGTTTTATAGTAGTGTGGATGTGTGGGTGTGGTGTGTCTTTAGGCGTCAGGTGTGTGTTGTTTGAATTGTCCAATGTTTTGTCTATGAATGTCATTTGTGAGCGCGGCAGTATGTACGGCCAATGGTTTACCGCCGTTGAATGTCCGACGTGGTGATTCGTGGGCCATAATGTGATGGACGTTGTCCTGTTGGCGTAACAGTGTGGGTTTTGATACTGCCACTTTATCACTGACGTTTGGTCTGGCGGATTTGTGTAAGTGGCTGAATTCTGTCAGATTGGTGTGTGTGTATCATAATATGGTGAACGGATATTTGCCGCCACAGCGGTAAGTTGGCAGCTGTCAGCGTGGCAGTAAGTGGCAGTAAGTGGCATTTACCACCAATGTCATAATGAGGGCCAAAGTGTCTTAGCATTATGTTAAAATCCAGATACGCTTGTCTCTGTACTGCATATGTGTCTGTTATATATATATTTTAACTATTTCTCTAGGTCCATTAAAAATACTTTGTCTTTTAAATCTTATTTTACTAAGATCTTCTATTGTTGTCTGGGTATTTCCATCAGCTCATCGTAGGAGGACGATTAAGATCTGTCAGGGTCTTAGTGATACGAAGTTCAGAGATTCATATATCTTGATCTTCTCTTACCAGCTCATCTTTTATCAATGATTTTAGTGTATGTGTCCCTGCGGAATAAGAATCAATATAGTAATTTTATTGAATAGTACATGTTGTTGCTTTCAAAGATGTAAGGCCATACTAAAGTCTTACAGGAATGGTGGGGTCAATGATCTTAAATTGAATAATGTCATTATGCAATTAAAAAGCATTCTTTCTATTTTCTTGGCCGTATATGGCTCCAGGTTAGGGGGTCATTACAACTTCGGTGGACGGCAAAAGGGCGTCTGCCGAAGTCCCGACGGTCAGGTTGCCCCAGTGCTGCTGCCTTTCTGCGGGCCCCATTAAGAGATTCCCACTGAGTCAGTGGGCAGAAACATTGTTCCCCACCCTTCCCAGCGAGAAACAGCCTATAACATTTATGAGCCAGTGGCAATGCTGTAGTGCATAGTGTGCACCAGCACCCGTTGTGATGTTCCCATCGCCACGGGGCTGGTCAGGGGCCCCCTGCACTGCCCATGCTAAGTGCATGGGCCCCTACCTGGGATCCCCCTGCACCCCATCTTTACCAGCAGTTACATGGCGGTGCTACTACCATGTAACTGCTGGTGGAGAAGGGGGTCGTAATCCCCAGGGAGGAGCTGCATTCATCACCGCCCTGGCATATTAGGAGCATCAGCAATGCCAGCCCCTCCTATGGAGGAAAACTGGCGGTGCTGGCCGTCAGACCATGGCACAAATGCCATGGTCGTAATGTGGTGGTCAGATCGCCACATTGGCGGCGGTCCAACTGCCACCGCGACCCTGGTGGTCTTCAGACTGCCAGGTTCATAATAAGGCCCTAAGTGTACTATAGGAAAGAACATAAACTATTTTTTTTTAGCTGTGGTAGGGTTGAGGCAATTGTTTTGTCATATTTTGGAGCAAATCTTTTCAAAACTCTACTTGCATTTGACATTTGGCTATGCACTAGTTTGATATGCAGATTATAATTTAAGTTGCTATTCACTAAGAAACCAAGACATATGTGATTGAGTACAGGCTCAACCTTGGATGAGCACACTGTCCAATTTCATTTTGGATTAGTACATCCAAAGGACATTACTTTAGTCTTATTGTAGTTGATATGGAGATTATTCACTGTGTTGTATGTATGTCATGGATTCAGTTGTCATTCTAAACAGTTCTGGAAGATAGAAAGGATAACTAGGTCGCTGTTTAATTTAGGTTTATCTCCATTGCTTTGTTGTAGCACTGCAGATAGATCAGTTAGGTAAAGTGAAAAAAGTAATACTGCCAAAATGCATCCTTGTTTCAAACCTTTGCTTTTACTAATTCCCTCTTACTAGGGATGGGCGTAACTGGTGTAATTCTCTCTAGCACAATTACTCGTAATTTATGCAAAATTACTTGTTATTATGTCCAATTAGGTAAAGATTGGAATTCAAGATTTAGCACTATTTTCTTAGTGCAAAACGCAACCTCATGTTTTGCATGGGCCTGAGGATGCATTATGGACTAAGAAAATAGCACTAAATGCTATTGGACCTGAACAGCAGTAGCCAGCAGCCACTCATTCTCTCTTAGATTGTTGTTCCTGTGCTCTTGCGGTAGGATTTATACTTCATATTACTCTTAAATACTAATGTAATTGCATAATTTTCGTAATTTTGCATCACAAGAATAATGCGTAATAACTGAAATTACTCTGATTACTCCAACATAATTACAATTTTGCCCAGGCCTAATCCTAACCCAGTGTTAACTGTGTAATTCTATAATTAGTTGTACTTGACCTGGATCTCACCTCCACCAGGCTAGTTTAACTCAGTGTCGGCACCCATCCATTTAGCCAAAAGCTGTTGACTAGTCAATAAAACACACAAATTCATTTTTTGGTATTGGTTATATGTTCCTTTTGAAAGTGAAAGGATAGTTAAGGCTGTGATGCTGTTCATTGTGGAGCCTTTGGTACTAAATCCTGCATAATAGAATGTTAATTCGTTTATTCTTCCTATCCATTCTGTCAGGTAGCTTAACAGGTGTTTTGCAAAGAGTTTTTAATCCACATTTAGCAATGGCATTAATCTGTAACTGGTCGGAATGTCTTCAGGTCCTCTTTTGTATATGGGCTGTATAATGGAGCCTTAAACAAGGGACATACCCGGCTGTTATCTATTACTGAGCTGAATATCAACATCAGCAAGTGGCTCCAGTTTTCTACATCAAGTTTCATAATTGCTGTTGGCAGACTGCTGGGGCCAGGTGAACATGTAATATTATTTTCTCTAATAAAAATTATTATTTCAGATTGATTGATAAGATATCATGACATATTCTTTTTAAGTTCTGTATTAATTGTTTGGGATTCCGTACAAGTTTGAGGGATATCATTGCAGATATGGTAAGAGATATGAGAGTCAAATTTGTTTTGTGGAAGTTGATGCTGAAACCAACACAGGACCAACATTTACAAGTATTCCTTCATAGTAGTGAAAACTGTAACTCTGTCCATGCAGCTTCCAGATTACTTGTTTTAATTCCAAAGATGTCCTATTTTAAAGCATTTTTATGTTTTTTGATGTTCATGTCTCTGCTATGCAGTGGATCCGTCTTCAGCAATTGTCTTATATTCCTATAAACTTTTTTCAGTTTTTGAATTGTAGTAAGTCTTACCTTTTGATTGTTATACCTGCTTACATTGAAGTTGTGAGTGGATGGCATGAAATAGATTATTTGGGCGAAGAAGGAAGTACAGTAACTCACTTCCTGAGTTAAGTAAGAGAAAGATATTTCTGTTGATTGCTTGATTTTGACAATAAATCATTGGCCCAGAATGTTAGAACTTGAGAACTGAAAATACAGCTTCCAATGTTTTTGTTTTCTCCTGTTACTCTGCTTTCTTCAGATTTAAAGTGCTTAGTAGTCCTGATTCCATAATTTTATACTATAAATTTGCTGCAGATAATGGATATTTCCAGTTCGATTTAAAGTTCAAAGGTTTGTCAAAATCACTATGCATGACAGCATAATCTGTGAATTATTTTGTTCCTTCTCTATAAAGTTGTTTTGTGCCAGACAGTCATTTGTATTGCTCCCATTCAAAGGGGAAAAACCTTTTTCAAGGAATATTTAACTGATCATTTTGGTTGGCTAATTTTGACTTTTTCACTTAGAACAATCCTTTCGGAACATAGTAAGAATAGTCTACTGGATCGTCATAGTTGTTGTCTTTAACCACATAAAATAAATTGGTTTTAAAGTCACCAGTCATTAGAACAATTGTGTTTTTATGGATTCAATCAGTATTGAAATGTAGTCTTTTGTTGAAGTAATCTGTTTTCTGCCTTTTGATTATTGAGATGAAATATTCATTTGATAACATGTATCTGGACATTAGTACTGAATTTCAACCAACTGCATTTATATTTTTGTAATTGAGTGTAATTCTATAGTTTATCAGACCTACACTATTGTTAGTTAGTATTGATAAAGAGCCACTGGTCTTTCTCGTTTGGCCTTTAGTAGCTGGTACCTCAAAGCTAATGAATTCTGAAAAATATCAGTTGTTTCCAGGTTTTTTGCAGGCAAATAATGTAATAGGAGTTTAAAAAGGTTCATAGTTTGGGGGTCATACTTTTTTAGTTATTGATCCAGAGGTGAAATGTTCCATGAACATATCTGTGTGCTATCTATTAGTGCAGGTAATTAAGCAGGTCTTGTATCAAGAAAAGATTGTCCAGTGGCACTGATTAAGAGTTGTTTTTTTACAATGTTGTCCTTGTACTCATGTATTTAGTTTGACTAGGTCAGGTGGGAGTAATATATTGCTTCCAGATCTCTGTTAATTTGTTATGGCTATTGTTAGATTGTCTACCTCGTCCAATGTAATCTAACCAGGACCTTTTAATAAGAGATGAGAGGCAAAGGATGGAATGTGTTGTTCTACCCATTCTATTTTTGTGCTCTTGTCCAAGAAAATAGGGATATTTTTCACAATGTATTGCTTTCAAGTTTATTCCCTGTTCAGATACAGGTTTGCCTTTATTTAACCTTTGTTAGTAGCAATTGTTATTTGACCAGCCAATATGTATGAATTATTTTCCTTCAAGTTTTGATCTGTCAGAAATTGGATCCTTCCTCGAACATACGTCAATTTGCTTCAAGTTCTCAAAACAATGTATGTGTCACGGTTTACACTGGGCTTACCGTCAAAGTTGATGAGAGTTGGGGAACGACCCCGATTCCAGCAGGTTCTGCTCTGGCCGAGGTAGGGGCGACCCCTTCCGGTAGCCACGGTGCTGTTTGACAATAGCAAGCCACTACAGTCCATGCCCTCCAGAAGGAGTCCCAGAGGAAAAACCCCAAAAGGGTAAAAAACCTCCAACAGGAACTCCCTGAAACAGAAGGAGGACACAAGGACGTTAGAACTGAAGATCCGAGAGTACAGGAAAACTGGAGACGAGGACAGGTCAAGAATAACTGGCTCCACAAGAGGAAACCAGCCGGAGCGTGACTACCACCAAAGGAGTGTTGCAACGCAATGAGACAGAAGCTGAATTCCCCTTATATATCCCTAGACAGGAAGTAGAAAACAGGAAGTAGAAACACCACCATCTTAGATTGGGGAAGAGGTTATAACTAAGAATAAAGAACATGCATCTAAACAACGAGAAACAAAGCATGCAGGGAAAAGAGGAAGTGAACAGCATGCTGGGAAAGGGAAAAGGCATGCATAAAACACCACCATGTGCAGGCATCCGGCTTTTGCCTGTTGTGACCGGTAAGTGGTGGAAGGAGTGGATACCAAGAATCCCCATGTATAATTTATGTGTCCGTCAAGCGTGGCAAACGCTGTACTTGCGGCAAGGGCCGGGACCCAATTTGGGTCCTCTGGCCCTGCCGCGTGCGTCCAGGAATCCACGGCTGGAGAAAAGGGGTGCGGCGAGTGCCGCGACCCTTGACCCGAGCCTCGGCTTCCCCTGCGGCCCAACCGCAACCCGCCGCGGCCCCAGAGTGCTGCGCCGCAGAGGCTCGTGCTCGCAGCGCGACAGTATGATCTTAAGTATTTCTTTGTTGATTCGGGTATAATTAATTCCTTCGGAGACATAACTAAGACAGAAATCAATTTGTAAGAAAGCAATGGTTTCATCAAATTCTAGTGTTTAGTTTTCAATATAGGTATTTGGTTGAGATCATCTGGTGAAATAGTTGTTATAAGTTCTAAGTCAGTTCATTGATACTCAGGGTTCATTTTAATAGATGAGGTGTTAGTTTGCTTTTGTTTCTTGTGTTTTTCACTGTCTCCCTCTGGTTCTTTTCATATAGCAGAAATGCTGTAAGAGATTTTGGAAATCATGTCCTTGTTGCCCACATTTTATTGTAGTTTAAAATATGTATTTTTTGTTTTTCTAGTCATGGCTTTCATCAAAGGAAAATTAGAGATGCTAGAATTGTCTGGGTGTTCTAAAGAAGGATCCATGTGTTATATTAATAGTTGCTTCATGTTATTTTTTGTGTAGTCATTTGAGTTCTGTTCATGTTTCCTGGACTTTCAGAGTTCACGGACGAAGGTTTACTCTGACGTAGAAGGTGGTTCCATGTTGCTTACTGTATTGGTTGACCTAGTTAATTCTGGAGGTGATATGATCCTAATTATATCAGAATCTGGCACATTGTTTCCTAAGAATTATTTTACACAATTTTTTTAATCATTCCTTATTTAATTAAGGTTTTATTTTCTGTGTCTAAATTGGGCCATAATTCATTTGCAAACAATAGGTTGCCCATTTTGATACCACCCATTTTGCGGGTGAATTATTAAGACTAGCCAACTTTCCTTGGTAGCCTCTTGTAGCATCACTATAAATAACCAAATTAAAACATGAGACACTTGTTTCACATCATTCCAGACTGCAATTTCATCAGTTCATTTTCCATTTAGGGACACTTAGATCCTAGTCTAATTTTGAAGTTACATAATACATACCAGCCTCAGGAACATATTCCATTCCATCAATGTAACACAAAGATGAGTTATGTTCATAGAGTCAAAAGTCTAGCAGCAATAACATGCTCCTTCCTCTTTCAATTAACATTTGGGCAGCCTCCCTCAACAGTAGACAATGGACGATTGGCCATTCTATAAAACATCTTCTTCAATCAGGAATAGAGACTGAACCAAAGAAAAATCATTTAATGCTATTAATATAAATTCGGCAAAGATCTTCACAGTCATGTCAATCAGTAGATGAGCAGGTGGCATACAATATCACCCTCCAACTCTTTGTGAAAAAAGGCACTAGTATTGCTCCTATCAAAGAGCGTTCAGGTTAAGTATCACCCTTCGAAAAAGTCTGTAAAAGTTTATGATGGTGTTGGCCCAGTACGGTATATTGTGACCAAAAACACAACCGGTCACACATTTGGGATCTGTGATCAGTACACTGTAGGGACAATGTAGTAGATTTTTCTTGAAGTGCAGTAAAACACTAAAGGTCACACTTTAATGGTTAGAATAAAGGGAATACCTGATGTCCTAATCCTGAAATATCTCGGGAATAGTGAAGACTTCAAAATTGGGACAATTTGATTGAAAATGTCATTAGTTATACCTAATTTGGATGTAAACATTCACAAATGGTAAATGTTAAATTTTTTAAAAATAGTCAATACATTTTTGCCTCCAATCAAGATAAAATGAAAAAAAGGTTTCATCGCTTGGTGTGCAACCCCTTCCTAAACACTGCCATCCTACCAAAACGTTTAGAAACATTTCAGTGGTACTTCAAAATAAAAAATGACTGTGGTTGGTGTACCGAATTTCAGTTTTCAAGAAAAGTAGTAGAACATTGTACACTGATTTTTTGCCAATGGAAAATAATTTTGTGACCTGACACATGTACTAATAATAAAGAAGACAACGGTCCATGAAGGGGGAAATGTGAACCTCAACTTCTATGGTAAACTAGTGAATAACCATCAATATATTGGTTTTACTAGAAAAATAACATTTTTAATTTCATTCAATCATTCAACACTGGCACTAGAAAAACATGTTTTTACTTTAATTACTAATCAATTATTCAACAATGACATTAGTGACCATAGGAAGATGAATTCATTAAGCTCTGTTGTCATGTAGATTTGAACTAGTGTTCCCAAACGATGCAACTACACAGTTAAAGTGGGGTAAGTAAGTAGGGAGTACTTTATTGCTGTACAGTATATACATACATATAGTAGTGAATGTGGGGATGCATAGTTTCTTGATCTCAACTCTAACATTCAGTTGTGGGCTCCTTAATTTTATAGACACTGTATACTATTTTTAGTGTCATTATTTCAAACCTCTAAGTTTATTTGTACAGGGACAAAGAATGGGAAACACCCATTACATACTCATGCAGCAAAAGACAAAACATACGCTCAGGACTGAATCCATGAATCTATGGTCCCGAAAACTAAAATAATTTTAATAAAGTCTCATAACAAAATGACAGGCATCTATGGGAGGGGTCTATTAATGGCCCGTTGACTGTTATGTTGGTACTAATCATGGAATATGACTTACGAGCACAACCCAAAAACCCACTTTCTAGATGGGGCGTGGCTGGGGGTAAGAGTCTCTAGTGGCGGAAAGCCAAGTTACAAATGATACGTGAGGCTCGTCGCATCACAGCATGGTTACATTAAATCCTTCAGAGTGACACCACTCATGCCAGTTCTGTATGAGTGCAGGCTGTACTAATGCACTAGTAAGTCAGTTCATAAAATTCTAAATTGTAGTAGGTTGGAATTCGACATACCTCATCGAAATTCATGAGGTAGGTTCCAAATTGTTACTCATTACACTTGAATGCCATCACAGTCATGGTTGATTGCTGGGGTTAGCAGACCACCATTCCAGTGATCGCTTTTAAACAAAGTAAACAATTTTTTCTAAGAGCAACCCATTTTCTGAAAGGAAATGAAGCTGCATTTAAAAAGAAAGGGTTATTCTTCTTCAAGTTTTTTTAAGAACCATGCACAAAGCCTGGCTTAGACTGCATCGTCTTTTCGGTATACATCTCTGCTTTCACATGTGTGCCCCTATATGGGGTAATGACTGCCTGCATATTGGCAGAGTGCCCCTCAACTAGCGCACGGTGGGCATGCACAGCCTAGACCAGATCCTGGGTGATGGTGACCTAAAGACATACAGATGCCTGCTGGAGAAATTTGGCCTCTTGCCCCAGCTGGCATAGCAACACCTACAGCTAAAGCACTGCCTACAGCGCAGTATGGGAGCCTGCCCATGGAACCTCCAGACCTCACCCATAGTGTACTATCTTAGGACCTTGGGCTGCTTCAGAGGGGTGATGTCAGGTCTCTACAAAGTCCTTGCACTGCATCTTTTCTTGCAGCCCCTCCTCGACAATCCCCGCATCAAATGGTAATCCCACCAGCAGATGGACATTGAAGAGGTCTGGACAGATATCAAGGAAGCACTGGACAGGGATATGCGGGAACCCGACCTGAAATTTTGCCTCTTCAAGACACTCCACAAATGGCAGTAGAAGCCAGCAAAACTACACAGGACAGGCATACTGGCTCATGCAAATTGTTGGCGATGCTCGGCTACTTGTTGCAACCTCACACACTTCCTTTGTGAACGTCCTTCGATCCAGCCATTATGGACAGCAGTCGGACCCACCCTGGGAGCCTCCATGATACTCAGGATGCCCCTCTCCCCCTCACTAATTCTCCTACATGACATGGGGAACTCTCTATATCTATCCTGCCCACAACGCAGCCTCCTACATACAGCCCTTGTGACCGCCAAAAACTGCATCCTCCGTCATTCAGTCCATGAACACGTCATTCATCATTTGCAGGACCAATCAACATTATTCCTACAGACATGGGCACCTTTTCTTTGCACATCCGACAGCCTGTATCACTAAAAAGGAGAGTGACATTGGTGAAACCCTGGCACCGTACCTACCCTCCACTCGACCACAGTCCACCACCTCCCTTCTGTTTCGTACTCACTCCTCATCACATCCCCTTTCCACCTAATCCCCCTTCCACCTCTCTTATCCTTTCCCTCCCCTACCACAGTGCTCTTGTGCCCCCTCCTATTTCCCTTTCCTTCCCCCTTCATCTTCTCTCACTTTCTTCCTTTTTCTCCCATTCTCTCTTCCTTTCCTCTTTCCCTCCTTCCCCCACCTCTCCTTCCCTCAGAACCCACCACATGCCCTGTTATAATTTGTATTCACCACGTTTCTAATTCCAGTCCCACCTCAGGACCTGCACGCCCCGCTCTCGTCCTTCTGAACACCCATAGCCACAGGCCTGGGATACTTTTCGTTCCTCTTCCTTGCCCTGTCCCTCTCATGCCCCTGTCTATACCATTCCCTCTTCAGCGCTGCAGACCCTTACCCTCCCCTACCAGAAACTTTTGGACTCTGCCCCTTCCAGTGCGGCACTTGGAGCCCTTGCTCCCAGATGTCTGGATTTTACATATCTGTGGCTCCTCACAGGACTACATGCAATGTGTGTTTTCTTTCCCTCACCTACTCCCTTCCACCCCACCCCTCGCCCTCCCTTAACTTCGCCCATCCCCAGTGCATTTTGTATACTGCTTTGTATTGCACTGTAATTAAGGACCATTGCTATTTATTTATTTCCAATAAAAAATTACAAAAACAAAAAAAATGTTTTGTTAACAGTTGCCGTTGATCCTCTGGACTACTGCTTACTCACATTTTTTTTTTACTCATTAGGACCATGTTAATGTGTTACCACTCCAACCTGACAGTCTGAAACTTTTCAATGCTTTACAATTGGATTATGGTCACAAAACATGCTTAAGTATTTAGAAGGGGCACAATAAACCAATCCCTTCAAAATAACAATTTGGTATGGCTTTCTGAACCCATTTTGCAATTCAGTACAATTTTACGAGATCTCAAAATGGTTTTAGTAGTTTTAAAAAGTCATTCGGTAGTTGCAAATTCACTGATTTTGTGAATTGCAGGCTTTGTGACTGCAAAATTGCTTTGTGTATCAGGCTCTATATGTCATATTAATCTATGAGATAGTCATTTCAAAATATGTTCTTAAAAAGAAAATACTGCTTACAACATCAACCAAATCAAAGTTACCCCTCTGTGTCGGTATGTTGTAATTTCCAATATTAGTACATAGGAGAAGTGTTTGAAAATAAACTGAGTTCAGATTTAGAATTGATGTAATAATAATACATAATGGTCTGTAGTAATTTGGTTCCGTATTTATGTTACTTTATACAGAAAAGCCAGGGCATTCAGAATGCTTTGCAGACTGCATTGTGTGCACGTTTGATGCCTGCATGGCAAAGGTGAGCTCTGAGATGCTATGCTGGAATTGCTAGCTACACAATCAACAACAAGTGTAGTGTCACATTATCTTCCTGGACAATAGCATTTCCTCTCCTGACCCTTTTTAGATCCATGTATGAATGGGGTATTTCTTCTTTCTAGATTAAGACCTCCTCTCCTAGGCGAACCCTGGAAACGTATGCAAGGGGTTCATTGGCGGTACCCTCTCCTAGTCTAGAATAAAAATCCTACTCACCAGCTTAATCACAGTGTAAGCTGTGGCCTCACAAGAAATAATGATATTGAGAGAGGTAAGATTAAGGATGGTAAGTAGATAAAGACATGACTTAATGTGTGTCACACTTTTGTGGTTCACTCCTTATTTAAGCCATATCCCCATTCTGCGACATATCTGTAGCACACCTCCAGATCCCACACATGAAAAGAAATATGCACCACTTAGACCACACCAATTAAAACGACGCAATAAAATACACACGCCTCCTCCGAGCAAAACTAACTTATAGGCTGCTTATTCTAGCAATATACTGTTAAGAGTAATAAAGCAGTATATAAATGCTAGCATGCAATACACATAAAAACACACATGGCACATTTATCTTTTGAAGGACCGATCATTGAATTAAATGAAGTGTGTACTTATTCTAACTATGGGGGTCATTACGACCCTGACGGCCGGCGGTATGTTGGCGGTAACACCGCCAACAGTCTGGTGGTGTACCGCCAGCAATTATGACCGTGGCAGAATTGCCACAGCCATACCGCTGGCCCCTCCATTTTCCCGCCAGGATTCTGCCTGACGGTCATAATCCCCAGGGCAGCGGTGCAAGCACCGCTGCCCTGGGGATTATGAGTCCCCGACCGCCGGCCTGTCCGTGGCGGTACACACCGCCATTGAAAGGCCGGCGGTAAGGGGACTTGTGGTGCCCCTGGGAGCCCCTGCACTGCCCATGCACTTGGCATGAGCAGTGCAGGGGGCCCCAGACATAGCCCTGTTGCGCATTTCACTGCCCGAATTTCGGGCAGTGAAAAGCGCAACGGGTGCTACTGCACCCGCTGCACATCAGCATTGCCGCCAGCTATATTACGAGCTGGCTGCAATGTTGATGTGACATTTCTGCTGGGCCAGCGGACGGTAACAGTTACCGTCCGCTAGACCAGCGGAAATGTCATAATAGGGAGACAGGAATACTGCCGGCAATTTCGGTATTCTGTCTCCCGCGGCCTCGGCGGTCTTTTCAAAACACCGCTGAGGTCGTAATGACCCCCTATATGTCACTTAGTGACTGTGTATCTTTTGCCCTTTAACAAAGTAAATATTTCAGAAGTAACACAATTTAAAAACTTTGTAAAATGTCTAAGCATAATACTGTCCAGTCGCCATATTGGAGATATGGGGATATACGTGCACAAATCCATCCCGCCCAGACCCCCCACCCCGTCCCCTTTCTCTGTTTCTCTCCACGTGGGAAAAATAGTTAATCGATCTGAGAAACCGATGCAGACCAATTGAAACAAGTTTTGCTATTTTATTTCCATGACCATTTTCTCCCATTTTCATTTTGGGATTCTGTAAAACAAAACCCATTCCTGTCATCTGAACAAAAAAAAAAATACATTGTGGCGACTGAAACCAGGACATGCATCTATGCGGTGCTGCAGGATAATACATTCTAAACATAGCAATAACTTTACTCGAACTGGCTTCAGGGCTTGGAACACAGGAACACATTTTATCAAAGACAGTAATGATTTCCCATCTTAATTGAGGTACAAGACTGTGCAAGAACCAGAGAGGATAAATCATAGCCCTATTCTCCATTACTCAGCGGCAGCTTCAACTGTGGTGAAATATGGCGACTCCTTTACTTACGCACGAGATATATCTCATATACTCCAATCATACAAGATAATGTACCAAAGGAGTGAAAAATGAACTTGTCTACTTAATATCATTTTAAAAAAGGCCTATATTTCATTCCCACTGGAGAAAATTCTGTAATGTTAGCAGTGAAGGTAGTCAGTGCCATCAAGCACACCTACAAAGAAATCTCCTCTGAAATGAGGAAAGAAGGAATTAAAAACAACTTAATCTTAAGGAATGGTGGTTCAATAACCTGTCTCACTCACAGACTTTGTTTCTTAATTGTAATTATATACTGACTATCCATTAGGATTATTGATATCATCACACATACTAAGTGGCTGTTTTTCATTGAAAAGTGAAAAAAAGACTAGAATTGATTATTTTTTTCCAGATAGACTCTCGCTCATCCTCACTTAAAGGCGCAAATGAAATTAAAAAGTAAGGGCATGAATTGACTTTCTGCGCACAATTATCTGACTTTTTTGATGGATCATGCTCATGTGTTTGAATGCCTTTGTTCACGAATAGAAATAAATCGATCTAATGATTTTACATTGTTTAGTGCTTTATGCAAATGAGTGTATGCACATTGCATTGGCCTGCGCTAACAATTTACGTTGCGAAAATGACTTAAATCCTTGTACTATATTCCCCATTTAGTAAACAGGAAATGGGTCCACAATGAACTTCCTCCAATGTAGGAGAGTTACACCTTTCAAATTCATGCAATACGAGTGACTCGATAAGCCACTCTGTCATTGACGTATCAACCCATTTAGAGGTGCTCAGTTGGGGAGAACCCATGAGAAACATAACCAGTGAGCCTTATTGTGAATAATTCACTGCAGCTAACAGAGCACTGGCATTTTCTGTACATTTTATTCTCTGACCCTCTGAATTGAGGCGGCGAAACAAAAAGGGGACAAGCAGGTTCAGGGATCATACCATGTCACTTACTGTGATGTCATCATGGGATCTCAAAGGATGCCTGATTTCATTTCCTCCATGCTTGAAATATTGATGAATTTTCATCACGTCTCATGAGGAAGGAATAATGGGAAAGTGTAATTAATATTAAAATGTGTGACTGGCAGCATGAATACAGATCTTATCCGTGAGTACTAAACTATTTCTGCCATCCAGGTGCTATTTTAAAAAGACAAAATGGGACCCAACAAGAATGAAGATATCTATGCTTCTAAGGATATATCTGCTCTGCTGTTCATCTAATTGTTTAGTGCATCTGCATACATGAGTAATTGTTAATATTCTAACTTGCTAGCAGCAGTTGGTTTTCATGGAGAGATCTGTGGGTAATTGCGGATGCATTTCCATTGTAGCTCAGCATTGCCTCCTATAGCACCCTAAGTGAAGTTTCAGTAAACGATCATCCATGTATCAACTGCATGAATGCATGCCTTACCTGTAGCACCTGTCCAGGCGATAGTGTCACACCATTGCCCACCTGTCCTTTTTGAAATTAAAGTGCATTATCACCTAACGCCGCTCCTGAATTGTATGGGTTTTTTCATGCTGTAGCAAAATCTCCCAGAGTTCTAGCAATGGTGAAACCAAGGAAATAAAAACTCTAATCAGAAGTGTGTGCTGATGAAATGACATTTGAGCATGCTAGCGTTTGTAAGCACAGATGTCGGAAAAGATGAAAGAATCGACAGTGACTCAATAAAACTTTTTTATAGGTTTATGTTTGTGTGCTTCATTAACAATGTGCAGAATGCATTTTTACACTCGATTTAACATGTATACAAGCATACAGTACTGTTGCTTTTGAATCGAACTTCCCATGATGTGAAAAAGTGTGCTTTTCTGATAAATGTTAACTAGGCCACAATTGAATAGAAACACCACCTTGTCAGGGGCAGAGCTTAGTATCGACCAAGAGAGCCAAGCCTTGTTAAAGCTCCTATTGGTGCAGCCTTCGGCAGCGCCCCAATCCTGTTTCCTGGGGGCACTCTGACGTTTGAGACTGCCGAGTGGGCTGCAATCCTTTAGCAGGCCCAATGAGAGATTCCGGTAACCTCTTGAAAGCCTCGGGAGTGCTCTCACCGGTGGAACCACATCCGGGCCTGCTGCTCCCCTCCTTCTGTGGTGGCTCACCAGGCACTGCTGTACTCCACAGGGGCCATGCGCTGAGCTAGGCCACCCTTGCAGGCTGTGCTATCTTCACTGTGATGCTGCCAACCTCCTGAACATGAGACGAGAGAAGAGCTGCTCCATCTGCTCAAGCCTGCACCGTCTCTGTAAACAGCAAATATTTCAGTGTGGATAGTGCAGTGAGCCCTCCCTCATCTGCCCTGTTCATTGGTGGCCACACTTAGCATTCCTGCCATTGATAGTTCCACTGGTCTTGTGGTTAGAAATGAGAGCCTGACCTGGACTCCATCACCCTCGTTAACCTTTACTTAAAGGGGCCCCCACCGAGTTTTCTGACCTCATCTGGAGCCACCTCCTTGTGGCTTCTACAGCAAAGGTACCCCTGTGGCCTCCCCGGTGCTACAGGCTGGACCCCTTAGTGTATTTCCAGCACTGGGGAGGCACTGGGGGAGCCACATACGACACGGTCAGCAGCCTCTCTCTCTCTCTCTATGCCTGCAATGAGTGTTAGAGCCCCGCTTTCAGCACCTGATGGGGTGCACAACTTCCACAAGGGTGTCCCATGGGCTCCCAGTGCAGATCTTACCAGGTGTTCTGACTTAGCACTGGATTTTTGAGAGGCGTTGGAGGGTCTAGGTGTGGTGCAGTTCCAGTGGCTCGTTTCTTCACTTCTGCCGTACTCGCCTGCGTCAACCGGGAGAGGCATCAGCAGCTGCCTGAAAGCTATGCTCTCCCACACCTTGAAGAGAGGGGGCTTCCTGAGAGCTCTGATGCCCCCCCTGCCACAGCCCAGGTCAGCATCCTACCAACTACTGTTTTCAGAGGCAGTGGTACATTCTGAAACCGAGGCTGCCCAGGTTTCCCCCTCTGCTTTGGACACCCCACCAGTGGAGGGCATGGATGCCCTACTGAAGCAAATAACATTCATTGGGAGCACCCTCACTGCCATGAATGATAAAATAAAACTCAAGATAGAGAGTGGGGAGGACCAGGAGCCGAAAAGGTGCAGTACCCTGGCTCTGTACAATAATTAATCAAAAAATAAAGGGATACTGTTCCTAACAGAGAAGATCCTAGAAGCTACACACTTACTCAGGCCAAACAATAAGGGAATTGCTCCCTTAATTTTTGGTGCCCTCACACATCATAAAAGGGATGTCATGCTTCATCAACGGGCTGCTCCTCATAGGAATGGCACTGCAATATTGTAGTGGCCCCACAAAGGGTCACTTTAGTGGAGATCCTTTTATTAGCTGCTGTATTGTAAAGCCTATAAGTGTGAGGGTGTCCTAAAATATGAGGTCAAATATGCAGAACTAAATGTAAGTGAAGGGAGAAGTGAATAACTAAAAGCATCAGGGGGTTACCAAAAAGTTGTTTAATTACACGGTATCCCTGGCGGAATTTAAAAAAGCCATCAAAGAAATGCATCGAGGGTTACTTTGGGAAGGTAATGAACCCACGTAGCTATAGAAGTCAAAAGTGAGTAAAGGTCAACATGTTTCGCGCCTGGTGGTACAGGAGAATCAGATCCATGGCCCTTCTTCAGGACTACAAGTGAAAAAAAGTTCCCTAATTGGGAACTACAAATGTCAGCAGGATAGTACGCTAATGATTACCACTATAATTGTAACAAGTGACCTCTATTAATGTTCAGTCTTAGAAAATATAAACTAGTTTGATAGTACCAATTAGAAACTTCTGACGTGTGAATGTCCAGCCCTGCAGAAAGTCATGACAGGGCCCCATAGGTCGTAGGCAGAGGGTGGCGTTCAGCTCATTGAGGTTGGTGGAGCATCACACACAGACGACCTACCCGGCCCTCTGCTCGCCTGGAAAGGCTGTCATGACTTTCTGCAGGGCTGGACATTCACACATGTCAGAAGTTTCTAAATGTTACTATAAAATTATTTTATATTTTCTAAGACTGAAAAAGGGTAAAGGTGTCAAGTAGTGATTCAGAAGCAGGTACAATTTTAGAATGCCTGTTAAGGAAATTACACAGATGAAAGTATTGATATATATGCCATGGATGAGATGTGATCTTTATGCCATTAAGACAGATTCTCCAAAATTGAAAGGTGATGAAAGAGGCTAATCAACTGCCTTCCATTTAAAAATGCTTTGGACTGACTTACATTTGTTATTTAAGATTGTAGTTCCTGGTGATTTGTGGTCTGAGTGTAAGGTTGGTGTTGCATGACCTACTGAGGAGCCAGCTAAGGTTGCACCTCATAATACTTATTCTGATTTTGTAGTTGGCAAATACAAGTAGGTGATTAGGCATTTGAAAAAGAAAGTGCCAGAGAAATACATTCACTGGGCAAAGATGTTGAGACTTTTGCAAGAGCTAAAAGTTTCAGTGCATGTCTACGATTGGAGACCCATGCATATTTTTAAGAAGCATAGTGTTGAAGAGTTGAAGATCCTGAAAAAGATGGGGCACGTGGTTTTGTTTCTGGTTCTGTCTCTGGGTTTGTTATGGGTTTATGTCCTGAGCTTAGTTCTCATATACAACAGAGTGTGATGTGCTGGCAAACTAAGAGCAGAACTTATGCAGATGCAAAGTCCTAGAAGAGTGATTGTGCACAATTCTGGAATACATGCAAATGTTGACATGCTAAAGAAGAGCACTGCTCATCATTTCTGTGGCAAAATCAGGCAATGGAGGGAATATTGACAAAATCCAGCCTGAATCAAAATGATTTTATTCCCCAGGTGCAGAGGAATGTGAATCAGACACAGATACAGCAATTAGCCCCAGCCCATCCAACTTCCTTTCAAAGTGTGCATGATTGAAGACAGTGATACATGAATATGCCTACAGCCCCAGTGCTGCAGTATAACAAGAAAAACAAAATGCCATATACTCCAGGGTACCAACCAAATCCATTGAGTCTGAAGAATGATTTACCTTAGTTTCCCCAAGAAAATAGTTCCCAATAAGGGGTTCAGAGGGGGGAAGAGGATTGCTTACTTAGAGCAGTCCTGGAAGAAGATCAGAATGGCTCATGCATTGACCAAGGCATCAATGGCCACCCTATTACTTTCTTTAAAGACAGAGGTGCAACCATCTCTACAGTTCATTCTGTTGTTAAAACCAGTAATAAACACACTGTTAATCAGACATCCCTGTTAAAATAAGGTTAATGGAAAATATCAGCATGTCATTCAGTATGATTGTGAACTGTGAACCTACTGGGCAGAGACTTGCTTCACAAGATGAATGGCATGATTCATTGCTCTCTGGATGGTGTTGCAATTGGGACACAAGATGAAGATTTTGTGTTTAAAATTATATCACATGACTAAAGAGTTCAGCTCTTTCCAGTCTTAAAAAAGATGGTTTACCTCTGGATTTAAGACACATTGTCAAAGAAAAGATTTCTTTTATAAATAGATTGCATTAATTAATTGTGAAAAGCCTCTAAAGATAAATGTTTAACCTAATGCTGTTCCCCCCAGAACTAAACAGTACAATGTTTTGAGTGAGGCAACAGAAAGAATGAAACCTGTCATCAAAAAAATTATTGCAGAAGGAAATCTTTGGGAAGTGCATTGTAGTTCTTGCAACTTTCCCAAGATGTCAACTAAGAAACTAATTGGTAAATGGAGAATAGTGCAAGATTTAAGAAAAATAAATAACATAGTGACTCAATGTTTTCCAATGGTATCAAATCAGCAGTAGTCCTGTTCCAGGTTCCATCAGATGCAAAACGGTATTCAAACATTGACTTAATATGAGTGTTCTTCTCCTATTTGGTTATTTGCATTTTAATTTTTTTTTTTTAATTCTCGTTTGGTGTTGATTCCCACAGGCATATACAGAAAGTTCTTCAATTTTCAGTCAAGTCATGTAGAAAGATCTAGAAAATTTGAGGTTGCCCTGTGACTCCGTTTTGGTGCAATATATTGATGAACTACTGGTTGCATCTAAGAAGAAAGAAGACTGTAACCTTGACACAATTCCCCTGTTGAATCATTTCAATGATATTGGTCACAATGTTTCGTCAATAAAAATGCAGAACTGTTAAAATTAAGTGATTTATTTTGGTCATCACATTGGAAAAGGAATAAGGAAAGTCTTAAAAGAACGTATTTCTGAGATTCTGAAAATAAATCCTCCTACCATCTAGATCTTATTAGGGAATGTTTCTGGGAATTGCTGGCTACTGTCATCTGTTTATTTGCAAACCTTCCCTTGACTGCAAAGCCTTTAGTAAGTCTGACCCATAGTGATATTAATGATCCAGTGCCATTTGAAGAAAAATCTATAGAGGCCTTCTGGATACTAATGGAAAATTTGTCTAATGGAGCCACCCTTGGAACGCTCAATGACAATTTGGAATTTACCTTTTCTGCCAGGAGAATGGGGAGTGTGTGTATGTCAACTCAGAACATGATGCCTGTGGTCTATCTATTGGTCTATCTATCTGTGGTCTGTCTGTGTTGGATCCAGTAGCTGTAAGTCTTCCCAGCTTTGTGAGATTGGATACATCTCTTTGCATTGCAATTGATCAAAATGAAGGGGTTGTCATGTGAAAACATATGAAACAGAACATGTCATTGTTTGAACTTGCAATGCTCCTTCCCATTCCAAACAAAAGATGTGAATATAGAGGCAGGAGTGATGGTAAACATGATTATGAGCCTAAGCACAATTGTATCAGTGTTACATAATCATGTGCCAAACCAAGACCAGATATTAAAGAAATGTCTCTTGAAATGCCTGATCTGAGTTTGTTTGTTGATAGTTGATTGTTTAAGAGACAAATAAGGAATACTGCAGGCTGCTTATGCAGTTCGTTTAATTTCTGAAGCCACTGAAGCATCCCATCTGCCAAATGAAACCTCAGCACAAATGCCATAGCTGGTTGTATTGACAAGATCTTACTGCCTATCAGACAATGTGAATGTGATAATTTATACAGACAGACAGTATGGGTTTGGAGTGGCCCATATCTGAGGGCAACTGTTGTCATAGAGGGAGTCTTAAGGTCACATAGGAGATTTATGACATCCTCTGAAACTCCCACAAGGAACTGCCTGTATAGTCTTGATTTATTTAAAGCAATACAACATAAAGAGCTTGCTGTAGTCAAGTGTGTTTCCCATAAGAATGGAAAATATATGGTCACTCTTGTAAATGAATATGCTGCTCAGGTGGCCAGGTACAGTGCACTTAAATATAAAAAAACATTCAAGAAACAGGACAAGATGAAGCAACAGTATATTAAATAGAAAACACAGAATATAAAAAAAAAATCTTGATAAGTTAAGTTCAGACTTCTTTTGGTGAATTAAGAGATCTCCACTAGGAAGTTCCATACAATGAGAAAGGAAAAAGGAAAAAATAGGTTACAAGAAAAAATATCAATATGTTTTGCTTAATTCAGTGCTATATCTTATGACCCGTTATCTGCACAACTAATTGCACTCAGCGAGAGATTCTATGGTGAGAATTTTTAAAAGGTATTGTGAAAATACATATTTTAGAAATGTTGAAGAGGATTTGTGTACTCATTGTTTAACATATCAAAGGAATAATCATCAAAAGAGAACAGATATTTTAATAAATCATATCGGCAAATCAGAGGATACATTCAGAAAACGTCAAGCAGATTTTGTAGAAATGGTAATTTATAATGGCTTTAAATACTTTTTTGTGATTGTCTGCCTGCTTTCTAAATGAGTCAAGGCCTTTCCTACCCGGAGATCAGACAGCCTAACAGTTGTCAAACTTTTGTTAGGGGAACTGCTATCAAGGTTTGCCCTACCAACCTCTATTGAGACAGATTGTGGCTTCCACTTCAAAAATAAGATTTTACAACTGATTTGTAATGCTCTCCGAATTCATTAGAAGTTCCATTTTAGTTATCATCCTCAAACTTCTGGAGTAAGTGAGAGAACTTATAGCACTATAAAGAACAAATTGGCCAAAGTATATGCTTCCACAGGTTTGAAATGGCCAGACACTCTTCTTCTTGTTTTGATGTGCATTAGAAGTGCCCTTGACAGGAAAATTGGCCTCTCATCTCGCAAGGCATTGATGGACAGACCAATGAGATTGGCTTACATTTCTTCATTTCTTCAGCAACACTTGTTTCAATTACTGATGATGTTGTTCTAGACTACTGCAAATGTCTAGCTGACTTGATAAACTCTGATTCTCACAGGTGATTTTGCAACAACACAGGTGAAAGAAACTCAGTGCCACACATCACACAGGCTACTTTGTAGTTAACAAAAGACATATTTGCAAAAGTCACCTTGAGGAAGGTGGTGAGGCACTTATGAAATGACACCTGTGACTAACACTGCTATAAAGTCTGCTGGAATTCCACAGTTAATTCACAGCACTAACACGAAAAGAGTGAAGGCAGTGGATGAAGAAGTGTAAAAAAGAACCACTGAATCAGAGTCAAGCTCAAGTTTGCAGTGTAGATGCGGAGTAGAGTTTGAAAGTGAAATTGGTGAAGACAACAATCTTATAACATTTCTGGTCTATGAAAGTAAAGATCCTGGTGAAGGTACATTGGTGTTCAGTTTCAAAGAGAGGACCAGAGGGAACAATTATTGCAATGCCAAATTCAAGTCTATCAGTAAGTGGAAAAGATTCAGCAGTAGTAATAAATAAAGGAAAAAGGGCTGAAGTAAATAAGGGCCAGATGTAGCAAAAAAAGATTTTGCGAATCGGAAATTGCTAGTCGGTGCGACTCCCAATTTCCGATTCACAAAATCGTATGCAGAATGGTGTCTCAAACACCTTCTGCGAATCTCAAGGGGGTTGCAAAGACCCACCTCATTAATATTAATGAGGTGGGTCGCAATTTGCGACCCCCTTGAGATTCCCTGCACTCACAGGGATGGTGGCCTGCTGGAGACAGCAGACCTCCATGTCTGTGACTGCTTTTTAAATAAAGCAGTTTTTTTTTGTATTGCAGACCGTTTTCCTTAAAGGAAAACGAGTTGCAATTCAAAATAAAAATGAAACCATTTGGTTTCGTTTTTTCAGAGTAGGCAGTGGTCTGCCCTGCTCTGAAAAAACATTTATAGCGACATTCACAAAGGGTAAGGGGTCCCATGGGGACCCCTTCCCTTTTGCAAATGAGTTACCACCCACTTCAAGTGGATGCTAACTGCGAATTGCTTTGCGACCGCTTTCGCGGTCACAAAGCAATTCTGCATTGCGGTGTGAGTCGCAAATAGGATAGGAACACCCCTTCCTATTTGCAAGTCGCATTTCCATTTTGCGATTCGGTACTGACTCGCAAAATGGGAATATGCATCACGATGGCCGTTTTGCATGGCGTAAACTGCGATTTTTGCAGTTTGCGCCATGCAAAACGGTAACTACATCTGGCCCCAAGTCACTAAAAAGACTCTGTAAAAGAAAACACTGGGAGAATACAAGATTAAAGCCAATAAATGAAGAATCTTACGAAATTTAACTAGACTTAGATTACAGTAAAAGTAAATCACTGGTTATCAAATGACTAACAGAAAAAGAACTCCAAATAGAAAAGCATGTATGACCTGAAAGTATCTGAGAAAGAAGAAAAGTCAGAATCAGAGATCGGTAGTCCAATAGACATGAATACATCTATGAAAGTGAACCTGCAAGTGATCTCGTAGAACAAGACCACCTTGAATATACTAAAATACTGTCAAAGACTAAACCAAACTGTGAGAATTTCGGACCAAAATCTAGAAAAGAAGGAAAGTCTTTTGTCAACGTGAACTGAAATGAACTGAGAAAAATCATCCTTTGAAGGTTATTTTGATTTTTGATTATTGTTTTGTAAGACAAAAGGAAAGAAGAAGCAAAGTATAATATTGTTTTAAATACATTTTTGTTATCTTTTGTAGTTTCACTATAAAAGCTTCGCTTCTAGTCTCAATAGAAAAAGGCATAAAGCAGATGCTGCAAGATTATTAGGCCCTCATTAATAACTTGGCGGTAATCATCTCCGACCGCCGTAGCGACGGTGAACAGAATACTGCCAGTGGCGGTAGACTGCACACCGCCGAATAATGATGCCACAAAGTCAAACCTCCAAAAATCCTGCACCCACTGCCAGGGCCTACAACGGCGGAAAGGTAGTACACCCCACCCCACCACCACCATGCAGACAAATCCTCCACCCACCAAACAATGAAGCACAAATCAGCGTGGCAGATAGAGAATGCCGAAACGACCATTGGCGGTACATACCGCTACAGCCAGCAGTGAGACCCACCAACAACAAAAGCACACATTGGCAACTGTGAAACCCACACACCTGACACACATCTACAACACTATAAAACACTCACACACATACCCCACAATCCTTTGCATCGCCAATAGCATGACAGTGATTGACAACACAACACGCATACACTGAACCCAACATCACACAAGTCTCACCCACAAATACACCACCAAAACACATACAAACCCCAAACACTTTTACAACCCACACACACAACCACACAGCAGCACCCTCACCATTACACCCACAACACACCACCCAAAAGACACAACATGGCACCCCCCTTTGAACCCATGCTTCATAGATAGGGAGCTAAGGACCATGGTGGACGAAATACTCAGGGTCAAGCCATAAATATTCAGGACACAGGTGCAGCAGACACCCATGGCCAGGATGGAGCTATGGCAGAGGATAGTCAACAAGTTCAATGCAGTGGAAAACCATCCACGTACAAGGGATGACATCCGGAAGAGATGGAACGGCCTGCGCCTGGTTCGGTCCATGACATCAAGACACAACATCGCCGTACAGAAGACTGGCGGAGGTCCCCCACCTACACCCCTGAATACACCGACTGGTAGGAGAAGGTCCTGTCTATCCTGCACCTGGAGGGCCTCACTGGACTCACTGGTGAACTGGACTTGGATAAGTCAACTACAATACGTTAACAGTCACCTCACCTATAATGCACGTATCACCCCAACCCTCTCACTACCACCAGGACCCCATCCCCTACCCAGTCCACAATACCCACATCCAACTCCCCTGCATGCCCACTATCCCACAAACAGACCTCCATCCAGCCCCCGGTGCACAGTCACCTACCCCTGCATGGATTACCAGCGGTACTACAGCACCCACAATGCACCTCCACCCCCCAAAAACAATGCAAAGAAATGTACACGAAGGGACCTTGCATGCCACGACAGGGGATATAACCATCAAATAGGGCAGAGGAGTGCAGCAAATGCTGAAAAATTACCTGGCACCCACATGTCCATTCCTCCCCCCACAGGCACCACCACCCAGGACAACCAGACGGAAACGCCAAGGACTGCCAGCGCCCCACCTGAAGACAGAGGTCCCACTCAGGAGAGTGCAAAGGTATACCTGGAAATAGAGGAACTCCCTGGCCCATCACACAGTCCTGGACTGTCACCCTCCAGCAGCCCTGCTCAGGATACCACTGACAGCCCACCACCCAGCCACCATCATCAGCCCTGGCCAAACGATCACACAACAGTGTTCCCTGGGCACGGAATGGTGGCCCACATGTATAGAGGCCAGAGTCTCCACCCACCAGACCTTTGCAGGGGACACAGGCACAGGGGGCTAGGGCAAGTAGGAGGGCATCAGTAGTCTAGGGCGGTGGCCAAAGGATGGATGCAGCAGCCCAGGGCGTGATGTCTGATGTCCTGAGAGCATAACACCACACCTAGGGCAGGATTGGCCAGTTCCTGGCCACCTTAGAGCAGACCCAAAAGCTGCAGGTAGCACACCACGAGGAGGCCATGGAACAATGGAAACAGCTCACTGTCGCCATGGCCTCCATTGCAGGGGTGCTGCAGCACCAGTACCACAGCCAGCCTGAGTCCTCCACCCACCTGCAAGCTCCGACCACTAGCCAGGACACTGCCCTGTTCTCTACTTCTGCAGCAGCTACTGTACTGGTGTCACTGGCAGAGGACACACAGGAAACCCGCAACCCTACCCCTGCAGCCCAGCTCCAGCTTTGCAAACATGCCCTCAGACCCAGACATGCCACTGAAACCCCATCCAAGACCAAGCCCAGCTCTAGGAAGTGACTCTGCCCTGAACTGTCTCCCTTGTGTGCCACTGTGGTACCTTATTGACATGCCACTGCTATCACACCATCTTTCAATGGCACATGGACCAAAACCCAGTGCTACCAACAGCTGAGCATATGTACCTGAGTACGTGTGTGCACCATGTGCCCCCCCTTCACTGTCCCAACACTTATGTATATTTTGCCATTCAATAAATACACCTATGCAATCAAATTGTATGTCCCTCATCAATATGAGATATGAATTGTGAGTGTGTATGCATTAGCCAGTCAATTTCATCATCATACCTTTTTTGCAGGAGGGGACCAACGGACTGTAGTGTCTGAAGTATGTCACACTGTACATAATATTGGGTTTCCTGGCACATGCCACTTCAGTCATTAGTTAGCATTGTCACTGACTATAGATACCACGTTACCAATTACATGAGTCAGACTGAAACTATGCAGTGAATACATCAGCATCATTGAACAGTACTTTAGAGTCACTGGACGTATAGGTGGATTAGCTGGGCCCTGGAGTTGAGATTGTCCCCCCCTTCTTCCTCACCATCGCTCTCATCCCCTCTCTGAGGCTCCTGGGCTGGCTGGGCAACACCCTCCTCTTCCAGAAGGGGGATAGCTTTCCTCATAGCCAAGTTGTGCAGCATGCAGCAGGCCACCACTCTCTGAAATACCTTGTCAGGGACATAGCCCAGGGATCCCCCAGAGAGATGGAGGCAACAAAATCTAGCCTTCGGGAGATCTATAGTGTGCTCAATCACCCTTCTAGTACGTCCATGGGGCTCATTGTAATTCCTCTCTGCATCTGTCCTGGGATTCCTCACCGGTGTCAGGAGCCATTGCAAGTTGGGGTAGCCATAATCACCTGCAAAAGTGGCCAAAACAGGACCTTAACAAACTGACTTTACTTGCATATAACCTTGCTATCAGCTATGTACTGATCGAGTGTCATACATACTCACCAATGAGCCATCCTCTGTCCCCTTGTAGTTGTTCCATCATGTGTGGTACACTGCTATTTCTCAGGAGAAAGGAATCATGGACTGAGCCTGGGAACCTGACATTGACATGTGAAATGTACTGGTCAGCAGTACACGCTAATTGTTCATTCATGGAGTGATAATTATTCAGATTCCTGTACACCTGTTCAGTCACTCTTGGGGGTATGAGAGCTATGTGGGTTTCATCAATGGCACCTGTCACATGGGGAATATTAGCAAAGGCATAAAACCCAGATTTGATGGCTGGAAGTTCAGCCCTTTGGGGAAACTGGACATATGTTTGCAAGTGTTGAATGTAGGCACCCAGGAATTTTGACAGGATGAGGCTGAACATTGGCTGTGGGACCCTTGCACCCCTGCACCCATGCCCACTGTCACCTGAAATGAGCCCATAGCCATAAAATGGAGTACAGATAGCATTTGCACAGCAGACGGAATGGCATGCTGACTTCGATTTGCCGGTTTCAGTACAGGATCCATTAATGCAGAGAGGTCATGGCTAGTAGCTCTATTGAGTCTGTAGGTGATAATGATGTGACGTTCCTCCATAGTTTCCAGATCAACCAGGGGTCTGTATACAGATGGGGCCCTCCCTCGTCACATGGGTCCGTACCTATGGGGGAGGAAAGAACACAATCTGAGTATCAACTTACACTTGCATCCCATGATGTCACTGTATTTTTGTAAGTGCGACACGTAGGTAACACAGACAAACGCAAAGTATGAAGTACACCGTCAGGCAAATGTGTGCTGAGTTTACTCTGTCAGAATGGCATCCCAGTGTTGGCACACTTTCAAAGATTGGTACATGTGAGGATCATAGACTCATGTCAAAAAGCGACTAAGGGCTGAGAGTTTAGGGCCCTGGATGAGGCGCGTGGCCATGCTATGGTGACATGGTGGTAGCAAAACAGCAGCTTCCTGCCATTCAAGTATGATAGAGTGGAAGTGACTTCATTACGCTGGCATTAGTCATCATGGCGGAAGGCTGTGTTCACCGCCGTGCACCCGATCATTGGATTACATGGTTTTCAATGGGGAACCTGGGCCAATCATGATCGCCGGTGGCGGTGACGGAGCACACTGCCGTGGTAGCTACGCCATTTTGTCAGACCCTTGACTTCTGATTCCCGTGCAGGGTAGTACTACACTGCGTGTGCTGCTGTTTCCTGACTCTGGTCCCTGAGATGGCGCGGGTTATATGGGAACGGTCCCCGGCCTTCACCACGGAGGAGCTGGAGAAGCTGGTGGACGGGGTCCTATCCCTGTATGCGAAGTTGTATGGGCAACCAGAGGAGCAGGTGAGTTGGCATCTGTCATCCTTAGATGTGTGATGCCTGTATGCATGTGGGTTTGATGTGTAACTGCACAGTCGTAGACTGTCCGACATGTACTGTATGTGAGTTGAAAACATGCCTTTCAACAATGGCCGTTCCATAGGGAACAGCATGTCATCTGTATTCATTGCACACATACTGACTTCCGTTTTTTTTGCTCTGTGTGTCCCAAGCAAGTCAGGGCTCATCAAAGAAAGGCCTGTGACCAGCCATTGCTAAGGTGGTGTGGACCCTGGGGGTCTACAATCAGCGGAGCACCCACTGCAGGAAGCGGTGGGAGGACCTGAGGTGCTGGGCCAGGAAGACCGGAGAGGCCCAGCTGGGGAAGGCCTCCCAATGAGGAATGGGTGCCTGTTGGACCCTGACCCCCTTAATGGCCTGCATTCTTGCGGTGGCTATCTGGATTTGGATGGACGCTTGAAGGCAGCACAGCAGCCACAAGGGGGTGAGTACCAACACTGTTGTGACACTGCTTTCTGTGGTATGTATTCATTCTAGTGCCAGGCACTTGGACAGGTGTGTTCCTGCAGTCCTGCCCCCTCAAAGTCCCTGGGATGGTGTGAGGGCTAGTTTGGGCAGTCTCTATAGGCTAGGGGGGTCCCTTTTCTGTCATCTGGTATGCTTTGTGGCCTCATGGACTTGTAAGTGCATTGGCTGGGCATGGTCTCCCATGGGTGTACTTCACACAGTGTATCAGGTCCGTGTTTCATGTGAGTTATGTGGTGTATTCTGGGGTAATGGCCACTTTTCAGGGGCACAATCATGACATATGTTGCATGTGCTGCGTGTAAGTGTGTGACCTGGATGGGAATGTGTGTGAGCCAGAGAAGTACATATTTTCAGGTTTTGACAAAGTTCTCTTTGTTTTGTCTCTCCACCCCTGTGCTCTTGTGTCCTTTGTGTACATCAGCATCATCTGGTGAGGGAGCAGTGGCACCGGCGAGTGGGGATGCAGCAGCCCACGGTTCCAAGGAGGCAAAGTTGATGGACGCCAAGGGGACCAGTGGGTTGGAGGGCAAGGTGAGTACCACGGGGAAGGCAACTACCACTGGAGGTAGTGACTCTGATACCTCCTCTGATGGGAGTTCCCTGGTGGTGGCGGACCCTACTGGGCACACCCATTCTATACCATATTCCGCCACCTCCATGTCATCACCGCCCTCCCAGTTGCTCCCCACCCAGTTGCCTGGGCCCGCTCACCCAGGAGGGTGGGCTTCTCCTTCACACCAGACATCTCATCCCCTGCCCCAGTCAGCCCTGCTGCCCTCGTGGAGGAGGCTATTGACCTTCTGAGGACTATCTTTGTAGGGCAGACAACCATCATGAATGCTATCCAGGGGCTAGCAACCCAGATGCAGCAATGCAATGCATACCTGGAAGGCATTCACGTGCCATGTCTGGTCTACAGAGATCTTTTCAGGCTCTGGCCTCTTCTTTGACTACAGCCAGTATCCCTGGTCTTTCCGTCCCCCCTCCCACACCTCTACCCCTTCAAGCACCCCACTCCCTTTACCCATCTCAAGCACACGTACAGACTGCCATGCACACAGATCAACACACAAAAAGAACACCGACACACACATGCACAACACTTCTCACCACAAACATGCACACACCCAACATACCAAGGCACACACAACAACATCCACTTACCCTAGTGTGTCGACCTCCCCGCCACACTGTCTGTCACCTCACCATGCACACCCACATGCATTGCACACTCTGTCACTGTTGCTGCCCCCATTCATGCAATCACCACATCTGACATCCAGACATGCACTCCAGACACCACACATGCACTCACCACAACTACATTGACAGACACTTGCAGGACACTCACCTGACCTGTAGACACCGAGACAACATCCATGTACACTGGCAGCCTGTCTTCTCCCACTGTGTCCACCCAACTCCTCCCAAAATACTCAAACATTTGCACACATCCACACCACACACATCCACCACACATCCACATACTTTACAGGCACCTGCATCCACGTCCGGCACATTTACACCTGGTACAAGCACTCCCTCAACCTCCATTCCCAGAGCTGCCTCCAAATCCCCTCCAACTGCCCCAAGAAGCTTTTCCTCTCCCGTGTTGACCTGTTCAAACCCACTGGCCCACCTCGTCTTGTCCCTAAAAGTACCCATCTCCTTGCCCAGTCTACTCTTCCCACATCCGAGTCCGCCCTTCCCATTCCTATGCCCCTTCCCCAGGGAGGAAAAAGCCCGTGTTGCCCCAGGTCCCTCTGCCACCCTCAGTCCAAGCCCACTTCCCCTCCTTCCAAGGGCAAGCCCACACCCCCTCCACCTCCCGAACCTAAGCCCAAGCCCCCCTTCCAGACGTAAGTCCACGTCCCCACCACCCCTGCCCCTGTTCCCTGAGGTGCTGGCTGCCCCATTGATACCCCTTTCGAGTGGAGTACCCTTTGCACATGTGGGAGTCAAGTTCGGCCTGTTTTGGCCCTTCAGGCTATTTGTAATGGACTGGCCAATGGACATGAGGTAATGTCATTGTAAATAAAGTTTCAGTGCCCAGTAGTGCTGTTGGCACAATATGGTGACACTGTACAGCGTTTTACTATGGAGGGGTGATGTGCACATGTGTGTACTTTGCTGCAGGTCTTTGTTGGCTTGTGTCTCGTAAGCACATTTTGTTATGGTATGTTTGGCTTGGGATGTGGGAGGGGTTGGGAGTGCGTAGTCAGGTGGGTGGGGTGAGAGTGTAACTGTGACCTTTCTTCCCATGTGTAGTAGGCTGTGGTACTTACTGTTGTCGTCTTCGTCGTCGGTCACCGTCCTGGAGGTATATGGCAAGGAGCACCACTGGCATTATTTCCAACTCTCTCTCCATGTCTGTGTCGGCGTGTTCTGTGTGCCTCCGGTGAGTGTGTCCTTTTATATTGTTCATTTCTGCCACGCTTTGCTGGCGGAGGTCCCCGCCCGAGAACTGCTGGCAGTCTTGTGTTTCATTATTTGGTGGGCAGCTAGGCCTGTGGGTGACCTCCTCCTTCCTCGTCGGGACTACAAAGATGGTGGTGTGTGGATGGACCTCTGCTTGTTTTTAATTTTCTTCATTATCTGGTGGTCCGGACCGCCAGCCTGTTGGCGATAGTTACCACCACCGCCATGTTCATAATGACCACCTTAGTCTGTTTAGTCTGATAATGATACAAGTAGTCTTAGCTGACCTGCTGTTGTGCCACCTTTCTTCTGTGAGATATGTCTCCACAAATGTTGAATTAACTATAGTACATAGTGATAATAAATATAATACACTGACACATAGGGAACATTTAGCTGGTGGATTTCATGATAATATTTACACTAAAATGTTGAACAAATATGTTGAAATCATGAATGTTAAAAACTGTTATATGTTTACCTTTCTTCGCTGCTCTGCAGATTACAGTGTTATCTACTACTAACATCTTCTAGTTCATCATGCAGTGTGCCAGTTGGTAATTTTAATACAAATTACTTTTTGTCTCCTTACTTGTCAGAGTTCAAAAACTTACTGAAAGATTTACCTATCTTTGAAGAGAATGTTGATAAGGGTCCTAAATATGGTACATTTCTGAGTACAATTGCACAAATGAAGCAGACAACTAAAAACGCTAACTGGGAGCGTATATGTAGTTGAAGTAATGAGCTTGTAAGTTTGTTAAAAGATACAATAGAAGATTTAATATTGTGATGAATTGGAGGGATGAAAGCAACACAGGAGAACAGATTGAAGCTAATGAAGAACTTAGGTTGTCGAATTGCCATCATATATTGAATATGGAACATGAGAGAAAGGGTGTGATGTGCATGGTGTTTTGTGAACCTACGATAATTGGAAAGGTTGAATATGTGTGAGAAAGCATGTATAAGGAGTTATGTTATAAATGGTGATTTTCTGGTTGGTGAAGAGTGATTTTGAGAGGAATCTATGATGTGTGTGGTAGCACTTCTTATTTCAATCTACTGTGTAATTGGGTTTGATTTTGTTATCTTACTTTAGTGTTTCCTAGAATTTACCTCATGAGTGGGACAAATTATAAAGTGTGTTTGAAGAGAATGAAACATGGATTTGGAAATATTGAAAATTAGGAGGCAATATTTGATAGATAGGTGTGGCAATGTGTGATGTGAAAATTAGGCGTCTGGCTAGAATTTTGAACCAGCTTGCTTCCAACACCGCTGAAACTTTAACTCAAATTAATTCTGAGTTAATTGCCAGGCAAGCAATGATCATGCAAAACTGCTTAGATGTCATTCTTATGAAGGAAGGTGGTGTTTATAAGGTACAAAGGTGAAGGAAAGCTGCACCTTTAAAATCTGCTAAAAGTAGGGTTATTAATGAGCATATAAATAATATAACCAATATTTCTCATGAAGGTCAGGCTTTAGAAGAGCATGGCATTTGGGAATCATTATATTCCTGGGTTAGTGAGATAAGGAAGGGTTTTAGTAAGATTGGTTTGATAGTTTGGAAGGAGGAACTATAAGACTAATCCTAACCCGTGTAATAATCATAATTGTTTGTACCCTTGTTCCTATCTTTTGCTTAAGTTCTCTAGGTATCCAGAAGAATGCCAAGATTGTATTTACAACCAAATAAGGATAATGGAGGAGTGAACTAGAAAGTAATAGTAATTATTTGTTTTAGTGATTATAGAATATTCAAGGGGGATTTGTGACATATTTTTATGGGTGTATTTTTTGTGCATCATTAACAATGTACAGAATGTATCTTACACTTTTTATATGTATACACATACTACATGTATACATATAGTACTTTTGCTTCTGGAATTAAGTTTCTATGATGTGAAGAAGTACATTACAAGAAGTGCACTACAAGAAGTGGATTCGGTGTGGTCATTGCTTGTCTCCAGACTCCAAAAAAATATTGAGAAAAATGCTCTGAGAAAGTAAAGATCAGGGAGACAAGGCTGCACGATGTGTCCCTTAAGGGAACATCGTCTTCAGATGGTCTTGGGTCAAAGCAGTGGTAAATATTTGTGCATTCAGACTTGGTTGCCAAAATGGAAGTCGAAAATCTCCAGCAGTATGAAAGTGAGGGCTGTAGCAAAAAGCAGTTCTACGAGGTTGGATATACTTTTGGTGAAGGGCCGTTGAATAAGATTTTCTCCTGTAGCAAAGAGTATTGCGGTAAAGACTGTGAACTCAATCTGACTGTTACCATACCGTGGGAGGACGGGCAAGTAGACTGGTCCTGGTTTCCTACTAGCTCTCAGTCCCCACTTTTGGGTTTTGGCTATCTCCGGACCTTTAACATCACCTTGAAGGGTTCTGGACTGGAGTGGCACCACTTGGAGGGGCAGGACTCACTGAGGTTTGGGCCAGGTATGGGTTCAAGATGGAGGAAGTCTTTTGTGTCTCTGTGGCTCTGAAGAGGAGGCCAGTAAACCATCCTTTGGAAGTCACACTGGAGGTCATGGGACAGTTGAAGATCCAGTCCTTGTCCCCAGGCAGAAGGCAACAGAGCAGCTGGAGAATAGGACAGCAGTCCTGAAAGGCAGCAGTATGGCAGAGTTGCAGTTCTCCCCAGCAGTGTAGCAGTCCTTCTACCTGGAAGAGTATCCACAGGTATAGAAGTGTACTGAAGATATGGGGCCTCATTATGACCCTGGCGGTCTTAAGAGAGGGTCGCTTGGTGGTCATACCACTGCCAATGTGGTGGTCCAACTACCACAGTATGACTGTGGCAGACTGACAGCCAATTTTCCTCCACGGGAGAGTCTGACGGTGGAGAAGCGCCACCCTGGGGATTACGAGTCCCCTCCACCAGCAGTTGTATGGCAGCAACCCCACCATGTAAAGGCTGGCAGAGACGTGGTGCAGGGTGCCCCAGGGGGTCCCTGCACTGCCCATGCACTTGGCATGGACAGTGCAGGGCCCCCCGGGCCAGCCCCGTCGCAAAGCTCACTGTCTGCTTTGCAGACAGTGAGCTTAGCGATGAGGGCTGGTGCACCCTAAGCACTGCAGCATTGGCGCCGGCTCTATTACGAGCCGGTGACAGTACTGTAGGCCTTTTCTGCCCGCTGACCCAGCAGGAAACTCATAATGGGGCCGGCGGAGAGGCTTTGGCAGACGGGCTTTTCCATCCTCTGAAGTCATAATGACCCCTACAGTGTCTGAGGTATTATTATTGTACCCTGGTGCCCTGGTTCTGGAAGGTGGGAGAAGCTTCTAGACAGTGACTTTGAAGTGCATGGAATTTCCTGCCTCCCGTGCCCTAACTCCCTCACTTCAAGCTGCCAGCAGATGGTCAATTCAGGCACATTTAATCCCTCTGTTGTGTGACTATCTGGGAAGAATTTTCAAAGTCTGTCAGTCACACACAGTCATGTGACCCAGGACAGGCTGCAGGCAGAAAGGGCTATGGCAGGAAAATGACAACTTCTAAAAGTCACATTTTCAAAATTGCAATGAACAATCTGACTTTACCATTGAGTAGGGTTTCTCATAACAATTTCAAAGACACCAACCATGACATAGCTGTCAGGTCCCACAGTTTCTTAAATGTAATAAGAAATGTCCAATTTTATCCTATGGGAGGGTTAGGCCTAGTTTCCTTTTCACTACCAGGACATGTAAAATATGGAAGTACATGTCCAACCTTTTAATTTCACAGCATCCTGCCCTGTGGGCTACTAGGGCCTACCTTAGGGGTGATATATTTAATATTGGGGGAGTTTCAGGCTTGGAAAATGGTGTTTACTACCATCTCAACACGGCAGTTTAAAACTGCATTCAGGCTACAATGGCAGATCTGGGACATGTTCTAAGGTGCTTCTTAAGTGGGTGGCACAATAAGTCCTTTTGGCCCATTGGTAGCATTCAATTTACAGGCCCTGGGAATATGGTACACCACTCTGCAAGGGACTTATGAGTAAATAAAATATGCCAATTGGGTATAAGCCAATTTAACCATGTTTAAGGAGAGAGCACAAGCACTTCAGCACTAGTTAGCAGTGGTAAATTGCATAGAGTCCTAAGACTACTGAAACAAATTCAGCAAAAAGTGGAGGGAAAAAAGTTTGGGATTGACCCTGCAGAGAGGACCAAGTCCTGCAGGACTTAAAATTATTTCTGACTTGTTGCATTCTCTGTATAAATCTGCATTAACAACCTTCAAGGCATTGACTCTGTAGAAACCCTTTAATTTTTATTTGATATAGAACTCAGTTATTGAGTATGCCCATTCAATCAATCAAATCAATCAATCAATCAATCAAACGTTTATAGAGCATGGCAAATCACCTGTGAGTGCCTCTAGGCACAGGAACTGTATGCTGTTGCGTGGAGGAATAATCATTCGAACATCCAGGTATTTGATTCTCTTCTGAATTACTGGAGCAATGGTGTGGTCCTAAATTGCAGGAGGGGCTGGGTACAAACTGGGGTGGCATGGTGAGCAAAAGAACGATGGATTAAACCCAGATCTGTGACTGGGGGTGAGTGTTTGCATTGTTCAGCACTCCGTCCATCACCCTTTTGTGTTGCTAAAGTTGCCCTAAGTGGGAAGGGTATGCCCAGACGTGGGTCCTTACTCACTGTGCCACTAGATTCAAGCTAGCCTGGCTGATGAAGGGTGAAATCCTGAAACCGGTCCCAGGATGCTTGTTTATTGTCCAGGCAGGACCTGGCTTGGCAGTTCAGGCTGGACTGTTCCCATGAGGAACAGGGTCAAGACTGATTTGCATATGGCTGGGTCCAAACTGGGGTGGCATGGTGAGCAAAAGAAAGATGGATTAAACCCAGATCTGTGACTGGGGCTGAGTGTTTGCATTGTTCAGCACTCCGTCCATCATCCTTTTGTGTTGCTAAAGTTGCCCTAAGTGTGAAGGGTATGCCCTGAGGTACTGGGTTTTTCAGAACCGGTACTGATCTGGTAACCCAGCGGTGCCAGGGTACACCCAAAGACCTCGGGTACTTTCCTGATTCAGACTACAGAAACTCAGAGTCTTCTAGGTGAAGTCAAAGATCGAATTTATTGGCTGCAACCAATTGACAAGTGTCCTAGAAGTACAACAGCACGATTTGTATGTTCTCAGGAGACTGTGTTTCAATGCAAAGTCAGGTTTCCTTATATACAGTTTTTTAAGCTTCAGGCAAACATTCTTGACATTTTGGTTGGTCATTCACATGTTTTTACTACAAAGGAAAAAACAGCGTCATGATGAAACCTTATATTTCATGTCATCCAACCCATAATAAATTACCCGGCAAGGCCTAGTATTTTACATCAGATAAGTGTGGACCCCCAATAAAAAAGGGCACCTCCCCCTCGTAAAGTAAGAAGAAGAAAAGAGCAGGTGCAGGTGTGAGCAAGATTAGGCAGGGTGTGTGAGCGATAATAAGGGTTTTATGGCATGGTGTGTCTTGATGCTATCTGATTCGGCCACTGGGAGAGGGACTGACCAAACAGGTTTGGCCTGAGGCAATGGTTCCAGCTTGCCCAGGTCAGAGAAAAGTCAATCAAGGTGTACGTGTCCTTGGAATCAAATCTGACTGTATTATAAGCCTATGTGAGGGCAACTTTTAAAAATGGCTGCCGTGTATAAAATGGGAGCCACGAGTGCAGGACGAAAATGGCGATTTCGAGGTGAAAACGCTGCTGGAATTGAGCGAAAATGCTCATGCTTAGTGTACTAGTCATTATCAGTCTTTTGATACTAAAATCGTACTGCTGTGGCAAAGTAAATTACATGGGTCCAGAATTTTTAGAACCACAAACCCTCCTTTTGCCCTTACATAGGCAATAAACCTATTCTCATGCTAATCTGAGTCCAGGTCTATGTTTATAAGGTCATGGAGATGTTGCTGGAGCAAAATTCTAGTACTTGGTAACTCTCTCTGGACAGGTCTCCTTGAACATGAAGTAGCACAAAAGGCCACATATGGCAGGACAAAATGAGGAATACCTCTATCTGCAGTAGGTGGCATAAGATCACACACCCAACAATTAGTGATGTTCACTACTAGCTAGTGTTGATGCAGAAGCTGTACAAAAGAATTGCTTACGAATTCTGATCTTCTAACCTGCTCATGTTCAGGAAAAGGGTGAAAAGAGTGCAAAGAAACAATAGTAGGAAAAGACATAGGTTGGGAAGTGGGTGCAGAAGTCAATTGAGTAGAGAAAAACAATCCTACCCATAAATGACAACGTCATGTTTAAAAGACACTAGAAAACACGTTATTAAGAACATATAGACAACGGGAGAAAGTAGTGACCACTATGAAATAATAATTTTTCACAACCCTAACCAAAAAGCAAATCCTAAAATTATCTAGTAACATTTTTAGGGCTCCTCTGCATTTCAGTAATTTTTGTATGTTCAGGGGGAACAGTGGTGACTCTCATCAATGCTCTAAGGTGAAAAGGGGGTACTCTTTCCACAGAAAATGGACTTTATTCTGCTTTTACTAAACAGAATAGTACTTTAAAACAATGCCATCAAAACAATCAGTCTCCTAACACCTAGTCTATACAATCACACGGAAACCTCTTGTGAAACCAACTATGCCCAGAGTCCGTTCAAAAAGCCTCTCTGGCAGGCTTCTATTGTCCATCAAATTTTCTTTTGTTGTTTTCTTTCGCATGGGCCTCTCAATTCAGGCCTCTTCGTGAGAAAATACTGCTTAGTTGGAGTGCCCTCCTGGCAAACACCCACAGCTCACTCGAAAGTCTCAATGTCTTAAAGCAATGCACCAGTGTCTCTCCTCTGTGGCAGACACTACAAACAATGTGGTCTTCATTGATCAAGGGCACAAATCATCTTGTGCAGACCCAAGCACTATTAATTGGGAAATAGCTCAAGCTCAGCAGCACTTTCAGACTCCAACACTCATTATTTAGTGTCAGAGGACGCTCAAGCTGCTCTTTCATGGGCACCACAATGTAGTGCCTTTTTCCAAACTTGAAATCTCCAGTGCACTGCCCTTCTTCCGTTGGAGCAAAGAAAAGGGTGTGTGTGGCCAAAACTCAGGCCAAGGGGCTCAAGGGATTGCACACTGTCAGAGGTTACCAGCACATGACAGGTAGAGAAATGAAACCTCAAAACAGCTCTGCCATCAACAACAGGAATCCTTCTCTTTAGCTCCTTTACACTGAAACTTTGGTTTTGTGATGTCCAACGCCGTCTGATGGAGCAAGTACGATACCATGCGCTGGCGATCGCTGTCCAGCTTTGCTACTTTCTGGGTGCTGAGACTGTAGGGCCAAGACGTCCGTCTTTCATCTGTAGCTGTCACTGACGGGAATTAGGCTTAAATCAATGTCCTGCAGGTTATTATGACTTGATACCCGCAGAATCTAGTGACGTAGGAAATGTGCCACAGTTGTTAGTTTCCTTCAATTTAGTAAAAAAAAAACAGTTCATGGTTTTTAACAAGGGGACTGCAAGCAGGTGGTCTGCAATCTTCAAAGGAGTAGCCATACACCATGGGCATAAAATACAAAGACAAAGGCAGAAGGGCAAAACAGGGCCTCTAGCATCTTTAATTGGGTTCTCTCCATTATTCTCTGCCATCTATAGCTACATGAGAATTCTATCTGAATGGATTTCCTCACACAGTGGCATTGTCTAATGGGGTAAACACATATTTGCCTCAATGATTAAGTCTAGGTGTTCCTCCTTACCTTAGAACATCTCAATAGAGAAATCACATGATACCGATTATCAGGGACATGTAGAAACCTTCCTTTAAAAACTGTGCATCAGGTGCACTATGCAATACACAGGCTAATAAACAAATGTGCAAACAAAAAAACAAGAACTAGAGGGTCCTGATATTTGCATGATTAGGACACATCTGATCCCACCAAAAATTAAAGTAGCAGGAACAGAAGGGAACCGAAAACCAAATTAAAATAGACATTGAAAATTCGTCATGTTCAAAAAGGTAAACATAAGATATCTCCTATTGAAATGGAAAACTTGTCTTACTATAATATTGAGTCAGTTAACCAGTCTATCGCTACCCTGACAGTCAGGCTGGAAAACATTGAAGCAGGCCTAAGGCAAATTCTTGAAAACCAGTCTGGTCATACCAAAGGGAATTATACATAACATGGGGGTCCCTGGTACATCACTGCAGTATGGAAATGTGAACCTGAACAATACATCAATAATAATAAAAGGGCTGACTGGTGAAAGGAATTCGAAAAAGAGAAATGGGACTAGGACATAGCTAAAATCTCAATAACTAAGCATGATGCGACATTGGTCAGGGGAAGTAACAAAAGAAAAAATCTATAGGAAGAACAAAAAAAAATATTTGGGTGATAGTCAGGCATGTGACACAACACCGAGAGTACGGGTGATACACAAAGGCCAAAGTTACACAAATTTTAACTCTACCGTTGGTGACTACACCATATACGGTACTCCTAGCTAATGTTTCAGTTCCTTCTTCAGGAAAAAATGAAAACCTGGTTTTCTTTTAAGGAACGAAAGCCATATGCTACTTAGGAAACACAACATCATTAACTAATGTAATATAGAAATTAGGCCACCTTGAGTCACAGATCTATAATTTCATCCTTAGGTCCAATCAAGGCTACATAAATGTAGGGCTGCCTGTTCCTTTAAGGGAAGGGGCAGTAACGTGACTAACTGCAGGTGACACACTTTGATGCTGTATACCTCTTTTTATTTTCCTTCAATACCATTATAGCCAAATAGACATTCACTGGTGAAGTGTTGTCTTTTATGTTCACAGCATGAAATATCATTATCTGTGGAATTTAGTAACCAGAACAAGTTCAACCAACTGTTGCGTAGCGATGGGCATCGTCATGACCATCCCCTCACAACACAGGGGAGCTTGTAATAGTATCAAAAGCAGCAACAAACATGCAAAAAACAAATAAAAAATAATAAAAACGCACAAAACGTCAAGCCATCAGATATACTTGCTGTGTATCAAGCACAAAAAGCATAGACAAAACAATAGCATGTGTGAATAAGCGGTGACACACAACACCATGTCATGTACTTTATGCACTGTAAACCTGCAGCCCAAAACCCAATATTTGGGCCTGTTTCATTTGTCAGGTTTAAAATCCTTACCCTCCTTTTGACAGTAGATCACCAGGCAATGGAAATCTGCTGTCAAATATAACTTTACTGTTTCTCTTCTAACATACAGGACCAGCAAGAACAATTCATGATAGGACCAAATACACAAAAATAAATTTCCATTACTTAACTGTTACCCTCTTGTCAGTTACTTCGCAACATCAAGCCACCTTAGTTTTACCTTTCTAAAAGTAAAAATTGTTACACTGACACTCCATATTAATTTGGCACCTACAATTTCCACTGTGAAAAATAAGTCTTAATTAGCAAATCGTTCTCATTAAGGCATGTAGCCTTCAAAATTTGAGAAAAGGGCTGCATCTTATTTTCTGTCTAAGACTTAATGCAACACTTCGTTTTCTGTCAAATAAAAGCAACTAGCAGGCATCATTTTATATTTTTAGAGCGGAGACACAAATGTATCAGTTCTGCAGAGCATTTAACATGATGTTGGGACTTTCGAAGAAACCCCCTTTTTTTTATATTTTCCCTTTGGAATTAAGTTCTTTAATTGTATTGATGTTCTTCTGGAGAAACCAGAAATCCCACTTTTAGAGGCGTAGGGTCATTCTGCATTTCACAGAGACAAGGCCCTAATTTAAAAGGTCACAAGTGTCAACATGACAGCCTCCTCCATTGTTTATGGGAAAACTAAAGATAGCATCTCAGCAGCGTGACTTGAGCCAGCCTCTGTAGCTCTCCTAGCTTCTGCCACTCTGAATCTGTCAAAGACAGTAGGCCTTCCTATTTTCCTTCTAACCTGCAATAATTCACTCTATTTAAAAAAAAAAAAAAATTCCTTTTTAGGCGCTAAAAAAAACTATCTCTATTTCCAGATTATTAAACTACATTTACTGTGAATAATTCACAAACCTTAATAACACACATACCAGTTGTTAGAATAAATGCTTGTTGCAATCCCATGCAATGGTACATATTTCATCAACCTCGAATGAATGAACGTCTCAGTAGGCCCAGCTGAAGTTAGAACCTTCAACCTTGATATTAAAACAAGCCTTTGTACTGGCACATTGACTCATTGAATCATAAGAAGGTACAACCTGCAAATATATATCAAACCTAAATGTATGCATTTACTGAAGCCTGAGACACTTTAAAAAGTACTCTGAATGAAAGAAAATGCAGTTTAAACAGTGCTTTTGCCCAAAATCGACTTTGATATTTTAGGCATTAAAAAATCAATATCCTATAATTTTCTTGCATAATATGCATTACCAGAATGTCTATTACACAATCCATGAGTCAGCCATTGAAAATATTAACTTATACTTTATAGAAATGAGCTTGTTTGCTCCTGCGCCAAGGGAAAATTGCACATACAAATGTCATTTTAGCGGTGCAACATAACTTAAATTACATTTTAATGTTAGGAGGTCATAGTATAGGTATTAAGCTTTATAAATATTAAAAAACGATTTTGAAAGGCACTTATTTTTTAAATAATTTTTCCATAATTAATAATTTTCTTAAAAAAAAAAAAATAAGAACCCAATTATTCTTTTTTTTGGGTGATAATTCCACATATAAAAGCAAGCTGCATCCCTTGCCTATTATTTGGGATACATTAACTCACAAGCATAAGCGCATAAGCCTAACTTGAAATGCGTCACATTTTTGCGCCACTTTCATTTAAAAGGAAGGTTATGCAAAATTCCACCCATGTTTAACTGGGAAAGTGCTGGCTGAATTGAACATTCCTATCAAATATACTGCAGCTGAAAAGTTTGCCTGTGAACATCTAATACAATGCATCTAAGAAAAATGCTGTAAATGTATTTTTTTTTTTTTTTTTTTTTTGCAAAAATAGATAATTTCGTTTTTTTTTTGGGGCCCTATTTATATCTATTGAATGTGTTTTCTAATTTATTAAGCATTTAACTGCAGTTTTGTATATGTGCACAATTGCTCATTCTATAAATTAAAGAGCAACATATAGCTATGTTAGCACATCACATGGTTCATTTCTGGATTTTTTAAAGTTTCTACTTAATATTAATTAACCAACATTTTACTTAACAAACTGTAAACATCAAGAAGACCCACAAACACACATTGAGCTCATTTCAGATATAAACAGAAAACACTCAGGACACACAATACAGCGCGCTTTAGCCATTTTTCATAAATAGCGCTGTCGCAATTTACTTACAGAACCGTTTGCAGATCCTAGTTGTAAGTCATATTTACAAGAAAAAAAAAGAAAACTTTTCTCAATTATTTCCAAGAATAGCGGACCCATACTTTATTAAACGTGATGGGGCCCACTCCGTGCTTCACATATAGTTCATAGGTTGGAGTTCCAATCGGAGGAACCGGACATGAGTCCTCCAACCGGGAGTCCCTTTTACAACCAAGACAAAACAAATTTCCAAGTCTGCTAAGACCAGGCATCTTCGCTCACTAGTCTAGCTTCAAACTTCAAAGGATTATCGTTTACGATAGTCTCGTGAATACACGAGTCCTTCGGCTTTGGTACTTGCAAGTTCCAAATCAAAGTGATCCCAAAGGGATACCAAACCAAATGTCCAACTTAAGGACCAAACCAAGGGGGTGATTCTGATTCTGGCGGGCGGCGGAGGCCGCCCGCCAGAATTCCGCCCCCATTATACCACTCCGCGGTCAGAAGACCGCAGAGGGTATTATGAGTATTTCCCTGGGCTGGCGGGCGGTCTCCAAAAGACCACCCGCCAGCCCAGGGAAAAACTCCCTTCCCACGAGGATGCAGACACTGAAATACTTTGCGGGGCCCTCTTACGGGGGCCCCTGCCGTGCCCCGCGACCCCCCCTACCGCCATCCTGTTCATGGCGGCTTTCCCGCCATGAACAGGATGGCGGTAGGGGGGGTCAGAATCCCCTCGGCGGCGCAGCGAGCTGCGCCGCCTTGGAGGATTCTTAGGGGCAGCGGAAAACCGGCGGGAGACCGCCGGTTTTCCTGCACTGACCGCGGCCAAAGCGCTGCGGTCAGAATGCCCTGCGGGGCACCGCCGGCCTGTCGGCGGTGCTCCCGCCGACCCTGGCCCCGGCGGTCTAAGACCGCCGGGGTCAGAATCACCCCCCAAGTGTCCAACTAAGGACCAAACCAAGTGTCCAACTAAGGACCAAACCAAGTGTCCAACTAAGGACTGGGAGACGCTCCACTTATACTTAACTGAAAATATCAATGACGTCACCAGAAGACTCGTCTTATCGTTTCGCTCTACCAAAAATCAAGGGTCCAAATCAGGGCGATAGCCAGGGCAGCAGTCCTTCATAGCCGTCGGGAAGCGGGGAACCTCGCAACAAAGACTTTCGGACCACGTCGACATGCAGGGGTCGATGAAGTGGCGGCCTTCCTCCAGAATTTTCACACGAAGCTCCCCACGGACCTCAGGCTTGGACCGGTACCGCTGGTATCGCCCCACGTTGGGCGCCAACTGAGGTACTGGGTTTTTCAGAACCGGTACTGATCCGGTAACCCAGCGGTGCCAGGGTACACCCAAAGACCTCGGGTACTTTCCTGATTCAGACTACAGAAACTCAGAGTCTTCTAGGTGAAGTCAAAGATCGAATTTATTGGTTGCAACCAATTGACAAGTGTCCTAGAAGTACAACAGCACGATTTGTATGTTCTCAGGAGACTGTGTTTCAATGCAAAGTCAGGTTTCCTTATATACAGTTTTTTAAGCTTCAGGCAAACATTCTTGACATTTTGGTTGGTCATTCACATGTTTTTACTACAAAGGAAAAAACAGTGTCATGATGAAACCTTATATTTCATGTCATCCAACCCATAATAAATTACCCGGCAAGGCCTAGTATTTTACATCAGATAAGTGTGGACCCCCAATAAAAACGGGCACCTCCCCCTCGTAAAGTAAGAAGAAGAAAAGAGCAGGTGCAGGTGTGAGCAAGATTAGGCAGGGTGTGTGAGCGATAATAAGGGTTTTATGGCATGGTGTGTCTTGATGCTATCTGATTCGGCCACTGGGAGAGGGACTGACCAAACAGGTTTGGCCTGAGGCAATGGTTCCAGCTTGCCCAGGTCAGAGAAAAGTCAATCAAGGTGTACGTGTCCTTGGAATCAAATCTGACTGTATTATAAGCCTATGTGAGGGCAACTTTTAAAAATGGCTGCCGTGTATAAAATGGGAGCCACGAGTGCAGGACGAAAATGGCGATTTCGAGGTGAAAACGCTGCTGGAATTGAGCGAAAATGCTCATGCTTAGTGTACTAGTCATTATCGGTCTTTTGATACTAAAATCGTACTGCTGTGGCAAAGTAAATTACATGGGTCCAGAATTTTTAGAACCACAGCCCAGACGTGCGTCACTTGCTCACTGTGCCACTGGATTCAAGCTAGCCTGGCTGATGAAAGGTGAAACCCTGAAACCGGTCCCCGGATGCTTGTTTCCAGTCCAGGGAGGACCTGGCTTGACAGTTTGGTCTGGACTGTTCCCATGAGGAACAGGGTTCGAGACTGATTTGCATATGGCTGGGTCCAAACTGGGGTGGCATGGTGAGCAAAAGAACGATGGATTAAACCCAGATCTGTGACTGGGGGTGAGTGTTTGCATTGTTCAGCACTCCGTCCATCATCCTTTTGTGTTGCTAAAGTTGCCCTAAGTGTGAAGGGTATGCCCAGACATGGGTCCCTTGCTCACTGTGCCACTGGATTCAAGCTAGCCTGGCTGATGAAGGGTGAAATCCTGAAACCGGTCCCAGGATGCTTGTTTCCAGTCCAGGGAGGACCTGGTTTGGCAGTTCGGGCTGGACTGTTCCCATGAGGAACAGGGTCAAGACTGATTTGCATATGGCTGGGTCCAAACTGGGGTGGCATGGTGAGCAAAAGAACAATGGATTAAACCCAGATCTGTGACTGGGGGTGAGTGTTTGCATTGTTCAGCACTCCGTCCATCATCCTTTTGTGTTGCTGGAGCTTGTTCCAAGCCTTGGCTGCCAGGTGCAAGAAGGAGCATCCTCCACTGTTTACTTGACAGATCCGTGGGGTGTCAGTAGGTAGAAGGAAGCTGATCGGAGGAGTCAGGTTGCTTGGTGGAAGGTGAGGCGTTTGGTGATGTATGCTGGGCCTTCATTTTGCAGGCCTTCGCAGGCGTGGATCAGCATCTTGAACTGGCATCTCTTCCGAATCGGGGGCCAGTGTAGTTTTTTTTAGATGGGGTGTGATGTGGGTCCTTCTGGGGAGGTCGGTAACGAGTCTTGCTGCTGAGTACTGTTTTGAGTCTCTTCAGGAGGTGTGCTGTAATTCCTACGTAGAGCCTGTTTCTGTAGTCCCATTTACTGGTTATGAGGGCCTCTGTTATGGTCCTTTTGGTGTCTGCTGTGATCTACCTGAAGATCTTGCAGAGCATGTTTAAGGTGTGGAAGCTGGAGGATGAGACTTCATAGACTTGTTTATTCATGAATAGTTGCTGGCGTGGTCTGATGGGGACGGTGGGTGCCGAGCTCTGTGGGCCACCATGTGTCAGTCCATGGCGAGGTGTTGTTCCCAAAGATGAGCACTTCTGTTCCTTCAGTGTTGAGTTTGAGACAGTTGTCCTTCATTCAGTCCGCTACCTTCATTATGCATCTATGAAAGTTAGCCTTTGTGGTGGAGGGATCTTCAGACAGTGAGAGGATGAGCTGTGTATCTTCGGCGTAGGAGATCATGTTGAGCACATGTAATCTGAGGGTGACAGCCAGGGGGGTCCTGTATGTGTTGAAGAGGGTCGGGCTGAGGGATGATCCTTGGGGGACTTCACAGATGATCTTCTTGGGCTCTGAGGTGAAAGGTGGGAGACGGATCCTTTGGGTAATGCTGGTAAGGTTACAAGGTGATCCATTTGAGGGCATGTCCATGAATCCCTATGTGTTGGAGTCTGTTGATCAGGATGTGGTGGGAGACAGTGTGAAATGCCTCAGACAGGACCAGGAGGATGAGGGATGCTATTTCCCCACAGTCCAGGAGGGCTCTGATCTCATCTGTGGCTGCAATGAGGGCTGTCTCAGTGCTGTGATTAGCTTGTATTCAGATTGGAAGAGGCCCGGGAGGTTGTCATCTTCTAGGTATTGGGTGAGTTTTTGGTTGATCACTTTCTCAAGGACTTTAGCTGGATAGGGGAGCTGAGAGGTGGGTCCAGAGTTCTTCAATTCAGCTAGGTGTGTGGATGTTTTTTTCAGGAAGGTCTTCGCTTCAGCGTGTTTCCAGATCCTCGAGAAAGAGGTTACATGATGGAGGTATTCAAGACCTTCCTCAGCTCGTCACCGATTGTCTTGATGCCGAGGTTGACGACATTGTGAGGGCAAGGGTCTGTGGGTGTTCCTGAGTGTACGTATTTCATAATGGAGCTAGTGTCTTGCATGGTGAGGAGGTCCCAGTGTGTGAAAAGGTATTCAGGTTTTCTGTTTGTGCATGTGAGCTGGTTGATGCTGTCTGCTGAGGAGGGTTGGCATTGGAAGTTTTCATAGATAGCTGAGAACTTGTCATGGAAGAAGTCTGCAAGGTTGTTGCACAGTTCCTGGGAGGGAGTGGTGTCATTCTCTGTGGCTGTGGGGTTGGTGAACTCCTTCAAAATGCCAAAGACTTCTTTGCTGTGGTTTGTGCTGGCTTTGATGCAGTCTACTAGTGTGTCCTTCTTGGTTTCTTTCAGGAGGTGGTGGTGCTGGTTGAGGACGGTCCTGAAGGTAGTTAGTCTTCTTTTTTTTGCTGATGCACCACTTCCTTTTAAGTGTCATCAGTTGCATTTTGAGGAGTGCAGTTCATTGGTGAACCAGCTTGCTCCTTTGCTTTGTTCTTTGATCTTGGCTTTCTTGGCTTGGGTGATAGTGTCAGCACATTCTGTGATCTACTGAGAGATTCTCTTTGCTGCTTGTATAGAGTCTGGAAATTGGGAACGGAGAGTGTCATTCCACAGGTCTTATGATTCCTTTTTCCAGTTTATTTATGTGTGAATCTCTTTGCTGCCTGTATAGAGTCTGGGAGGAGGGAGCTGAGAGTGCCATTCCACAGGTCTGCTGATACCTTTTTATAGTTTATTCTTGTGGAGCTGGGAGGCACAGTGCCAGAGTATGTGGTTCTAGAGGTGATTAAGTGTACGCTGTGGTGGTTGGGCCAGGTGAGTGGTGTGGTGTAGATGTACCTGACTCTGTCGCTGGAGGTGAAGATGGGGTCGAGCATGTGTCTTGCGATGTGGGTACAGTCGGTGATGAGCTGCTTGAGGCTGATGTAGCTCAAGCTTTCCAGAAGGTCGGTGAAGTTGGCATCGATGGGGTTTTTGAGGTGGAAGTTGAGGTCCCCTAGGAATATGTAGTGCTCGGAGATGATTCCTTGTGGGTCGATGAGTTTCAGGATGGCATTATAGAAACTGGGGCATGGTCCTGGTGGTCTGTAGGCAAGAGTGTCACTGATGGTGCATTTTCCAACTCTGCAGAGTTGGAAATTGTGGTGTTCAATTATCGGTGTCGTGTCATCAGGGGATGTCATGCAGCCGATGGTTTCCCTGTAGATGATGGCGATTCCACCTTTGTGCTTGTTGGTTTGGTCCCAGTGTGTTATCTTGTAACCTTTAAGGATGGCAGTGGTGATGTCTGGTGTGGAGGCAGGGATGAGTCAGGATGCTGTGAGGAAGATGACATCCAAGGTGAGGAAGTTTTTCATGTCCCAGACCTCGGTGGTGTGTTTAACTAGTGATCATGCATTGAGTAGGATGCACTGGAGTTGTGTCATGGTGGTATCGATCAATGTGTCAGGTGTGTCGGTGGCTTCAGTGCTGAGGGGAGGTGGCAGTGGCAGCAGGAGAACGATCCTCTAGTGATATGTGGGGATGACCGGCAATGTGGTTGTTGGTGCGCCTAGGGTCAGGGCTCAGAGGTCAGCGGCAGCGTATCTTCATGGGGTGGAAGAGCCAGGGGTCCTGTTGCTGCGTGTTTCCACATACAGACGGACGCAGTAGGGCTTGCCTTTGGAGCATCATCAGTGTGGCAGCGGCATGCTCACTGAGCGTGGCCGTGCTGTGGCCTCTATTAAGTAGGTCCTGGGTGGAGGGGTGGGTGCTGGAGGCTTTGGGTGGGACTAGGCTGAAGGCAGTAAAATTGGTGATAGGATTGAGCGTGAATGGGGAAAAAGGAATGAACAGAGAAAGAAAGGAGACAAAAAGCAGGAGAAAGCACTCAGAAGAATTGGGAAAAGGAGGGCGAAAACAGTAGAATTGAGGCAGAAAGCAGGAGAAAGCACTCGGAAAAATGGGGGGATGAAGGAAGGAAGCCCTGAAAACAAGGGAGAAAGCAGGAGAAGGACTCAGAAAAATGTGGGAAAGGTAGGAGAATGCAGTGAAAACAACAAAGAAAGCAGGAGAAAGCATTCAGAAAAACAGAGGGAAAGGAGAGAGAAAGCAGTGAAAACTAGGCAGAAAGCAGGAGAAAGCACTCAGAAAAACAGGGGCAGAGGAGGAGAAGCTAGTGAAAATGAGGCAGCAAACAGGAGAGAGCAAAGCAGCAGCAGGGGAGAGCTGGCCTGGGACTTGCTCAACCCTTCCTATTGTACATAAAATTCTATTTTGCTAATAGTTAATGTTTGAAAGGTGTCTTAACATGGAGATACACTGCCTCGTGAAATGAAGTGTAATACTCTCACTGATCCAGTGAAATGGGGGAATTCTGATTTAGGTAAATGTTGGGGTGTCTGCATTTTGGGGTACATTTGTGCTCCCACAGTGTCATCATCAAAATTGACTTGTACCTTAGGTTTGCATATCTAAAGTTGAAGCTGGAAAACGGCACACTACATTATTGTTGTCCTATACATGAATAAACAGATATCTTTGTAAAATTGTTCACCAGCATTTTCTTATAAATGCTTTCTACTGGGTTAGACATCACCTTTCGGAATTAGTTATTAGGGCAATTAACCAGTTGAACCACTCAGGGCTCCATTCACAAACTACATTTGTAATACTGCATTAGTGCTATTCAAATATTGCAAAATGCAATTCATTAACCCACATGCATCTGTATTCACTACTCATATATTTTCTGTGTAGAGATCTTTGCCATGTGCCATACCCACACATGTAGTATACATTTTGACACTAAGGAGCATATTTAAAAAGTGAAGCATTAGGGCCAATGCAGTGGCCTGCATTGGAATTTCCTTGTGCCTGAACCAGCTACGTCATGCAATGTTAAGTATATGCAAGGTTGCCGTTCCTTCATAGAATTCAAAGTAGAACTGATGCAGTGATAGCTACAATTTTACGGAAAAGTGATGCATCATCGCAAGTGTAGTGCATAGCCGAAAATGCTTCGAAATTCCTGTGCATCAGCAGCACAAGCATAAGAAATGACACATTGGCACTGGGATATAAACAGAACATACCCAAAGCACTTTGGCAAGTTTAACTATGCCATGGAGGCACTAATATTTCAGATAGGAGCAGCGAGAAGAGAACCACCACTACAGTGCAGAAGAAGGGAATGTGTATATAGCCAAATGACTACCCTCATTGACCACAGGGAGGAGGAGGTCATCACCTACTCCATCCTCAGGTGAGAGTCCTTTATACAGCTCCTGAACCTGATTGTACCAAGGCTTCAGGCAATAACACAAAGGTGCACAAACGTCCCTCCTCAGATGAAGCTGAAGGCAGTCCTCCACATGCTGGCATATAGGACATTCAAATCCACCACAGTCTGAGTGGCAGGAATCTCACAGCCATCCTTTTCGGCATTCCTGTCCTCTGCCCTGGATGCCATCATCAGCCTGACACCCCAGTACATCATGTTTCCCAACTCACAACAGCAACAACAGGAAACCAAGCAAGGCTTCTATGCCACAGCTGGATTCCCACATTTTGGAGGAAATAGGCTGCACACATGTGCAACTTGCACCTCCTGCTGCTACATCCCACCTGTACTGCAATAGGAAGCACATATATTCCATCAATGTACCGGGAATAGTGGAGCATCTGGGGATGCTCGTCAATGTGCTGGCAAGGTCCCACGGGGAGTGCTCTTGATGCCTACATCTTCAGGCACTCCATTATCAATGAGCACTTCCAGAATGTGAGATATGGGAATAGCCTACTAGTTGGTAAGGACATCAGAAGGACATGACTGACATAAGAACAGTAACAGTGATCTCTGTTTGGTGACTGAGATAATGGATATGTAGGAGTGATATGCCTCATACTTTTACCATAGGTCATGGAACATGTGTAATACAACCCTGCAAGTCATACATGTTAAGACCTGCAAAGCCACTGTGGGTGCCTAGAAATGGTGGTAAGATCCTGAGCAATGCAGCACTTGGAAAAATGCTGTGTTGAAACACTGTGTGGAAGAAAGGGCTTCCGTGCCTGTTGTCTGTCTCTCGACATGTAACAACCATGATCATGAGGCATGTCATGTATCCAAAACCAGCTACACTGTGAAATGTTTCAAACATTTGCCCTCTCCAGGTCATGTGTACCACAGACAATTTACATAAATTGGCATAAACACTCTTGTCACCTATGTGTGGTGCATTCTGTGGCACACAGACATACGTTATCAGGCCTACAAGGGTTCAGGCTGTGCAGGTGTTACGTAGGTTCTCATTGGGGTAATGAGGCTACTGGATTTGGGCAGTAGGTTGTGGGTACTGAGTACAAGTCCACACCTGATAACACCTGTCTGCCTAATCCGTGGTTTCCGGCTAACTACCAGCCCCCATCTCTGACTGAGATGATTGTGGCAACCGAGCTCATAGTACAACAGACTCCCGTGGGAATCATGGTATATCAGATTGTACCCCGTTCTCTCAGTTACCAAGATCTCACTCGGGCAAAGATGACAGAGGCAGATTATATTTGAATAAGCATTTATTAAAATATCTGCATCTTAGATAAAAGCAAGTGCATGGCAATAACGAGGATAATGACAGGCAATAGGTGCAGGCATGAGACTAAAAGTGTAAAACACAACAACAGCCCTACCATGCTGTCTAAATAGGGGAATAGATCTCTAACCCCCACCCTATGCTAAGTATGAGCACAGCATGTTAAGCCTAATCTGCCCTTTGGGTTTCTCCCTGGAAGAACATCATCCCTCTTACCTTGAGCAGAGGCCTGAAGTCTATATAGACACCATCCCCATCGGGATCAGGGCCCGGTCGTCCAAGCAGGTAGCTGTAGCGAAGTTTGCAGCAATCAGCATACAGTTGTGGTCACCTGGCTGGAATCTCCCTCCAACGTGTCTAAAACAAAGGGGTGCATTATACTAAAACAACTGACTTCCTAAGAACTAGTCCCCCTGGATGAGTCTGTTGTTGTCTGTGAATGCAGGAGATACAGCATACCATGTTTGTTGGCAACCCTATTTAACTGTAGCCTTGGAAAGGCACAAAGTGAACTATGGCCCTCATTATGACATTGGTGACAAGTCACCCTTTCCGCCATGCTGACTGCTGCCAATATACTGCTGCGCGGCAGTATACCACTACCCATATTATGACCCACACATAGCAATCCATCAATATACAGACACACACACAAGTCCGCCAGACCAAAGGTCAGTGATAAACTGGTGGTACCAAAACCCACACTGTTACACCAATAGAACTACACCCACAACATTGTGACCCACGAATCACCGCAGTGGACATTCAACCGCGATAAACCATTGGCGGTACATACCACTGCACTCAAAATACACACATGCATACAAAACAACACCACATTGGACAATTCAAACTACACACACCTGACACATACACACACCACACCCACACACCCATAACAATATAAAACACCCACCCACACTACCCACATCCCTTTACAACTAACAAAAATTGCCACTAGAGAGAGATACAGCAAGAGCACCCACACAACCAGAGCCACAGACCACCATCACCCATACACCATCCACGCACCTCACAGCACACACCCCAACACATCACCCCACACTTCCTCACACACACCACTCACACTACACCCATGGCACCACAAAGACACCCCAGGTTCTCTGAGGAGGAGCTAAGGGTCATGGTGGAGGAAATCATCAGGGTAGAGCCACAGCTATTCGGAGCACAGGTGCAGCAGACATCCATTGCTAGGGAGATGGAGCTATGGCGGAGAATCGTGGACAGGGTCTATGCCGTGGGACAGCACCCAAGAACAAGGGAGGACATCAGGAAGAGGTGGAACGACCTACGGGGGAAGGTGTGTTTCATGGTAGCAAGACACCATATAGCAGTACAGAGGACTGGCGGTGGACCCCCACCTCCTCCCAAACAACTAACAACATGGATGGAGCAAGTCTTGGCAATATTGCATCCTGAGGGCCTGGCAGGAGTAGCAGGAGGACTGGACTCTGGTAAGTTAAATCTTTACTATTTTCCCCCCCTACCTGCATGCCATCACATACCCCCACCCCTACCCTCACCCCCATCACCCCACCACCTTAATACACCCCACCATCACAAACCACCCATCCCAGTACCCAGCACTGCATGCAACACCAATGTATGGACACCATTCACAG